>NC_092422.1:94109501-94409501 GCF_036169615.1 Heliangelus exortis
TGCAGACTTCTGGAAAGATTTATGCTTTCTTTATCTATTAACATAAGATCACTTTGAAGTGTCTTATTTTCAAGTAATGTAATTTTTATACTTCCATATGTATTATACATCTTCTAGAACCTCTCAAAAAAGTTGGTAATAAATAGAAACCATCATGAGAAGATGAGTAAGGAGACTTAATGTGTCTCAGTGTAGACTTTAACATTTGTCTCTGCATAGAGCTGCTGTATTAAGTGGCATTTGTTTTTCCTGTGTTTTATTGAGTAGAGACAGAATGTGCAAGTATGTGTGTTTGCATCATGGTAATAATTTATTATATATTCAACAGGATGAGTAAAGCTTTTGGATGCTCTTCAGGCTCCAGAAGAGTAATACCATACACGGGTATAAATTTAAAGCTTCCTGAGATCAAAAGTATCTTTTTTTTTCATAGAAAGAGTTTATTTATAAAAAATAAATAAATATGAGAACAAACCACTACAGTGATTATTCCCTTTTCACTGGTGCAGTAGTGAAACAAATTCACGTGAACAAAAAACAGTTGCCTTTATACAGTGAGGGGGCAAATGAGATAGACCAAGGAAGAAGCCCTGAAAGTGTAAGATAAACTCAGTCAGCCTGCTGTAGTTAACACTTGCTTTTTAGTTCTTTGTAATCAGATTCCAGTTCCAAATCTTGCTTTTGTCAGACATATCTATCTCATGTAATTGATGAATGAAAACTTGGTGCAAGATACATGACTGTCATTTCAACCTCTGTTTTCAAGTTGTCACTCACACTGTTGTGTCATTGTTTACATTACTACCAAGTGTTGTCAGACAGGATTCTTAATTGGCATCTGGGGGATAGAAACCCAGACTACTGCTCTTTCCATAGAAAGAAGCAATCCTCAGTTTAAATTCACTGCTGGCCTTTTGGGATACATCTCCAGGACTCTTAGGTGGAGTTGGACCCCTAAACGTCAGTAGTTTATAGAGCATCTGCTTCTCAAATACAACATTCTCATTAGGAAAAAGCCTATCTATCATCTTTGGTTTGACTGTATAGAAGAATTCACATTTAGCTGCCCTCCTGCGGAAACAGTTTTATCACAAGGGGGAGAGGGAATTATCTTGTGGATTAATCAAAACTGTAAAAAAAAAAAAAAAAAAAAAAAGCAACACAGCACTGAAAAAATAAAATAATTTATTGTTTTTACAACTGGTATGTGAACGGATGTAATGATTTATTTATTCTTATTTAACAAAATTACCAATTGTGCAAATTCTATATTTAAAATGTTTTGCTATTGACTCTGTCTCTCTCGCTTTCTTTTAATTTATGCTTCAAATTTGTGTTGAAAGTACGCCTTGTGAGTTTACATAATATATGGCACTGGTTATTTTTTGTATGTTTTTATTTAGAAAGCTTTCTGCATGAAATGGGAGTATATGTGTATACATGTGTTCACACTGTATAGATGTATATTCTTTTCCTGGTACCATCTTTTTCTTAGAGAAGTTGTAGATTTTTGATTTTGTGACACCTCATGCTCAAAGCTCCTCATTACACTTAATTTCAAAAAATCTTTCAACTAGCTTGTCACCAAAAAAAAAAAAAAAAAAAAAAAAGGAAAAAAAAAAAAGAAAAAAAAAAAAGAAAAAAACCCATAGCAGTTCCTAAAGAAGTCAGACAACAGGCTCACTTTGTACAGGTGTGTGCAGTTCATGTTGCACCCCTCAGTGATTTACCACCAAAGCTGGCAGGAGTCTGGCCTTTGATTCAATGAAAGTTCAGGCTTAGAGTAAGCATTCCTCTATATATGAATGAAGTTTCTCTGACTTGTCAAGGTGGCAAGTGAGTCTCCTCTCATGAAGCTTCTTATGCTTAAGAGAAAACACTACACTGAAACTCCACGTGCTTCTTTAAAAATATAGTTGAAACAGTGTATGATTTGGTTTATGAAGACTGAATCATTAAAAAAATACTCTTTCCACATTTATAAACATATATAAATATGTACATATGGCTGTAAAAAGTTAAAAGACCAATTTGGAAGACTTTGCATCACACCAGGCAAAGTCAGACCCAAAAAAGTCAGCAGATCATGTGTTCCCAGTGTTTCCTTGAAAATAATGTTATCTGCTTGCTTCCACTTTTCATCCAGTCCAACTACTGCTGAACTCAAAGGAACATGTATTGGGCCTAGTTAAGGAAAAAAATGCAATATAGACAAACCTACAGCTTTTCTAGAGTTGCCAGAGTGCATCAGTGTGCTCATACTTCTTACTGGTTATATTTTCAAGAGGATTTTTTTTACCGTGGGTACACTGATACTAGCTTGTATAGTAAAGCTAGTTCAACATCCTTGTTTTGAATAACATTGAAAATGCAAATATTTCTGGTTTATCACATGTACCAGTAACGGCTCTTAATGGCAGAAATTGTGAGGTCTGCATCTGGCACCACAAAATGTAGCTTTAGGATTTAGAAGTTCTTAGGAGAAGTGTAAGTTATCAGGGATAGCATGCAAAGTTTGAAACCCCCCAATCATATTCTTATCCTTTCAGGTGAGTGGTTTAAGAACTTATGTCCAGGTACTCCATGGCAAACATATCTGTACTGTCCTGCTGCAGAGTTGCATGTTGAAAACAAAACTCACAATGTCGCTTGCCCTGGAAGCTGTCCATAGAGTCTCACACTAACTGTAAGGACACTAAAATAATTTCCACATACATCAGCTTCACATAATCTGTGTCAAAACACATATGTGGGCATGTGTAGAACGTAACTGTGGCTAAATGCAAATATGTATTTTTGTGTGTGCATTTGTATACTTGTGTATATACAAGTACATACATGTATGTATATACACAAATGAGTATTTGGATCTCCGTTACTCCCACTCACAGGGTGAAATAGTTACACTGAGTTTAATTATGCCTCTGGAAATTCAGAATAACTTCATTACATCATTTGGCTTTGCAGGAGCTGTTTCAGACTTCCGCTGCTTTAAGTGACAGCCTAATTTGTCTGTTAATTTATAGGAACTGGTTTACACAATGTATCACATGAACTGTGAATTTTTCAGATAGCTTGTCATATGAAGCATACTTATTGATATTCAAGCATTTAAGCATTGTTAAAATCCCACAAGATACAGGAAATAATATACTGAATTCAAGTAAGTTGGAAACAACATAACGTTCCTGTATAGCAGTAAATCTGTTTAATTTCTATTGCCAGGTCATCTACCTAACATCAGATAAGATAAAACAAGAGAGGTATTGTAGGGAAGATTAATGGAAAAGCACAAGATTTAGTCTTAGTTATTTCATGTGCCTCTTTATACCGTTCATTGGTGTCAGCATATTCTGGGAAGCATCACTGTGCATCACATATAACTTGGCTGAAATACCATCACCCTTTGAAAAACCAAGATGTGTCACAAAACCTTTTTCCATCCTAGTACGTGTCTAATAAAAGAGAGCTAACAGTTTTAGAGCACTACTATGTCAACCAGTTTACATCAGAAATAATGTTATGCAAAATATAAATTCATTTGAGATGAATTGTACAAGGTCTACACTGTACTATGACACATTGAAGGCCAATATTTTGTTTTGTAAACTTACATATGTATAATTTACCAGTTGTAATCTTAAAACATTTGATTCTGTGATTTCAGTAAAAGTAATAAATATAAACTGTATCATAGGTCCAAAATACTTGTTCTATATGGTATATTTGTGAGCTACTGATTGCCATTTGTGCCGTAGGAGGGACAGATGAGCAAAAAGAGATGGAGCTGATCCCTACATTAAAGCACAAGTATTCTTCCTCTATGTAAACATTGTACTTCAGTTGTAGTGGTATGAAGTTCTGTCAAAAGTGTCTTTGTGAGTCAGCAAACATAATAGGAAAGCACAAAAAGTGACATTTGGTGCCTTGCCAGAGCCTCAGAGTTCTGATTTGCTGCAGTCCAGAAAGATGGTACATACTGGTGATCTCCTGAGCCTCCCCAGAGCCCCTATGGAATCTAAAGGATCTGTCCAAAAGCAACACGCTGCAGAATTAGTGGATTAGATATTCAGAATGAGATTCATAATTAGCCTTATAAACCAAACTAAGAGTAGCAAAAACCATCCAGAATGGGTAAATGTGGTGTACAGTGCACGCAGAAGTAGTGGTACAGCATGTGTGTTGCAGGAAAGATAAAAGAACACTGAGGGGACTGTGCAAGGCAGAGCTGAATATACACTCTAGTTGAAGTGTGGCTCTTAAGATACATAATTACCAAGCCTTACTTTCCTAATAGAACCATATTGTTATGCATTATAATTCAATTTTCATGCTGATTTCTTGCTTTCTTTTCTCATTCCACAATGCCGAGTTAAAGTTTTTCTTGTTCCCGAAAATGATGCTTTCTATCCACAAATGAAATCAAACTCATCCTAGCTAAATCTTAGCACATATGCATGCCTAATATATTGAATGATGTCATTTTTACGAATTTTGGATTTTTCCTTTTTCAAATGTTGATGGTTTGCTTTATTTTGGTTTACAAAATGTAAATTAATTTTATTCGTATTTACAGAAACAATAGCTAGGAATGGCTTTTCTTCCTTGCTTGTTCAACCAACCAGTGAGCAGCTCTGCTCAACAGCAGTGAGACTTACAGAGCCACCAGTACCTATAGAGAGGCACAAGGTTTAAGAAAGATGTGTCTAATAATCTGTTACACTGAACAGAAATTTGCTTGAACCACATCCAAATGGCTGGAAGGGCCCAAAGAGTGGTGATCGGTGGAGTTAAATCCAGCTGGCAGCAAGTCACAAGTGGCATTCCTTGGCGCTCGTTCCTCAGGGACCATTTAACATCTGTTTAACATCTTTATTGATGATATTGATAAGGACACAGTGTATCATCAGTAAATTTGCAGATGACACCAAATTAGGCGGGGATCTGCATGAGCATAGGGCAGCTCTACAGAGAAACTTGGACAGACTGCATTGCTGGGCCAGTGTCAACAGGATGGGCTTCAATGAGGCCAAGTGCCAGGTCCTGCACTTGGGCCACAACAACCCCATGCAGTGCTACAGGGCTGGGGAGGTGTGGCTGGAAAGCTGCCAGGCAGAAAAGGACCTGGGGGTTCTAATTGCCAAGCAGCTGAATATGAGCCTGCAGTGTGCCCAGGTGGCTGAGAAAGCCAATGGCATCCTGGCTTGTATTAGAAATAGTGTGGCCAGCAGGAGGGAGGTGATTGCCCTCCTGTACTCAGCACTGGTGAACACTGTTGAACATTGTGTCCAGTTTTGGGCACCTCACTATAAGAGAGACACTGAGGTGCTGCAGTGAGTGCAGGGGAGGGCAGAGAAGCTGGTGAAGGGCCTGGAGAATGAATCTTATGAAGAACAACTGAAGGAGCTGAGACTGTTTAGTTTGAGGAAGAGGAGGCTGAGGAGAGACCTCATTGCTCTCTGTAACTACCCAAAAGGACATTGGAGAGAGGTTGGTGCTGGTCTCTTCTCACGGGTAATTAGCAATAGAGCAAGAGGGAATGGATTCAAGCTGCAACAGGGTAGGTTTAGACTGGACATAAGGAAGAAAGATTACACAGAAAGAGTGGTCAGACACTGGAATAAGATGCCCAGGGAGGTGGTTGAGTCACCAGCCCTAGATGTGTTTAAGGGTTGTTTAGATGTTTTGTGGGATATGATTTAGGGGATAACTTTGTAGAGTAGGGATGATGGTTGGACTTGATGATCACAAAGGTCTTTTCCAACCTGAAAGATTCTATGATTACAAGAGCACTGTCCCACTATATATATGTCCATATATACAGACAGCATTACATATTTGTAATATTGCTATTACATAGTCTGTTTTCCTGAAAACCTTCTTATACATTTACACTGGATGGTTATTGATTAGCAGAAATAATATACTGGTCAAAATCAGTGAAGGATGCAGTGAAAACCCCATACTTGAAGGCTGTTTTGTCATTTACCCTGCCTGAAGGGTTTAGAGAGATCAGCCAGGTTTTCATCCTGCCCTGCATCTTTCCTCAGCCTCTGCTGGGGCAGAGCAAGACCTCCACCAGCTCCTTGTCTCCTCCTGCCCTCCTGCAGAGAGAAACAGCAGATGTACAAACTATGCCATGACTATGGCCTCTACTTTTAGATAACTTTTGTCTCTTAAAAGTCTCTACAGGTATTACCACCTCAGAGATAATACAGCACCTCCTCTGTATTTTTGCCTCCATAGCAAGCTGCAATGTCACCAATTATGGCAGGTCCTGTTTCCCAAAAATTCCATTTTTATTTCCCATTTTAGTTTCCAGCAAATTAGAGAAAACCTTTAATGGGAAAGGAAATCCATTCATATACAAATCACATAGAGCACAGACTTTCTCAAATGTACAGTGCTGTCATAATCCCATTACTGAGGAGAGACTGTTCTCTATCAGGAAGGTGAACTCATTCTCTCTTAATGTATTTTCCATCTCCTCATAATGTGACATTTCACCTCTTCAGAAACTATACATAATTACATGTGAGGAGGGAGACTTCCCCAGACTCTGAGCTTGTAGACCCAAATCTCATTTTTGGGTGGGGAGGCAATGTGGATTTGATCCAGTTCCAGTCCTCTAGCCAAACTGATCCTTTAAAAAAGAAAAATAACCAACAAAGATATGTTTTGGGAACATTAAAATATATTGAATAATTAAACTAGAAAATGTTCAAGTCTTTCCACACTGCTTACACCATTATCTCACTCTCCTTATGCTGTACTCTGCACAGTTTAAAGTCATAAATTCATCAAACTTAGGCCACTTGGCGTTCCAAGCTGAACCAAGGATAGAGATGAAAAAAATGTGTGCGAAAAATCATTTAACAAAAGCCAAGTAAAAATTACTGTTTTCCATGCTTGGAGCACCAGGGCAGCGATCTCTTTCCTTTTCCTTGATTGTCTTCTGGGAAAAGTATGTCTAAGTGAAAGCTCATGGACATTTTCTTAAGCAGCTGTTGTAGCAGTCGTGCAGTCTAGGGGTGAGCTTCTTAAAGCTGCTGTCGCAGCCATTGCCACCATGGTCCCCTGGCTCAAAGTGTTATCAAACAAATGTAGAAAGTCAGGATAGGCTGATGAAATTCTGGAGAACACATGGGAGACAGAGAAGTGCCTCAGGAGGTGTAAGGGGTAAGAAGTGTTGCGTTCTGCAATCTTTATTACCTTTCATGAATTTTGCCACAGGAAGCTCATAAGCATGTATTTTTTGCCTACCTGGAATTTGGTTCACAGGTGTGTCTTTACTTCTTCCATTCATTCCTCTGTTTCAGGAAGACTTTACCTAAAGGACCCAAATCTGTAGAATTAAAGCCAAACCCTCCCACACATCTCTGACTGCCTGAGCCAGAGTTCTGCTAAAAAGACTCACGTTAGTAGCAATGCTTCCCAGTAAGTCATGACTGCTGCCAGATGGGTGCTGAAGGAACCACATCCTCTGCTCTTTCAGCTGCCAGGAGGAGGGTTGGGGGGAGAGCCCAGCAGAAATCCCTGCTGGCATCAGGCAAGGGGTGAAGCCGGATGAACTTTTAGATCCTGGTCATGTGCAAGGACATGCCCATCCCAGCTTATCTAAGCACTTCCCACAGGTGTGCATCAGAAGTTAATTCTTCCTACCTATAGCGTTGGCTCTGATAGTTGCCTTGTACTTTCCTTGCACACTTGTGATGTTATTTTGAAAGAGTGCAGTCAGAATGGATTGTATGGTTTGGGTTTTTGGTTTGGTTTTTTTGCCTGGAGGCACTGATGCACTTACTCCTTGTAAGCTTTTGTTGTATCAGGTGTGGTGCCTGAGCCCTCTGCTGATGGGAACCGGGTGTCCTCGTGCTCATTGATAATTTTGCTGATCTGCTGTAAATATGAAAGGCCATATTCCCCAGTCAGGTTTGCAGATGTGAATTCTGCCCTAGCCGTGCTGGTAACCACAGAAGGGCTGCGCACATGTTAGTGCACATAAAGTGCATATCCTTGCAAAAAAATGTGCAAATTGCCCTCGACTGGCAATCCAGCAGAGGCCCATTGGAAACTGACCCCGTGCAGCCATAAAGACATAAAGGTACCACAGGGAAACACCTGCTTGGTAAGCAGGAAGGCACTGGCACAGTGAACATTGCTACAGTCCTCTAGTGCCTGGGAGCATCAGGTAACCCACATCTTGAAATAGTTGAAAGCTGGCAGCAGGCCACCGAGGCAATTGCTTAGATGGCAGCTACCCAATGGGTTGGCAAACAATCTTACTTACCTAGTAAAGGTGGTCTGTAACTAAAGGGTAATGAAAATTATACTGGAAACTTTCAGAGCACTTTAAAGTGGTCAGTTTAAGACAGGGCCCTGCCCACTGGAAGTGGTCCTTTGCTGAAGGCCTCACTGTACTTAGGGAGGGTTTTGTCCAGGAAAAACAGTGTAGATGCATTCTGTGTGGGCTGGGAGGAATGTTTTCACACTGATATTTATGTGGCATGCTACGATCTGACAGACATCCAGAAGGGTTTCAGCCAATAGTTCATTTTAAATGTATGCTGCACACAACTGAATCAAAGCATTTGAAACGGCATCGCTCTTGAGCAGTAAACTGAATGGCAGAAGAACTGCAAATAGTGAGGCAAAGGCAAACTCCTCATGGTAAACTAGGGGCTACAGTGAGATAGGTCCTTTCAACAGGAATTTGAGCTATGAAAAGATTTAAGGGGAAATTACCAACCAGTCTGGCATTCAAATGCCAAAATCCACAGTCAGACTCTTGGCTGTACAGGCACACTGTAATGCTCTTCTGCTTCACTTCAAAGGGAGAAAGGAAGTTGCAGGACTTCTCTATGTAAACCTCAGCCTCTTCATGTATGCTGGAAACCACCAGCAAAACACCAGCCCTCCACCGGGTTAAAATGAGATGGTGGACAGAAGTAATATATGTGAAGAACTTTTCCTTCAGAGGAAAGGGGAAAGAAGCAAAGGATGGTTTATTTCCCTCTCCATCAAAATAATTATTATTCTCGGATGAGTTCGTTGTGTATTTTTGACTGTTTTTTCCCAAAAAAATAGTGTCTTAAGGCAAGGCAGAAACAGAGCCAGAACCAAAGACAAGTTGTGAGGTTATTACAGAACAACTTTGCCTCCAAAAGGTTTATGCCTGTCTCAGCCTGCTGAAGGTCCTTCCAGCATGACTACATCCTTCAGCTCCCGTTCCCCGGAGCCTGCACCTTCTACCCTGGGAGCATTTTCTTTGGCCACATTCATAATGTTTATTTAAATCGTCACCTTGTTTGTTTTCAGAGCCAGTCAGATTTCTAGAAATATGTAAAAAAAAAGGATAAAAGGATAATAACAACCTGGTAGAATGGAAGGGGGGGAGTGGGAAAAAAAAAAAAAGGTAATGGCAAAAAAAAAAAAAATTAGGTAATGTAGTTCTCATATACAAGTAAGAATAAAATAAAAAAAAGAGGGGGAGAGGGGAGGGAGAAAGCTCCAAGGAGGAACAGTATCTATGAACAGTATCTCTTCCATCTGGAATTTGGATGTAAGCCATAAACATCAAAAAAACTTTGGAAAACTCAGGGAGCTAATTTGGATCTTGTAGAAATCCATATATTGGACTAATCTTTAAAATATAAAGCAGAATAGCTAAAATAAGATAATGAAGTAGTGATAGAGGAAAAATGCTTTACTTCTCAGTTAGATACAGTGAGGGGCAAGTAGTAACTAAGAAGGGAACTCAGTTAAGAATGATTTCATACAAGATTAAACTTGTCTTTTAAATGTAAGGCACAAAAGGTTTTGATTCTATACGGATAAATATGGATTTCCATTAGAACAAGTAGCTGAAGGTATCGTAGCCTAATATTTATGGGAATGTGGACATTGTTACTAAAAAATCTGAAGACTGCAGCCCAGATGGGTTTATCATTATAAGTCATTTTAAAGCTTGAAATAAAGTCTTGTTTTCATTATTTATTTAATTAGATATGCCAGGAGGTTCCTACTCTTTCATGGGAGCAATTGCAGCTGTAACATAAATTATAGTTCACAAAGGGGTGGGAGTGAGTCAGTCATTCCTAATGTAGTTCCAAATGTAACACTCACATTTAAAGCAAAAAATAGTAGGTAGAGTAGAAAGTTTCATTGATACACGTGCTCAGGTCAGTAAGATGTCCTGTAGGAAATACACCTCACAGACAAAGGATTCATACAGAAGCTTAATTAACAAGTACCCCAAGGTCTGTTTGTTTAATTACACCAGAGAAAGATGCTGGCTGAATGAAACAGGAAGGTGGGAGCACTTCTCCTCTCCATGGAACCAGAGGAAGGGGCTCAACTAAAGGTGTACTATGACTATGGCTTTTTGAGCAAAGAGAGCAAAAGCAAACGCTTTTTGAGGAGAGATTCATAGGTGCTGACCTTGGAAAATTGTAAGAATGAAGACATAAAGCCCACCTGTGTTTAAGCAGGGTATGGGTCCAATTCACCTGACTAGTTCAGCAAAGGTCTCATGAGTAAATAAAGAGCTAGGTCACTTGGGACACATCTCAAAGCACCGCATAAGAGTAGCCACAGGACCACAAAAACTATGTTGTTATCCACATAGCAGTAGACAGAGGTCATTTCAGCAGTGTGAAATGTTTTCTGATTCCAACAGCAGACAAAAAAGTGCCAAAGCAATTTGCCAGTGACAATAATGTGTGGTGTAATGTTGAGGATGAAAACTTTTGGCTGGGTTTGACATGGTATAAACCATCCCTGTGTCTACTCCAGTAATGTGTCAACCAACTATATCTGGGCTTTTTATCTGAGCAGTATCTCAGGTTGAATATAGACAAATATTAAATTTTGTCTACACTTATGGCAGAGTCCTCAGTATTGACTTAAAATTTAACTTATGTTTCTAAATCATTTCAGTGAATTTGTAAATCCTAGCCTTAAAGGTTTTGAAAAACATATATTATTATTTTTTTTAGTCTGCTATTTAACACCAGAGTGTGATTCTAGCCAAGCCCTGAAATCCCACGCAAGGCAGATTATGTTCTGTTTTCTGGCTGTCTACATATTTTCCTTCACTATGTACCTTACAAGCCAATGACTGAATATAGGCCTAAAATCATATCCTTAGCATACACTCAAGAGACCACATTCAGTATCCTGTCACCCATCATATTGAACTGATTGATTCCACCAGGATTGTTAATAAAAGCATAATTTCAAAAATGCCTTTTTACTTACAGCCTGGAGGGTTTCTTTTAATGGTATAGTAGTTATGGCAACTGCTTCCTGCCACCTCTGCTGCCAGAAGCCACAATCCATCCATGAAAAAGAGCTCCTCCATCCAAACACATTTTTCAGTGGACGGCAGCATTCCCTGGCTAGAGCACACCCTTCCCTTCCCTCTTCCTTTCCCTTCCCCTTCCCCTTCCCTTCCCTTTTCCTTCCCCATCCCTTCCCCTTCCCCTTCCCCTTCCCCTTCCCTTCCCCTTCCCTTCCCCTTCCCCTTCCCTTCCCCTTCCCCTTCCCTTCCCTTTTCCTTCCCTTTTCCTTCCCCATCCCTTCCCCTTCCCCTTCTCCTTCCCTTTTCCTTCCCCATCCCTTCCCCTTCCCCTTCCCCTTCCCCTTCCCTTCCCTTCCCTTCCCTTCCCTTCCCTTCCCCTTCCCCTTCCCCTTCCCCTTCCCCTTCCCCTTCCCCTTCCCCTTCCCCTTCCCTTCCCTTCCCTTCCCTTCCCTTCCCTTCCCTTCCCCCTGTCCTTCCCTTCCCTTCCCCCTGTCCTTCCCTTCCCTTCTGGCAAACTGGAAGCCAAGCAAAATCTGTAACAAATGTGAGCTGAGAGTAACAATTAAGTGGATTTCTTTCAAATTACTTTATATTTTTATGCATACATGCAAGTAAAAAAAGAAAAAAAATTATTAGGGAGAGGGTGGGGAAAGTGAGGGGGGGGGGGTTTAGGTGGCAGCCACCCCCCAATTCTGTTCAGAGAAAAAAATATTTTCCTTAGAATTCATGTAATGCATGTTTGGGATTCAAACTCTCTTAAAAATCTTGGGCAAATACGAATTTAAAAATTGGTGAGATATTCCCCCTTTTCTCTTAGTTTTATTCTACCATAGAGGTCATTGGCAGGATTTCTTAAGTCTGGTGTATTTCCTGCATGATGATGAAAGTTTACTTTATAAATTTAAAAATAAAATGTCCCCACTACCAAAACTCTGCTTCTATGAGTAAGCCTTTCTGGTCTTGACATAAAATAATCCTTAAATTTCCTGTTTGATGAAATGGTAAAGCTTTTGGCAAAGCTTTAAAATTATTTTTATGGACTGCATTTATAATTTTTTTCCCTCCCTAGGCTTAATTCCAATGCACAGTTACATGGAGCTTGCTTGTCTTTCTCTTGCCCTGTTGGCTGTGACCTTTTACCCACCCAATGCTTTAATGAGTACATTTTTCAGCAGTTGCATGATTTTATGCTTTCTTACTATGAGAAAACATTGTAACAGATCACTTCAGCAACAGTCTAATTTGCAGCCCTTTTAATTCCCTGTATAGCAATGAATATAAATGCATCAAGAATCATGATAACAATGAGGTGAACAGCCACTTTTAAAGAAGAAATTCTCTTATGGACTGAATGGAGATGTTTTATTAAAATGCAACACAAACATCATGATACAAGTCTCTGAGATTTTTGTCTGGGTGTGAGATGATAAGGCTTGAGTTCCATTACTAATTAGGCACTGCACACATTGTAATCATTAACAATTTAAGATTGCAGCAACACAGTGTAGACAGTGTAAGCACCCAAAAGCACATTCCATACACAAGCCTAAAATTATGAAAAATAGAGGGGAAGAAAAAGTTAAGAGCAGAGACAAATCCAAAATTGGGAGTGCATTACTATGTTTTTTCTTCCAAACTCAGCAACCAGTCTGCATCACCTAGCATTCCATGGTAATCTAGTTCTCACTGATTAAAATCTTTTTTCTCCCCATGAAGTACCCACCATACTGAGATTTTTGCCTTCAAAATCATTTCCACTGCCTCCATGCAAGTGATGTATTATATAGCTGTTAGGCATTTTACATTCTTTTATACAATAGACATAAAAAGCTATTGTAATAGCAGTTCAAAGTAGTTTAAAAAATTTCTTCCTACTGATTAGCTTAATGGCAGAAGACATCAAGTGGTCCCCTCATGCATGTTCTTAGTTTGCAACTGAGAACTATGGCTAATGGTAGAGAGAGAAGAGCCATCTCTACAGAAGATAGAGATGTCCCAAAGAAGAGGAAGGCTGTGCTCTAACAGCCACGTCTGGTCCCTGCTTCTGTCTCCCGTTCCCAAACTTGAGCCAGCGCGCATTGCAGCAAGTGGAAAATTAAAATTAATAAGGAGAGGTAAAGCACATATATGATGATAGAAAACAAAATCATGTTTGTATCTCCTAGAATTCACTGATTAATTAATTGCTTGGATTTGCTCCCAAATAACTTCTGCTGGGTTGATCCAGGACTAAGCTAGCTAAAAGAAGATGGTGCCATTTGAAGCATAATCCTAAACAATATCCCCATGTTTCCCCCAGCTGGGAAGCTGAGCTGCAAGTTTTCAGAATTAGCCTGTGCTTACAGAGGCCTAATGAAGCGGTGACAAACAAGGAGGCACCAGAAGATATCCTGAACCCTGTTTCCCAGCTGAAGCAACTAGAAGACATAAAAACCATAAGATCCTTTTTTAAGTCAAAGAGAGCAGAAGCACAGCCAGGGGCTTGTAGATCCAAATCAGGGATATAAAACAACTGTTTCCCTTTTGCCAGGATTTTTTACAGCTGCTTGAGGCATCAGGTTGACACTGTTAGTTATTTTTTTCACTCATGCCCTTTCTTACAGCTGCATCCACAGACGCAGCTCCTCAGTGCAGACAGAAACACTGGTCCTGCCTACAGCAAATCTTGGAAGTTCCTTTAATTAGTCAGGCCAGACACCTTTGCTAATTGACAGAGAAAAGTAGGCACTTGAAATGGACAAGACTTGGGGCTTTTGCCACTGACCTTAGGATAAGATGATCTGTGTTCCTGGCTCTTGTTTCTCTCCCTTGACTACAAAAGGAGTAAGGAGTGTTTGGGTGATGAGCTGTGGAGAAGCCTTCCACCTTTGACCAGACAAATCCATCCCTGGCCTCAGATTGCCCCACAGACTGCTCTATGGTACAATGGTTGACTTCTAAGCAAATTGGTCCGTGAATACAAACACTGCTGTCATAGATTATTCTAGTGGCATGTTGCCTGCCAAGAGTGCATTACACTGTTCCTCTTATTATTTTTTTTTAAGTCTAAATACATAAAACTGTAGCAAATGTTTCAGCCTTTCAAGAATTTAAAAAAAAAATATTTTTACACAGGGATATTTTTACAGGGGAGGGGTTTTCTCTTACGGACTTTCCAAACTGTATCTGAAACAGTTTGTAGATGCCTTTTAGACTAAATAGAAAAAAAATGGGCACTTTACACATGCTATTAATTTCACCCTACAGTAGAGGTCCAATTGGTTACATGAACTGCACCTTACAAATGTGCATTTCTTTCCAGTGACCAAGGGACATAGGGTAAAGATGTAGACAGCTACAGTACAGATGTCTGAAGCTGAATTCAATGCATCTCATTCCAGGTTTTAAAAGGGCTGAAAGTCCTTGGGAGAAATATCCTGTTTCCAAAGAGTTTTCAAGTGAAAACTCAATTCCAATGGCTAGAATTCTTTCCAAAAATTGACTGGTTTGTCCTGCAGCATTTTTTAAAACTGAGCTACCATTTTGAGAATTAGTAATGTTCCAGTTCAGACTCTGTTCTTCCCTATCATCCATCCTTCCCCCTTAAGTCCTCCAGCTCTTGCTTCACTGCAAAGTTATCTTTCAGCTTGTGTCAGAAATCATACATCCTCTTTGGTATAGAAAATACCTGCAGTGAATTCAAAGCTTCTCAGAATGTGAAAGTTATACATGTTGCAATGATTGTCAGAAAAATGCTTTGCTCCCCTTCTCCCCATGCACAATATATTCCAGTGAAGTAATCTAATTTTTATGCCTTATTTTCAGAATTTTTTACTAATATGAAGGTGGTAAAAATCAAATGGTGAAGGCCTTGGTGTGACCTGAAACAGTTTTTTTTCACTTAGTAGTGATATACCCTATTATAGGTGAATGTTACTACAGAGCTTTTAAAGCCATTTATTGAATTATATGTTAGTACTGTTTAATACAACTCAATACCCTATTACACATCTAATATTGGTAAGTCTTTATCTTCAACAAGCTGGTGCAGTGAGATCTAAAATGTAACTATGAAATATTTGGTGGCTTTGAAGGCTACACGTTGTGCAGAATTTCTCAGTGAACACATCTCATTGCTGTGTTACAGAAACAAAGAGAATCCAGGTCCTCAACCATTCTTTGTGTGTATACTTCCACTATCTCTTCTGTTTTGGCTTCTTAACCCCATAGTGACTAAATCAAGCCAGCTGGTGCTTCCATGTCTGCGCACAGTTCTGTGCATGTGCCACTAAATTCCCTTGAGTACAATCCAGGTCATTCCCTGAATAAAACCACAATGTCTAAGTTTCTTTTTTTTTTCAATTATAACCAGATAGTAGTCATAGTATAAACATAATAGTATGAAATTATTAGATAAGCCAAATTATATACCTAAGCTGTCAAAAATACTGGAGCGTTAAAAAAAAAAAAAAAAAAAAAAAAAAATTCCCAAAATGTAAAACTTTTACTCTGTTTTCTGAGCTGATACAGTTGATTTAAAAGCCTTTAATTTCATGAGTGTATAGAGCCATGAAGAGCTCAACATTCTGTATGCAGCTATGCTGGCAGTGAGATAGGCAGAATAGAGAAAAAACAAGACTTGTTTGAAGGGAAGCTTTGGAGAAAGTGATGAAAGAATTTTTTGTATTTAGGCAGATTTTACACTGCTCAGTAGTGAGAACTACGCCTCTCCCAGTTCCTGGGGAGTTTCTTTTTGCTGTTCTACTTTAGGTTTATCACATTCAAAAGAGAAGTCTTGTAATTCAGGGGAAGCAAATATTTGTGTAAGACATTAGACCTCTCAACCCCTTTTGGGTTCTGCTCTAAGCAAAGGTGGAGGTTTGTTGTGGGTTTGTTTGTTTGGGGTTTTTTTGGTATAATTAATTAATAACATGTAGTATTTTATTCAAATAATGAAACAGAAGTCATAACAAAAAATTACTTTTGCAGGGCGTGAGGATTCCTCCTCCAGCACCTTCTGTGAACACACTCATCTTTAGGGTTTTCTATAAAGTAGATCCCATTACTGAGTTTTCAGTGGTTATAGATATGAAAGGGAGTCTTTTTCCCCCTTCAACTATTCCATCATAAAATGGAAAGTGACTAGTAGAAACATGTCTTGTTCTTCCCATTGCAGACAACTCAGCTGATTTAAAATTCAAAATAGCCAGCACTACCTACAAGAAAAGGTAGTGACAATAGGCCAGAGCTTCCCCTTGCTAATGCTTGTCATTCCATGTCACTCTGTGAGCATCAGTGCAATGACTCCACATTGCAGCCACATAAATAAAAGCACTTTTGGCCCAATATCCAAAGATTTACAAAGGTCAGTGTACAGCAATAGCATCAATAGCTTCTAAAGGATCAAATATTTTAAATGCAGTGGCTAAGCCCTGAGTAATTTTAACACAGTTGCACTGCTCACCAAATGTCACATTGTCATGTTTACACAAATATGAATGCTTTCATGTGGGTCTAATAAAGTAATATTTACAGTACAAAGTTTATCTGCTTATATAAAAGTGTTTATCCTCAATTTTCCTGCTGGTCTAACATAGAATTATTTAAGATGACTTCTACTTTTGCTCACATAAATTACAGAGTTAAGCTAGAGAACTACTTCTTTGAGTAGCATCAGAAAATTTCATGTGTGTGTATGTGTGTGACTAAAGGTTGTTTAGTGCCATCTTTTGGGTGGTCCTAATACTACAGAACAGCTTAATCAAATCAGTTACACATTTGCCATCACTCACTCACATGGCTGGGAAGCCATATGTTACTGCTTCCCTAAACTGGTTTCTAGAGAGCTTGAGGGTTTTATCCTAGATTACAGCTTTCTGTGAGACTTTGCTTTCTAATATGTATGAGCTCTCTAAAGAGCAGATGGGCAGAGATGAATGAGAGCTGTAATCGGGTTTCAGGCTGTACGAGGCAGGGATGTGGGAGCAGGGGCACTATTTGCCACCGTGGGTGGGACCAACCTGGCAAAATCAGTGAAAGGAAGGCAAGGAAGTACAACCAGTGACAGCCGGTGTAATTACACCACTGAGGCAGACTGATGCTTGACAGCTGGGTGAGAAAATACACTCTTAGGCCTTTCTTGTTAGGCGCGAGGCTGTTGTGGAGCTGCTGGGGATGGGAAGGATCAGTGTTACACCGGATTTCAGGACTGAAGGGGAGATGGGTTGGAGAAACCTCTCCCAAAGTAGCTCTTTGAAACAGGACAGATACTTCAGTTTCTACAGTCTCCTTTACCACATTCCTTGGCTGGGGGAGTATATGTGCACCCTCGTAAAATGAATCAAATTTCACCCTCTGCTTACACTGCTCAGTTCATGAAAACTGCAAATAACCTTGATAGGCAGCAGATATCTAAGTAACATTGCAAGTCAGCAGCATTTCAGTTTTTTTCCAGGGGTTATTTTTTTATAAGTACGTGCCTTTAATTATGAGATTTCAGTTCTCTTCCAGCACGAAAATGCTTCCAGCCCTCCCCACAGCCACAGTTGAGTGAAGACCGTACACAGCTGAGTGGCAGCAGTCAGATGACAAAGAAACTCAACGTGAGGATGAATTGCTGGGAGTGTTCCCATGCTGCAAAAAGAAAACCCCCAGCCCTTTCTTAGCACACAAATCCCCAAATCCCCAGCAGCAAAATATTTTCCTATTTAGAAACAATGTTTTTTTCCAACTTTGGCCAATGTTCATTCGATCTTATAAGATAACTATCTATGTATCCCAGCCACACCCTATATCACCAAATTTCTTTCTTCTGACTCCTGAGATCAACAAGTAAACACATTAAACTAATTGTTTATATTCTGTCTTTATTCCATATTCCTTGCTAGTTCTGAAAACAGATGTCAAAAATGTAAGAAAACCAAGCATCCAAAAATCCAACACTACACTGGTGCCATGGAATTAAAAGCATACAACAAATACTACTTGCATGGTGCCTGGCAGCTAATAACCAAATCAAGCCATAAACTCCTGCCTTTTCCACAGATGGTCTACAATAGGGCTCTTTGACAATGCCCTTGTGAAAAGGTCAGTGGTCAACTGGTTTCGTCTTAGGCAAGAACAAATTCAGTGTAGTGAAGAAGGTTGTGATTTCAGCAGGCTTTCCTTTTCCCTAAAGATGAAAGGTCTTTCTACCTTTTATCCCATTCTACCCCAAGACAAATGAGCTCCATCCCATAGCAAAGCCTCATCTCACGTGTAAAGAGAGAGAGTAAAGGGCTTTGGAGGTAGCTGAGCTTTGGATATCCCCTTGCCAGCAATACAGGCCCACAAAGAGCAGGTCAAGGTTCGTACTGTGCTCCCTGACTCATGGTCCCAGAGACAGCACAGACAGAGCCAAAGGAATTACTCATGTGTGGAACAGCATTTACTGTAGATATTTACTGCATTTGGCCTTGGAATCTAGAGCACCAGCTGATCCTTTTTTGCTAGCTGTTAAGGTTGAAATGACACATGCACACACAGCAAAATTTTGGAAACAGCATCCTCCCCAGTAAAATGCTGATGTCTGCAATTAAACTTATCTCTGTGTGGAAGTGTTCCCCAGGCGCTGCTTCCTAATCCAAGTGCTTTTTGGAGACTTTTTGGAGGTGTCAGAAGGTCTGCATTCCCCTGCGCTTGGATAATCAAACACTACTTGCAAGCTTGTTTGGATGTTGAATGGATGTTGAAAGAAACCCAAGCAGGGAGCTTTATGCATGGATAGTTTGTAGCATTTTAGTGACATGAGTCTGTAAGGTACTTTCTTCATCAGCGTATCCCTTCCCCTGCTGTGGTAGGAGACAGCTACACGGAATACAGTTCAGAATTTCACGAAGTTCAGTTTTAAAGCCATTGTGCCCTTCATCTCCATCCCTCTTGTTGGTTAGCAGGTCTGCCCATGTGCACCCACAGCAGGCCTTATCAGGAAACTGCCCCTGTGACAGGCCATGTAGGCTATGGATCCAGCACTCCCAACATCAATAATCTGATCTCTTTTCATTGGCACTAATAATTAAATCTCCAGCTTGTGGACAAGCACCACTTACATTGCTCACAGCTAGAGCTTTGGGTACTTCTCACACCATAAACTGTACCATCAAATGATCTAATAGGAGTTAAAATAACGCAGAACCTATTTCCATAGCTCAGTGCAGAGTTGCAATAGTCAAGAATTGCACCGTGCTAAGAAGGCAGGGGGGGTATTGCTGGGACACTGCTGTGGACAGAACCAAAGAAGATGCTTCCAGCCACAGAGATCAAAGCCCTCGAAGGCAAAAGAGATGCTCAAATGACATGAAGTCAATGGGCCTCTGTTCCAGCACAGCTGTCTGCCGATACATGAAAAATCCTGTGGCACTGGGGCCACGGAGATTAATGTAAAGCAACAAATGTCTGCAGGTTTAGCAGCGGATGTCCTCACCTCAATTGACTTCTGCTTTTCTGTGCTTTCTGAAGGAAACAGCACAAGTTAACATTGTCACTTCTTACAGTTTCCAGGTTTTCAGTGTCTTATGTCATAGCTTGAGTGTTTATAGTTTTTCAGCTTGTTTCCAATACTATGTTTGAGTTTGAATTCTTTTGAACATTTTTTTTGGAGAGCTTTGAAACCCAAACTAATAAAGTTGGCAGGGCGCTCTCAGTCAAATTTGGTTTCACTTTTTTTTTGGTCTTATTAGCAATTTCTTTACATAACCTGTTTTAGCTCATATATTTACCGTGTAAAGCAATGACAGCTCAACTGGCATAGCTAGAATTATATAAATGTATGGTTTTATAAAGTGGAATATTTTACCTCTGTGTTTGCTAAAATACCTGGTAATGATTTTGTTTTAAAAGGTGTGTTACATGTGACAGCTGTGCATATTTGCCCTGTAGCTACGAGTTTTATACTACACCCAGTTCGTAAATGTTATTGAGCAACAACCTATAAGATTTTTAAACAATCAAGAAAAAAAAAATGTTGGTGAGAAAAGCAGCACAGAAAAACACCGATTTTCTACTTCCCAACTGATTAGGAACTGTCCAGTTCCACTTTGTAAGTGTAAGGACAACAGGGCAAAGTCCAGACACAGATGGATCCCTCCTATGGCAGCTCAGACGTTGAAGGGAAGGGGTTTCTCTTAACTGCTTTCATTTATATCCTTGAAGCTGAAGAATATGTAAGCAGACCATGCCTCCTCTTCTGATATCAGCTTCAGAAGCCCAGAAAGTCTTCCCCAGCCCATGTCCCTCATTAACTTCCAAGGGATTATCCCAGGCTGCCCTTGGACCATCCCAGGGCCTCCCTGCTCTCAGCAACACCCCACAGAAGAGCAACCCCACCAGCAGCCCCATGGTTTCAGTCAGAAGCTTCACCAAGCCTGAAGCAGCTTGAATTGCCATAGGCAGCTGGAGGAGACTCTTGTGCCCCTTTACCCATTTGCATTTCACAAGGAGCATGCAAATGTCCCCCTGTCCAGGCTTCAGCACATAGCTGGGGCAGGCACAGGCAACTGCAACCCAAAGACTTTGGGGTTGCCTCAGCTGTACTCCCCCTGGATGCTAGAGAACCAGCAGCCAAACCTGGCATCAGACCCAGGCCTCTTTCACAAGAGGAAGAGGGTCATTGCCAGTGGGTAGGGGTATATGACACCTGTCTTCCAGTTAGCCCCAGCTTATGATCAGAAACTACAGCTACGTTTGTGCAGGCAATGAAATTATTTATTCTGCTAAAAGAAATTATTCCATGTGGAACTAATTTGTTTTTTTCTGTTGGCAATATTTTAAATACATATTTAAATATGTTTTTAATTAATACTTCTAATTATCTAAATAAACAGTAGGTGGAACTCAACAATAAAAGAGTGTAAACACAGAGAAAAGCTTTCCCCATGCCAACTTTACCTGTTCCCTCTCTTTTATAATCTCCCTAGAAGACTTAAGACATTTCAAAACCTGTGATGTTTTTCCTTGATCAACCTTAATCATATGCCCAAGCCTCTACTTTTGCTTTAAGCTTCACTTTTAACTTTAAAGTATGCATTTGGCAATTTGACCCATTCAGACAAATATGCTGTGACTTCCCCATATGGAAATAAGACTGAACAAAAGGGCTTCATGAATATCCTACCACACTACTTGCTTTTAGTTCTTTATCACCCAAAACAGTGATGCAAAAAAGACTTGGCAACATAGTGCAGGCAGCACATTACAGGGGTCCCAAGCATCTCTTGCACATACATGTTCTGATGCTTAGCTTATACTCATTGGAAATCAAAGAGCCTTTGCATAAGGGATTGCATATTGAAATGAAGAGGAGAAATTTAACATTGCTAAATGGGAGTTACAGGAGAAAGTTTTGCTGTCTTTTTGGTGTTTGATCTTAAGCGAGGATTATGTTTTTCCAGAAGCCCTGCAGGTAACAAGAGTGAAAGTACAAATCCAGATACTGATTTACTAGTTTGTGCTTATTTCTTACCATGCTCTCTTATAGCGTCTATGGCATAAACTGACAGAGACGATGGACGGGTGTTTTGTTTTAAAAACTTCATTTCTCATATAAACCGTTGCACATGCTTACTCTTGATATCATTTGTAAACAGAGTATTTTAGCCAACTTTTTATTAAGTTTTCAATCCTGTGAACACTCGAGGGGTTAGCAAGATGCTAGAAGTTAAGCCTAACCATAAATATTTCCCAGATTGGGGCCTACGTGTCTGCTCCAGTTCTCCTTGTTAACATTATGTGACCGAGCTACGTGTTGCATTGCTGCAACAAGGGTTGCTCATGTGGGCAAAGTGTATTAATAGTCTTAATATGGAGTTGTGCAAGCACGGTTATATGCCAGAGGAGTGGCTCACATGAGCTGCTCCAGATCCGCTGGGGAGATAGCAAGCATGACTCTGCACTGAACTATGAAAGCGATTTAAAAAAAAAACTTCCAAAAACTGGAAGGAGCAGCACAGGGAGGCCTCTGTGTTCACTGCTCCTGATGATGATGATGGCCACAGGCCTGATGCTGGCTCCTGAGAGCAGAGTGCCACAGGTGCCTGGCCAGGAGGAGGGGAGGGGGCAGATGGAGGCCTCCTCTCCTCACCTGCCCTCCTCAGAGGGAAAGTCAGCAAGGGACAGCCAAAAATGGGATACCAAATGGTTTGATCTATTTTGTCAAACAAAATTAATGAATTCCTGGACGGGGTGCCTGGTAATAGATTTTTGATACGGCCTGGGAGAATCTTACGTTCTGAATGGGAAGAAGAGGAAAACTGGATGGTATTATTTCCCATGACAGTGGCGACTGCCACTGCAGTGACCTTTCTGCCTGCTCCTGCTGCCCCCTCCCTGGTGCCACCCCGAGGTAGCGGCGGAGTTGTCAGAGGGAAGAAGCAACGGGGAAGGGGCAGCTGGTGAGGGCTGTAAAGGCAGGCAAAAAAATGAGTAAAAATCCCAAAAAACAAAAAAGTGAAAACAACAAGATTTCATTCGTATTACATGTACAGTGTGCGGGCCCCCCGCGTCTGCCAGGGTCCGCAGGGTCCCTGTGGGGAGCGGCTGGGGCTGCCCCGTTCCGGCCCCATCCGGTTCCAGCCAGATCCAACCAAGCCCTGCAGGGCAGGGCTGAGCCCCACAGGCACCATGGCGGTGCCTCAGGGGAGGGCTCTGTAAGGGAGGGCAAAGCACTGCCCGGCCCTGAGGGGAAAAGGGTGAGAAACAGCCCTGAGAGCACCAAGGGGAGAGGGGCAGGAGATGCTCAAGGTGCCAGAGCAGGGATCCATCCCCTGCAGCCTTTGGGAAGGACCCAAGCTGGAGCTCGGAAGGACTGCAGCCCATGGAGAAGCCCCATGCTGGAGCAGGGAAAGTATCGGAGGAGGAAGGAGAAACAGAGAAGAGCTGTTACGGACTTACCCCAAGTCTCCATTCCCTGTCCTTCTGTGTCACTTTGTGGGAAGAGATAGAGGTGTTGGGAATGAAGAAGTGACATTAAGCCTGAGGACAAAAAAAAATTAAAAACAATGAGGGGCGCCTCTAGGTTTTGTCTGTTTCTCAACATACACCTCTATTTTAAATGGCAAAAATTTAATTTTTCCCAAGCCAAGCCTGTTTTGCCCGCGACAGTAAAAGAAACCTGATCTGCCTGCCTTTATCTCAACCCACAAGCTTTTATATCTTATTTTCTTCCCCGTGTTCTGTTGAGGAAGGAAGAATGAGGGAGCAGCTGGGTGGGCATCTGGCAGCCAGTCAAGGTCAACCCGCCACAATACCCTCTAGGTTTTATCCTAAGCTTACTGTTACAACCTTGCATCTTACCCCTTTCATTGATAAAAGGAGCTTCCCAATGTGTTGGACAAAATCTGTAATGAAGCCTTGCCTCCATCTCAGCTGAGCCTGTGACTCGGACAGCACGTCAGCACTGACATATAGATACATCCAGAACTGAAGGAGGCCTTTTAGGTGTTTGTGCTATCACAAGACACCTAAACAAGTCTTACTGACCTACATGCCTTTATTCCTGAGAGCAATCAAGGATTTCTCATTTGCTTTTTCCCTAACATCAAAGTGCAAAGAAGCAATCTAAAGTTCCAGGCTAATACTGGAAAGCATGGGGAACTGGGAGTAGAAAAAAAAAAGATGTAGCCATCCCATGTCCGGTTCAAAATACAGATTAAACTGTCAAAAAGGAAGAAGAGATCAGCAACAGCATGAGCCCTGTCCTGAACAAGTTCTGTAGAGCTAGCAGCTGTCTGTGAATTGCAATTATGTAACAAGGGTATTTTGTCTTATTGCTAATAAATTGCTGAATCTCTTTGCAAGTCAGTTTTCTACCTGTTAAATAACAATACCATTTTCTAGACAGAAAGATAATGCTTAGATGGAGGTAATTAATGAGGGCTTCTGAAAGCCAAGAAGTTTTTATAAAGTGGAGTAGACCCAGCTACTGGATTCAGTAATTGATTTTGCCATATCTACAGTTTTTGTTGGATTTGAGCTTAGGCAGTTTGTGCCTTGGTCTCAAAAGAAGTTTGTAGCACAGCTAAGGAGAAAATATTAAAGAAAGACACATAGAATGTTTTTAAAACCATATAATCTCTTGGAGCATTTCTGAAATATTTCCTTAGGTCTCAGGATAGATTGATGAATGCCTGGATTTAAAGCATCTAAATAAAGATCCTGATGCAAATCCCCAAATTTGCTCTTAAGTGAAGCAGCCTTTTAAGGTTCTCTCTCTTGGGGTATGTATTGCTGAAATCTTTACTCACTTACATGTTATTTTCATCAGTTCTGAACAAAAGCAGGCAAGAGTATTTCATGCTTGGCTGGCTAGCACTTTCTCAATTTTGTAATACAGGTCCAGCCTGACAGCAAGATAGAAGTTAACAGACCATCTCCATTACATGTGCTTGCAGGTAGCACATAGATTAGTAAAAACACTGGGTCTAGCAACTCTTTGGGCCTTAAAAAAAGTTGTGCTGACATATCGAGACCTCTCTTTTTACAAGAGGAAACCTCAGAGCTGTTGAGGTTCATTATTCAATTGCTGGATGCAGAAATGTGGAACCGTTGCTCAATTCTATACCCTTTTCCCCAAAAAATTTCACTCTGCTTTTTGACTAATAAAGGCATTTCCCCATTTGCTTCTCAAACAGCTACTGTTGCATGTTGGCTCAAAGCCTCAGACTTCAGACAAAGAACCCCAGAGTAAGCTGAGGGGTCTATGTTTTTTTCCTTTCGTGATGCAAGTCTCATGGAAGTCAGTGGCTGCTCAACCAACATAGGCTCTTTCTGAAAATCAAAACAGGATTTAAGATGGCAACTGTTACCTAGTGTGCAAGAACAGGTACTCAAATACATGTTAAAAAGGTCAAGACTGTTCATAACAGACACCTCTGTGCCAACCCTGACAAGAAAGAGTAAGCACCATCTGGTCACACAGAGTCTACAGAGATGCTGGGTTTAGTGGTCCAGATGTCAGACTGCAGACACATAAAAACATTGTCTTTTTCCCAAAAGGAAAAAGAAGCAAGGTCAGTACCTCAATAAATTCAAGCCCTGTGTTCTCAACATACTGAGGTGGCCCACATATTTGAAAAAACTTAACTTATTCTTCTTTTTCACTCTTCCGGAAGGTGGTGAAGGGTTTCTGGCCTGCCATAAGTGTGATCCAAGATACTTCAATTTTAAAATCCAAGATATCTAACTTTTATAAAAGATACCCATTATCCCTGGGACTGGTGTCTGGGGAATTCTCTTTCATTATAGTAAGCACAGGAAAATATTTGGTAAAGAAAGGCAAGACCCATGTCAAATGAACAAGAAAAGGGGAAAAACTGCAATCAAAAGCTTTGAGCACTACCTTGAGTTTTATGATTAGTGCAATATCTCTATCATAGGTGGTGGAGAACCTGAAAATAGAAGTCTGTACTTTAAACTGTGGTTATAGGTTATCTCAAGCAGTGTGTTGGACTGTAACAAAGAGCAGACACTACGCTGACCCCACACACATGAATTTATAACCAAAGTTAGAAAGAGTCTAACTTTTTTTGCTAGGTGTCATGGTTATTCAAGAGGGAAAAAAGCTGTGCCAAGCAAAAGGAAAGTTTTCACATGAATGTTACAAAGGCCATTTATCCAGCAGTGGCCACCTTCAGACAAACACAGGAAAGGTGAGGTGTTTTGGACAGGAAGGAAAAGAGGGAACCCTCTCAGAGTAGGGAAATAATCTGAGATCCAGAGGAGGCCCAGGAACTGTAGCTCAAGAGAGCCAGCTCCATCCGAACAAACCAAGGGGGAAATTTATCCAGCTTTTAGCAAAGCATGGATTAGATGAGTCTGCACATGTCTATTGATTGTTTGGAGAGCAGAGAGTAGTTAATCACTTTTCTTAATGTTTTTTTGCCTTTTTTAAAATGCACTTGCTGCCAACACTTGATTATCCAGCATAATGGGGAGGAAGGGTGGGGCAAGAGCAGACGAAACAAAAATACGGATAAGGTAAAGCATGTAAATTAGGTGATTAAAGTTACACAGGGAGAATATGCAGATGAAAACAAAGGTTAATAAAACGGATGCTCATATTAGTACATCCTTATGCACATTAAGTTCAGTACAATATGATGTCTAAGTGGCAGCTTAGGTCTGGAAGCAGTATTGCATAAAGCCAATAGACCCAGCAGGACAGTAACACCAGCTCAGAAAGTTTCTTGCCCTTCCCTCGCCAGCCAGCCTCAGGTGCCTATTTCCACCACTTGCTATGACACATCACACCTTCTGCAAAGCCAGCACCAGTGTTTGCATGGTAGTGCTAGAGCAAGGGCAAAGGAATTGGACAGCTTCAAATTTAATACTACCGAAAATATTTGTTGTTTATGTTCAAATTTCTTGATAATTTTTATTGACAGTATCAGCATTATATATGCTCTGGTCACAAAGAATGACCAGAATATGTCCAGGAAGACCAGGAGAGCAATAAGCAAAGCACTAGCAAGCAAGATGGAAATATCTCTGGAATCAGCACAGCAAATCCTTATGTCTGCTAAGGGATGGTAATTATCTCCTACATCACACAGATGTCTTGAAGGCAAGAAAATTTTAATAGGTACAGTTTCATTATGAGGACTTTGGTGGAAACTGTAACACTTCTTGCAGTGCTTTTGAAATCCACTGTCCAAAGTACATGGAGAAAGTGTGGTATCTGTTGAAATCACAGTGTGATAAAAATATCAAAATGTCATGGAGCTCAGGGTATGCATGAATGTGCTCCTTGCCAGTTGCTGAGGGACTTTGAAGCCAACATTAGTTATATTTAACTTCTGAAACACTTCTGCAGACATACTATAATGCAACATTATGTTTTGCCTGATTCTTTTTATTTGATCCCTTCTTTCCAGGGAGATTTTTTTTGTATATTTGACACTGGCAGTTGTTTTCACCATGAAAATTCGGATTTAGGTCAGCTGTTCACAAGCAAATTAGATTGTGACACAAATTCTTCAGTAGGAATTCTTCTACCACCAGAAAGTGAGACACTTCAGACATCAACAATCTTTTAAACCACTTGCTTGTGGATTTATGTGTGATACAGTTATGTCTGAATTCACATTCTTATGCAGACATCCCTCTTCAGACTTGCAGTGCTATAATAACAGACTTTTGCTATAGTATGTGGCTGATAATAGCTGGAGGGAGAGGTTAACGTAAAAATAAGGCCATTCCTTAGGTGTTGATTTAGCCAGAAAAACAGTGTTGAATATACGCACAGCTTCGCTTCCACTACTTTTGGAAGAATCACTTAAAATGCTCTAGCTCACAGAACCTAACAAGCACATCAAACAACAAACAGCCAGGAGGTGCTAAACAGCCCCTGATGTCTCAGATCAGATAGGGATGCTACAGTAGAAAGTAATATACTTAAGTTATGAACTTAATACACTTTAGTTATGAGGTCAAGACCAAAGGTTGACTCTCCTCACAGACCTGGTTCATCTTGGGCACATCAGCCCCTGCAGAACGTGCATTGGTTCCTCCTCTGGGTGCACACAGCAACAGAAAGGCACTCCACATCAGTCCCACCACAGCTCACACTGCCACCTTCATCACTGGATCTGAGATGCTATTACTGTCAGGAGAAGACTGTGACTCATGGCTATAACATAAGGAGGGCACTGAGAGCCACAGGTGAGTGTTTAGGGCTGCCTGATAAACAGTAAGGAAACAGCAAGGCCCATGGCTGGAGTCCCTGTGTTCTGTAATTGGCTCTTGCCCTCCCTGTTCTTCATTTCCCTCTACTCCTGCCCAATGATAAAATGGTGGAAAATATTTAATAGAGGCCAAGGCACAATACCTTTTTCATCACAAGAAAAATTCAGCTGAAATATAGCTCAACAGATGATAACACTGTTGTTATGAGATGTGCAAGGTTACCTGGATTACATATGATCCTCCCTGTGCCAAATAAAAGGTTTCTTTAAGAGAGAAATTCTGTCATCAATTATAATGCCTGTAATTGCATTGAAATAAGTGGTATTACGCTAGTCAGTGCAAAATATCTACAGGAAATTTCTTTGTGATTTTAATAAGGACCAGCACCAAATAAATGGATTCTTATTTCTACAGATGTTATTGAGTTTAAACTAAATCAAGGTTCCTGGCTGCCCTTATGATTCTAAATTGAACTAACCTAAGTCCTGAGCCCCGAAGTCTGGTGCATTATACATGCTGAAAAATAAAATGTTTGATTTTATGATTAGCTAGAGGTAGACCAAGTTCCCACTGAATCCAATTTTTATAAAACTAATGGAAAGCAGAAAAAATTGGTGATGCTTCATTTTGAGTGCATCTAGGCCTATATAGGCTATTTAGGAATAAAATATGGGGCTTCCTAAAATTTCTGCATCTACTTTTTTTCATAAACTTTGATAATTATACCATATGCAGGCAGAAATTATAGGAAAACAGATAATTCTCCTCAAAAAAAAAAAAATAGAGAAGAAAATAAAAGGAATGGGAAGGGGAGGGGAGGGAAGGGAAAGGTTATATTTCTCATGAAAATTATGATGGCCATAATGAAGCCATTATGATGGCTTTTTCCCATTACTTTCAAGTATCAAAATGCTTAGTCAAAACTGGATTTTTTCTTTTAACCTTGTTATCCTGCTTAACAAAAAAAACTATTAATGACAATAAAATCCATAATAAATTTAAAAAATAAGAAGCTAATCATGGATATCACAAAAGACATCATAAAGAAACAGTCCATAAGTAATCTTGTTGAGAACAGGCATTCATCCTGAATCCCAAAGCTAAACCAGTCATGCCACTCAACAATTAAGAAGAGTTCTCAGGTAGAAGCATTGATTATTGGCAAACATTTCAGTAGTCACTGGCAGCAATGGGGGGGGAAAAAAAAAAAAGAGTTCTGCAAGAACAGGTAAATTTCTGACAAAAAAAAAATGGCCTAAAGTTATGATGGAAGTACTCTTTTGAGTATGTTTTTAACAGCATCAGATGGTTATTCCCCTATTCAGCGGGCCGAATGTGCCATCTGCTGTTTTAATTCTAAATTATAAGTTTTTAAAAGAGGCAATCGTTCCGCAGCATTTACACAAATTGGCTGAAAAGTCTAGGGTTTCGTTTGTTGTTTTGTTTTGTTTTTTAACTTTGGAAACAGCAGTCTATATAAACACTGGCAAAGCAATTAAAATTTCACTACTGTTAGTACCACTGAGATACTGATAAAAAACTTCGATTTAATCCATAAAAAAACTGTGCTTGCACCGTAGACTACGATACGACGATCTACTGGCTCCACCTGGTGGCTTTTTCTGTGATACAGGTTTTTTTTTTGTATATTTCCTGAATTTTTTAAATTTGTTTTGGTTTGTTTGGGTTTTTTCTTTTCCCAAGAACTAGTAATTTATTTAAAAGAGAAGGTTTATGCCGTTTCTAGGTTTTTACTCCCCAAAGTGAAATCCTACAAACGTTCAGGTCGTTTAGATTTCGAAATCCTGATTGGAGTTGCTACAGCGCAGACACGATGTAGATTGCAAATCATGTTCACGTGTGTAGTCTCAAGTAATCCATCTAAACTGCCTGGGATTGTTCACGAAAAGAGATTTAAGCACTTGCAAGACCATACGGGTGGTGTGTGGCAACATCACACATTTGTTAGGCAGCAAACCTCTTGTAAATGTTCCTTCATACTGCAGTGCAGAGCCCTTCTGTGCCTGTGTTCACAGCAGCACATCCAGCTACGAGGCAGGGAGGGAAGGCAATTGCCGAGTACTTTACTAAAACACCTTCTTGGATATTATATAAAGACGAGGAAAAATTTTGCCTTAATCGTGGAATTGTTGACAACAGTACCAAAGTGTAAGCCAAGCCTTTCCACCAGACCACAATTTGAGATCTGGGGGGATGAACCGCGACACACACTTCGAGGAAACTTTTTTTTATAGGCGAGTGCCACCTGGTGGAAGATCGAGAAGGCTTTTCGCAGCAAAAAACCCTGTTTTAAGGTGGTCAGGACCTTTTAAAATCTGAGATTTTACATCAAAAAATAGCAGCAGAATATTACCACAGAGGTGCAGACTGGTCGTGTCTTGGTGGACACCGAAGTGGCCTAGCTGTAGCTCCTGCTTATCTATGCATCATACCGGTTACCCTGACAGACTGGGAAAATTTTGTATTGTTAATTAGTATCTTCACAAATGTAGCTCTTTTGAATTAATATCCATTTAAAAACAAACTATAGAAATGCGTTCTTTTCAATTACGTTTCATATGCAATATTTGTAGGCTTTTAAACTTATAATTCCTAAAAAATCAAAATACATACAACTAGGTAGGTATCACGTACAACACAAAATAAACAGTGCAGTGAGTGCACTGCTCTTTTGTTGCAAATTTTCTGTCCTAGGAAAAGCATAACAGAGCTGGATACACATTTGCAGAGCTCAAAGGTAAGGGGAGAGACTGGAACAAAGCTCAGACTCAAGCAAAAAATTAGGCCTCTGTTATAACTGAGTGGGTATTTCCGCTCCTAATGCATTAATGGGTGGCAGCCACAGCCTGTGAAAGCCAAGACTCTGCTTTAAAAGTCCAGCATTTCCTGCTGTATACCAAGAGAAATCCTTTATTTTGAGGCCCATTTTTAATTTGCTCATCCCTATGTGGCACAGCAGCACTTTTGTGGAATAACTAACTGGAAAATTGTGTTCATTTTTCCATATATTTTTGGTAAAAAAAAAAGTGCATTTCTAAACTTCAATGACTTAGAGAACACCATGTGAAATACATGCATTCTTAGAACTTAGAAGGAAGTCAGACCATGCAACTGACAGAGAAGCATGGGTCTGAGTTATTCTGACATGGTTTAAATTGGTTTACATTTTGTGGGATTACAAATGGGACACTACATTTGGATTCAAGACTGGATATGTTAAATTTTAGAAATGTTTGCTCTGTCACAAGGATGATGAATTTTGCTACAGCTTGTTTTCAGCCTGGGTTTTACACCTGTGTAAAGCACAGCAAGTGGCACCAAGGCATCTGTATAATTTGGAAGCCCAGGAGCTGTCACCCACAGGTGCACTGCCTCTGTTTCCACCCCCACATTTGCTCACCACTCCTTTGCCCTCATCCTCCAAAAAAGGCCTCAACAAGGAGAAAGCAGCATTACTTGGGCTGCGCACATCACACGCAAGTTGCATATAAAGAATTAAGTGGATTAGCCGTACTACTATGGTTGGTCAGGGCTTCAAAGGAAAATATTGGCTGGACCTACGTAAATGTCTCTGTTTAAGTGATTTAAAAGAAACCGTTTCCCAGAAGTACAGGTGCACGGCTGACTGTAGCTATTAGGGCTGTGAAAGGGCATGAATTAAAAACAAAACAAAATTAAAAATTAAAAAAAAAAAAAAAAAAAAAAAAAAAAAAAGCCTCGAACGCGCGACCAGGGATCTTCCGACTTCCCGCCGCCCCAGGAGCTCTGGACTGTCCACCTGCCGCTCCCCAGTCCCTGGCGGTGACCCAAGCGCCGGGGACTGGTGGGGTGGGGACCGAGGGCGGCCCGGGGCCCGCTCTGCCGGGCGCCAGCGCGGAGCGAATCGGAGTGCAGGGTGACGGCGGGGGGCGGCGGGGCACCCCCTTACTTCAGCGCCCCGCACAGCCCCGCCATCGGGCGGGCCCCGGGGAGGGGGAGCCGCGGGAGCGGTGGAAAGGGACGCTGGGCGGCAGGGCGCAACCCGCCCCCCGCCCGGCAGCCAAGGGCCGACCCCGGGCTCTGCCGCGCCCCGTCCTGTCCCGCCCCGTCGGGGGCGGTTGGGGGGGAGGGGGGAAGGAGAAAGGGGGAGGAGGGGGCCGCCCGCGGCCGCGTTACGCACGCAGTGAGCTCAGCGGCCGGCGGCCGAGGGGCGGCGCGGCGGGGGGCGGCGGGCCGCGCCGGGGGTGGGGGCGGCCCGGGCAAACCCCATAAAGGGCGGCATCGGCCGGCTTGACTGCCGCACTCACCCCGCACGGCGGAGGCGCCCGGAGCGCAGCGAAGGGGTCCCGGCGGGTCCGGCGCGGAGGGTTGGAGGTGGCGGCGGCGGCGGCGGCGTTCGCTCTGTTTTCTGCTCCGCTCCTGCAAGGACTCAGTTCCCTCTCGCCCTGTGGGGCCGTGGAAGTGCAGGCGGTACCGTCCCGGGGCAGCCGGAGGGGCGAGCGGGGACTCGCCGGAGCTTCCTCCCCGACTGCTGCTGCTGGGGAGAACTGAAGAGGCGGCGAGAAGAACACGGGCAGCGAGAGAAGGAGGAGAGACAGGCAGAGAGACGGGAACGGGGGCTCCGCTCGCAGACCCTCACTCTTCACCGCCGCGCCTCGGCCATGGGGAAGCCGACGCCGCCTCAGCAGTGACCGCGGGACCCGGCGCCCGCCCGGCTCTTCCCGCCCCTCCACCAGCAGAGAGACACTTAAGAGCTCCCCAAAACCTGAAAGCAAAAAAATCAAAAGCTTATATAGATCTATAGATAAGCAAATAAAAAAAATAATAACAATTATAAACAGGGCTCTGTCAAGCCAGCGGCCTCAGCAGCAAGCCTCCCCTGCCCCGAGCTCGGCGGCCGTGATGAGGACCGGGGGGCGCCTGCCGGTGCCGGCGCTGGTGCCGGTGCTGGCGGTGGTGCTGGGGCTGTGCAGCGCCGAGCGGCAGGCGACGGTGGTGCCGCGAAGCCTGGGCGCTGCCGGCGGCCGGGAGCGCTTCCGCCTGGAGGCCTTCGGGGAGCAGCTGACGCTGGAGCTGGAGCCCGACAGCAGCTTCCTGGCCCCGGACTTCACCCTGCAGTACCTGGGCGGGCCGCCGCCGCCTCCGGAGGACGACCTCTCCCGGTGCTTTTACTCCGGCACCGTCAACCGGGACCCCAGCTCCGCCGCCGCGCTCAGCCTCTGCGCGGGGATGCGCGGCGCCTTCTCCCTACGGGGCCGCCAGTACCTCATCCAGCCGGCCCCCGGCACCGCGCACCTCCGAGGCCCCCACCTCCTTCGTCTGAGCGGGACTCGCCGGGCCGCCCCTGCCGCCCGCTGCGCCGTGGCCGAGACGGGGCGGGAGGCGGAGGCTGCAGGGCCGGAGTCCGCCGCTCACGCAGGTACCGTCGGGGCGCCGCGCCGCCCTCCGCGGTGATGGAGAGGGGGAGGGAGAGATCAGCCTCGCCCTGCGCCCCCGCCCCGATTGGGGGGGTGGAACTGACGATGGGCCCCCGGCCGGTGCTTTTCTCTCATTCCCACCTCGAGGGGCGGCGGGAGGTGCCGGGTATTCAGGGGGGAGGAGTGTTCAGTCGAGGCTTCCGAAGTTTGAGGGCGGGAGTTGTGCGTGAGGCACATCTCTTGTCTGCAAATCTTGGGAATCGGTGGGTTTGGTGTTCTTACGATGGTCTCATGCAGCAGTGTTTACTTGTTCAATTCACCTGCATTTTCTCCCCCTCTCTTTTTTAATGCAGAAGCGAGAAGCAGAAGGAAGAAGAGGTTCGTGTCCAGCCCCCGCTACGTGGAGACAATGCTGGTAGCGGACCAGTCCATGGCTGAGTTCCATGGCAGTGGGCTGAAGCACTATCTCCTGACGCTGCTCTCTGTGGCTGCCAAGCTGTACAAGCACCCCAGCATCCGCAACTCCATCAGCCTCGTGGTAGTGAAAATCATGGTGATTTATGAGGAGCGGAAGGGACCCGATATCTCATCCAATGCAGCCTTGACTTTGAGAAACTTCTGCAGCTGGCAGAGGCAGCATAACCCACCCAGTGACCGGCATGCGGAGCACTACGACACGGCAATCCTCTTCACCAGGCAGGTGAGAGACACAGAGGTCAGGTCTATCCCCATGCCCATCATCCATACATCCAGAGGCCCCCTCTTGCTAGGATGCTTCTGTAAAGGTGTTCAGAAGCAGTCTTGTGTCATCACAGCTTCAGCATAGTAGGCTAAAAATAAAATCAGCTGGGTTTTATTTAGTTGTTTGTTTCTCTGTGCCATCTCAGGTGAGACTCACAGTATGTGCAACGCATTTCTGCCTCATATATTTTTAGTAGATTCAGTATGGAAATTATGCACTTTATTTCTACGTGTTACCCTTGTGTATGTTCCAAAGACAGATTTTTGCCATCATATCCATTGAAGTGTTGAATATTTATGCTCTTTCCATAAGTAAAGGCAAACTGCCAGGGCTGGTTGTTTCTTGCCAAGGTTAAGTCTCTGATCTGATTAATAATGAAACTGCCTTTTTTTTACAGGACCTCTGCGGTGCCAAGACATGTGATACTCTTGGGATGGCTGATGTGGGAACAGTTTGTGATCTGAACCGCAGTTGCTCTATCATAGAAGACGATGGTTTACAGGCTGCCTTTACAACAGCCCATGAACTAGGTACTTATAAACTTTGAAAGGCAGTTTCACGTGACTACTTGAAGCCAGCTGGATGCTGTAAGGCAAAGAAAGAGCCTCCTAGCCTGCACCATGGGCTTGCCCTGTACGGCACAGAGCACCATGCACTCCCCAGCGTAGCTGGGAGGAAGTCAAGCTTTGCCACCTACCAGGGTTGAACAGAAAGCAAATCCTATCTATACAGCATTGTCTTCAAGAGCTGTGTATTTGACCTATTGCAGAAAAAAAAAAGGATGTGAGAAGCCTGTGAAGGGAGTCAAGATACAGTGCTATCTGCTAGAAGTTTGGCAGTATTCCGGTCAGGTTATTATTTAAAGACCAGAGTATGAGCAGTTCTAGAGTAAGGTTTGAAATGGAGTTGGTAATACATAGGACAGACCTCCTAAAATCTCAGTCTTGCTTCTTTTTTTTTCCCCTTCAAGGCCACGTGTTTAACATGCCTCATGATGATGCAAAGCAATGTGCTGGTATTAATGGAATAAGCCGGGATTTCCACATGATGGCATCAATGCTTTCCAATCTGGATCGCAGCCAGCCCTGGTCTCCATGTAGTGCCTACATGATTACAACATTTTTGGATAACGGTCATGGTAAGATTATTAAGCTTTCCATTCATGTGGCATTTAAGCTCTTGTGCTTTACTCCTTTTCTTTTTCTCCTTTTTCTCCTTTTTCTCCTTTTTCTCCTTTTTCTCCTTTTTTTTCTCCTTTTTTTTCTCCTTTTTTTTCTCCTTTTTTTTCTCCTTTTTTTCTCCTTTTTTTTTCTCCTTTTTCTCCTTTTTCTCCTTTTTCTCCTTTTTCTCCTTTTTTTCCTTTTTTTCCTTTTTTTCCTTTTTTCCTTTTTTCCTTTTTTCCTTTTTTCCTTTTTTCCTTTTTTCCTTTTTTCCTTTTTTCCTTTTTCCCTTTTTCCCTTTTTCCCTTTTTTCCCTTTTTTCCCTTTTTTCCTTTTTTTCCCTTTTTTCCTTTTTTTCCCTTTTTTCCCTTTTTTCCCTTTTTTCCCTTTTTTCCCTTTTTTCCCTTTTTTCCCTTTTTTCCCTTTTTTCCCTTTTTTCCCTTTTTTCCCTTTTTTCCCTTTTTTCCCTTTTTTCCCTTTTTTCCCTTTTTTCCTTTTTTTCCTTTTTTTCCTTTTTTTCCTTTTTTTCCTTTTTTCCTTTTTTCCTTTTTTACTTTTTTACTTTTTTACTTTTTTACTTTTTTACTTTTTTACTTTTTTACTTTTTTACTTTTTTACTTTTTTTACTTTTTTTACTTTTTTTACTTTTTCTTCTCTTACTTCTTCTCTTTTTTTCTCTTTCTTCTTTTCCTCTTTGTTTATTTTTCTTGTTCTTTTTTCTTTTCTTTTCTCTTTTCTTTAATCTTTCTCAGCAGAGTGCTTCCTGCTTCAGCATAGAGTTAACCTTTTACATACTGCAAATGAGTTTAGAAGAACCATAGTTTTACAAAAAGGGTGGCACAAATTGTCTTATAGACTTACGTTACAAAGCAAATGCAGTTCCAGAGATGGAAATACAGTTTTCCCTTTTGAAGCTGAGCTTACTGACTTTTTTTTTTTTTTTTTTTTTTTTCTTCCTTTTTAGGTGAGTGCTTGTTGGACAAGCCCCACAAACCCATCCAGCTTCCTTCTGACTTGCCTGGCACATTGTATGATGCCAACAGACAGTGCCAATTTACATTTGGAGATGAGTCCAAGCACTGCCCCGATGCAGCCAGTACGTGTACAACACTGTGGTGTACTGGCACTTCTGGAGGGCTGCTTGTGTGCCAAACCAAACACTTCCCTTGGGCAGACGGCACCAGTTGTGGGGAAGGGAAGTGGTGCATGAATGGCAAGTGTGTGAATAAAACTGAGAAGAAGCATTATGATGTAAGTATTAAAAAAGAAATCAGAAAATACCCTGGGTTGCAAACTAGCACAGATAATGCTTCAGTGGGAGTAATCAGTTAAAAGGGCTTGAATAAATGAGGGCAGTTAGCTAACAAAACAAACTTAGATTTTATTTTCTTTTTTTTTTTTTTTTTTACAAGTGGCTTAGATAGAAATGAGCATGATTGTGGTATAGGTGGCTTGGGTTTATTTTACTGTATTAACTTCTTTGTTCTGCTTTCTCTTGTTGTTCCAGACACCAGTGCATGGGAGCTGGGGGTCATGGGGGTCCTGGGGAGAGTGCTCCCGGACCTGTGGTGGTGGAGTGCAGTACTCCTTCAGGGAGTGTGACAACCCTGTCCCAAGGAATGGGGGGAAATACTGTGAAGGGAAGAGGGTGCAATACAGATCATGTAACATCGAGGACTGTCCAGACAATGACGGTAATCTTTTCCCCATTTTTGAAGCAGAGGAAGGTTATCCTGTGAAGGAAGAGTATGTTCAGAAGGTGATCTAACATCCACCCCTCTTTCCTCTCTGCCTGTAGGCAAAACCTTTAGGGAGGAACAATGTGAAAAGCACAATGAGTTTTCCAAGTCTCCCTTTGGAAGTGGACCTGCAGTGGAGTGGACACCCAAGTTTGCTGGTGTCTCTCCAAAGGACAGATGCAAGTTGGTCTGCCGAGCAAAAGGGACAGGATACTTCTTTGTTTTACAGCCAAAGGTATTTCAAAACCATACCTTTTCGATTTAATAGTGAACAGGATTTGTATTTAACTCTTCATGTGAAGTTAGGAGTCAAGGAGTGCAGAAATCTGAAATTATGTCTTCCTAATATTCAAACTAATTTTTTCCTTCTCTTCCTACATGTACAGCCTGAGCAGTTGCAAGCATGCTTTAAATATTCTGGCACAGTTCTTCCAGTTACTTCATATGTACTGCCTCTTCTATCCACTCCACCCTTGTTTCCTTTCCTTCCACTGCCCTGATTACTCTGAGATATGTTTGAAGAACTGTGGAGGCTCTTTGCCAAAACTTTGGTGCTTTCTCAGAGTGGTTACTAATACACTGACAGCTTAAAATAAGCAACAGGAAAAATGTTCATCTTGCATAGCTACTTGAACTCACTGTCATAAGAAACTGAGAGCCAATAACTACCAGAGTGATGACACAAACATATTTTGTAGATCAGTAGTCCTAGAAATAAAGGATGTTTTGAATACCATAAAAATCAATTTTTGTCCTGTACTCCAAGGACATGACTACCTTCTAGTTACTTTAAAAAAAAATGTTCTTTCTTTATGTGGAATCATTAAAACATTTCTGTGGGTTTGTAGTTTTTTGGGGGGGTAGGGAGATTTTAATAAAAATTGAAATTGGTTGGTTTTCTCCTGTCACCACGGCACCATTTTTGCAGGTGAGATGTAGTAACACTGTTGACATCCAACTATTTTTGGGCTCGTTTGGTTTTTAGTTTCAAAAGCCTTGAAGACACAGGTGCTGCAGGTCTCCCACCCATCCATATTTTGCATTTTGTGTGTGTCTGTATTTTGCAATTTCAAAGCAATGTATATCCTCTAATCAGATGCCTTACTTCTTGTTTTCTTGCAAAGGTTGTGGATGGCACCCCATGTAGCCCTGATTCCACCTCTGTCTGTGTCCAAGGACAGTGTGTAAAGGCTGGCTGCGACCGTATGATAGGATCCAATAAGAAGTTTGACAAATGCGGCATATGCGGTGGCAATGGATCCACTTGCAAGAAAGTGTCTGGCACTCTTGTTAGAACAAAGTAAGTATTTGCTCCTATTACTTTGTTCTGGTGAACATTTCGTGGGTGTAAGCTTAGGGTTTCCAAGCTGGTGAGACCTTGCCACAGTTTGTTGTTGGAACTGAGATTAGGTCTGCTGGAGCCATCTGACTGAAGATAAGTGACAGAAAGCACAGTGAAAGAAAGCCACCTCTGTTGTAGCAATAAACTGGGATGTGACAATGCAAATCCCTTAATCCATTAATTTGATTAGGTCTGTGGCTCGTGAGCTTAACTCCTCTGCTTCAAATGAATCTCAGCCTTGTGTTGGGCAGCTTTTTCCCTTTCAGTGGGAAGAGCAGAGGAATCAGTCTCTCTTTTGTCTTGGGCAGACCTGGCTACCACGACGTCGTCACCATTCCAGCCGGGGCAACGAACATTGAGGTGAAGCAGCGAAACCACCGGGGTGCGAGACACGACGGCAGCTTCCTCGCCATCAAAGCTGCAGATGGCACCTACGTCCTCAATGGCGATTACACTCTGTCCACCCTGGAGCAGGACATCACCTACAAGGGCAGCGTGCTGAGGTACAGCGGCTCCTCCGCTGCCCTGGAGAGGATCCGCAGTTTCAGCCCTCTGAAGGAGCCTCTGACCATCCAGGTCCTCACGGTGGGTGACCTGCCACAGCCCAAGATCAAGTTCACCTATTTTGTCAAGAAGCCCGCGCAGCCCGCCTCAGAGAAGGCGCCCAGTAGAAAGAAAGAGTCCTTCAATGCCATAAGGGAGATCATCTCCTCTGAGTGGGTCATCGAGGAGTGGGGCGAGTGCTCCAAGTCGTGTGGCTCAGGCTGGCAGAGGCGGGCGGTGGAGTGCCGGGACCCCCAGGGGCGTCCGGCCAGCGACTGCGCCCAGGAGCTGAAGCCCAGTGACATCCGTCCCTGCGCCGATGTCCCCTGCCCGCAGTGGCAGCTGGGGGACTGGTCACCCTGCTCTAAGACGTGCGGGAAAGGTTTCAAGAAGAGATTGTTGAAGTGTATTTCTTACGATGGCAGCGTGCTGCCGCAAGAAAGCTGTGAGCCCTCCAAGAAACCGAAACACCTGATAGACTTCTGCAACGTTACAGACTGCAGTTAAATAGTATAAGTTGGGAAAGCTACGTTTGTTTTTTTTTTTTAACCATTATTTTATTTTTTACCTTCAGAACAATGCACTGAAAAAAAAAAAAAAAAAAAAAAAGAGGGCTAGAGGCAGCGCGTGTGTTATTGCATACAAAATTCATGGTGAGGATCCATTGAGGTGGGACAGTGCAAATAGCTTTAGTTGGAATTGCATCCTGAAAATACCCTGCCAGTTGAAAATATGATGGGATAGCAGACCCATGACACTCAACTTCAGCAAGTAAGACCCAAGGGCATTATAATTGCCTTTTTTTTAAAGTCTGTTACGAATTATACAGAACACAAGCAGTGCCCAAAAACATGTTTAAGCAAACATTTGGGAGGTTGGTTATCTCTCCCTTCTTTTGGATTTATATTGTGGTACTGATCAAGTCCCCATGTGTAGGAATGGAAGAAAAAGGAAAGGGGAGAGCAAAAGATAGCTTAAAATAATAGGTCAGGGCTTACCTACCTCACAAAGGGCAAAAAACAGGATTAGGAAAGGAGCTTTAACTATATCATTTATGGCTGCTATTGTTTCAGAGAATAGTTTTATATGAAAATAAAGCCATATTCTCTACCGGTAAAGAGTCAGAAATACAAGAACAGTCAGTCAACTCCACTAATAACAAGAATGTCCAGGTTTTCTTAAGTATCTTTATGTCATCCCAATGTGCCTGTCCATTTTTCCTGTCCACTCTCATGTTGTCATGGTGACAAGTAATTCAGAGGCTAGAAAAAGAGGAAATCTTTTATAGAATAGGTACCATCTCTGAGTAGTTTCTCTTTTTGCCTTCTGTATACCTTCCACTGGCTTTTCTGATTTGAGCTTGGTCCTACCATCCTGTCAAACAGACCAATGGCATTTGTGAGCATTTGAGTCAACCTTTCACATTCAAATCTTTTACCTTACCCTAGCCAATGGAAACTATATGCACTTGGGTTTAAAATAAGAAAAACATAAGATATCCCACAATGAATGGGAACCTCTTCTTCGTGGCCTCTGATGGGTTTGTTGTGCTCAAATCACTGATAAGGCGAGAAGACAAAGCTGAAGGATAGCAGGTCCATCCACAGCAATACGCCAGCATTCGCACAATTAAAGTTTGTGCCAGTCCATAGACAATGAGAGAATATGGCTTTCCATATGTATATAGTAAAATATATTACTATAGATTTTATATACTTTATAAGTATTTTATATTTCTCTCCCTTCTGGGAAGGGTTATAATTTGTAATAAATGCATATAATGAGCGTATTTATTTTTATACTTCTTGTCTAATGTGATCTTCTAAGTTATCGCTTTTTTAAAAGGACATATAACAAGGATAGAGTATTTATACAGTATAATATGTTACTAGAGGTAATAAATGAACCCTATAAATTTTGGAAATGGAGCGTCTTTATTTCACTGGAGTAAAACTGGCCCATTGAGCAGAAAGAGCTTGGAATCTAAGGCAAGAGCCAACAAGAAAAAAAAAAAGCTAAACCACATTTTTCAAAATGACTGGTAGCTTAGGCTACTAATTGCCTGTGCTAGTGAAGGAGATTGGAAAACTCTACCCATAATGTCATATACCACAGTAAAAGGGGTAATTTTGTATTTCGTTACTTAACCACTAACAGGGTGCTCAGCACTGTTTTTTCATCTTTTTTAAAAAATGGAGTGCAACTAGACTGATGCTACTGGTTTTAATAACTGCTTACAGAGGGCATATTGCTGTCAGAGGCATTTATAAACCAATAAAATATGTACAAAACCAGCAGTTTTACCTGCTCCACTTAACCTTGCCCCCCTGGGAAAGAAGCATTCAAAATTTGAAACCATTAACTAGAAGTCAGAGGTTTCCCTCACGAATTTCTGGAGGGCCTCCTGATCATGCTTTTCTAATTAGAAGTACTGTATGAATGAGCTGTTCTAACGCTGTTGGTAACACGTTTTATATTTTTAAAATACAAACTAAGAAACTGATTTTTGCTCCCTCGTTTCTGATCTCATGACCACTGCAGTCAAGGGAAAATCTTCTGTTGAACTGAGTAGGATTTTTGCCATGGAATTTGAGACATCAGTCATTTATGAATACTTTTGGCTTTGTGTCCTGTAAAAATCTATTAAAACTTCCTTTGCCAATGTTTGGACTCTGTCTTGCAGAAATAGTTCCCACTTTATTCCACGAATAAAATCCTGGCCCCTCTAAAGAACATAGAAAAATTCTCATCACGTCACACTTCATTGAGCATTACTTTGACATGCAAAAATTCTTGGGAACATTTTATTTATTATTTAGGAAGGAGCGAATCTCTTTGTTTATAAATACTTTAAAGTATTAATACAAGAGATAACTTTATTTGCATATATACATGTATATTTTACTACAGCAGGTTACAATCAGGAATATATACATTTTCAAAAGAAAAAAAAAGCATTTTTATTTCCATTTACTGCTGTTGTTCTTGCATACTTTGTATCCTAACACATAGCTGTTGGTTGGTGTTGCCTGAGACACTCTCCGTTTAAGAGCCCAAGGAGCTACAGTCTCAAAACTTCAAGATCCTGCCAAATCTACAGAATGGGTGAGGTCCCATGACTTCTAGGTGGTGCTGACTGCTCAAATTTGCTTTCACCAACCTAAAAGAAACATTCAAGGCAAGGGTAGGAAAGCCCTTACAGAGGAACCACTTTCTTCCAGACCTAGCCATGTAAGTTATAGCAAGCCTAAGGTGCTGACATTCTCTCACTTCTTGCAGTAGTCCTTAAGGAGGCTCGAGAGAGAAAAATGGTGTTTCACAGGCACCGCCTTCATGCTGAAGGATCAAATGCAGCATATTTCCCTTTTCTTAACAAAAGGTGCTGAAGTGTTCTGCATTTCCATGTTCTGCATTTCCAAAATGCTTTGGCTCCACTCGTGTTACCCAGGTTAGATCAGTCAGCCCCATGGTTAAGCAGAGCTAAGTGAGGAGTCCTAGTGGGCAAGAGAAATCAAACACATTCAGTGTTTTACCATTTTACCATTTTACAAATGGCCGTAATAGCGCTTTTTTTTTTTTTTTTTTTTTTTTTTCCACACTCCTGCAAAAAACTGTGTAATAAAATGAGTGGTGGTGAACTAATAAAAAAATTTACGATGTAATGGCAGACTGTTTGCTAGGGTGGCATTCATTTCTTCAGAGCATGTAGCAACATAACTCTAACTTGTTACCCGTATTTGTAGCACAGCTGACCAAGGCTGCATTTCCAAGTCATGGTTTACTGCCTACGCATTTTTCTTTGACTAGACCACGAATTCCCATCAGTTGCATCTGTTATAAAGGAATAAGGTTCATGAAAATATATTCTGTTTGTAATAGAGCTAGGTTATAGAAAGCATATTCTAAATAATGGACTAAATCAGGAATGCAATCAAGGAGCTGCTCCCTTCTAAAGCATTCTTTAGTTACAAGGTACTCTGCTGCTCTGGGTGACCCAGCTTCTGCTCTGGGTGCAGCTCACCCAGAGCAGCAGAGTACCTTGTAACTAAAGGAAGCAAGCAAAAGGAGTGGAGGTTAGTTTAGGTGTCTGGCAATGAAGATCACTATTAAACACATCCCCTGCACCAAGAGTCTGGAAATTCATAGCTTTTATTATAAAGCACTGGGTAGTTAAGTGCTTTTTGTCTGCACGGTCGTTCCTGTGAGCAGGAATTGCAGCACTTCGTTGATGATTCATAAGGCTCCCTCTGGGGAGCAGAAGTGGCATGGAAGCTTGTGTGGGGGTGAATGTAAGAGCTGGTGCTTTCTGACAGCCCAGGCACCTTCTCCTTAGGGCAGGGCCACTGATTCCACTGACATCCACATGGGCTTCAGTTCCTAGATAAAATTTGCTCTTTTCAACCAGGTTGTCTCAGCTGTTCAGCTTGGCAGGTTGGGTGAGAGGTTTCCAGTGCCCTTTCAGCTGAGGACAACCTCACTCTAGTTTGGAGCCAGATTTGCCTGGCTTCCTCCCATGTTCAGAGAAGCCAGATGCTAGAGTCTTTTTCTTTTTTTTTTTTTTTTTTTTTTTTTTTAACATTTTGGTGTAATAAGATAAATGAGGTTTGCTAGTATGGGCTTGCTAGATGAAATCTGTATTTTCAAGTATTTTCAAAAGTGTGGGGAGAGGCAGGTATCTAAATGAATTAAATGTTTCTTCCTTCATCACCATTGCTTTCATTGCTTTCAGGGCTGAGTGATCTTCCAGTTCTTGGTAAGGCTTGGTAATGTCTCTCCTGGCAGAGTGGAGCAAATGAAAGCAATGCAGTGAGTAGTTCTTTGCCATTTCAGGCATTGTGAGACTGAGGAAAAACTTTCCAGCCTGTCAGTTGCTTTAAAGAGCTTGACATTGGCACAGAAGTCCAGTCTGAAGGCTAGATCTCCAGAATGCAATCTTCCAGCTTCACCATCTAAGTTAGAAAATTACTGGGAGTTGGAAGAGGGTAATAGCTATGCTCCCAGGATGATTAGATGTAGCTGTGGGATGAGCACTGTAAATGGTGGAGCTATAAAATCTGAGGTAGCTGTTTTCCTGTGGCACTGTTAAAATAATAAATAATAAAATTTACTGCTTGAAAATATATTAACAGAATATAGGAAAAAAAATATGGTATATTATAGGGCTCTTCAGCTTTTCTGTTCCCCTCTCCTTAGTACAATTGTTGTAAAAACAAGTGTTGCTCAAATCCCTCTTTTGCCACTGATTGTAATACATCTGGTTTCAGACCAGAGAAAGGTTGGATGCTATTGCAAGAAATCAGTCCTGTCTGAGCTTTCAGAGAAAAGAAATCACAGAATCACAGAACTGTCACAGTTAGAAAGGACCTCTAAGATCACCACAGCCAACCATCAGCTTTACCCCCCAATAAAATAAATAATATGTATATATCAATATCTGTATCACCCTACTCACTAGAGCAAGTCCTGAAGTGCCTCATCTACATGGTTTTTAAATACTTCAGGGATGGTGATTCCACCACCTCCCTGGGCAGTCCTTTCCAATGCCACAGACTAGCATTTTCTGAAATGCAGCTCCACACAGAAAATACAGCTCCACATTCAGAAAATGTTTCATTTTCTGAAATGCAGCTCCACACAGCTTGTAATGTGGCAACTGGATTCCTTCATCATTTCACAGCAGCATTCATTCAAATCAACATCTCTGAGTGCTGTGTATCTTTCAGTGAAGTATGGCATAACTTGTACAGAAAAACAAGCAAGACCCCACTTTGAGCATTGCCACATCTCAAGTGGGTAAGCAGATGTGAAGTCACATGATTTGTTCAACATTGTAAGAGTCGTAGGTGATAGGGTCTAGGTGGGGGGAACACTTTACACAAAGTATCTCAGCCCAATTGCTAGGTGTGTGAATGGAGGAGAAAATACTCCTGAAGACATTTGGAAAGCCAGCTTCAGAAGAATAGTCCAGACTCCCCGGCAAACATGCCCTAACATCTGGCTTCTGCTCATCATCTGGCTATGAAATTGCTCACACAACTTTGGTTCAGCACCCCAACATTATTCTGGACCTTGTACACCTGGGAAAGTTTTTCATCCCATGCAATTGCAAACCTGCCTACCAACCACTATCTGGAGCAAAGATCAAATCCTGTGTGATATGGTCACAACTGCTTAGGCCTCAAGGCAAAGAGGGTATAATTAGGTGAAAAGTTTTCACTAGTATAGGTCACCCAAACAGAAGCAAACCAATTGTCCTCCCCCACATCCTCTGAAAACAGAGACAAGTCCCTAGGACATGCCTAGGCTAGAAGTGTAAGCAAGCATTCAGCAGTAGCCCTCATTTTGCATAAACATTTTAATTTTGCCCCATTTTGCATAAACAGAGTGCACTGTTATTCCATGTGGAAGCACAAAAAGAGCAGACCAAGAGATTGCCACCTCTCCTGACAGTGCCTGCTCGATAGCTTTTCCATGGCAGCACCAAACCTTGATGCTTTCGTAGTAAAACAGCAGCTACAAACACACGTTCGTGCTTGATATTCCCACTAAAAATGCAAAACAATTTATATCAGCAGAAGGGGAGTCAAAACATAGTTATCAGGTTCATAACAAGTGGTGCTATAAACATGGTGTTTTAATAAATGCTTGTGCTCCCAGAGCCTGGGGCAGACCAATGATTGCTGGAGATGAAAGTAGCATTGTTTGGACTTGCAAATCTATTTTACAGTACCCGAGAGTGTAAGAGGGTCTTGTGCAAAAGAGATTTAATCTTGAGCAATAGAAATACAGTTTCATACAGTAATTTTGACTGTTAGCTCACTACGTGTGTTTGATAGCTCCAGTGGGATAAAGGGAAGTCCTTTGTCATATTGCAGCCGATGACCATGAACTGATGAGATTCCAGATGTCTGGATGGTATTTAAACTCAAGCATCCCAAACCTAAGTTGAACCAGTGCTAAGTTTTCATCCTTATTATACTGTACTTTTGTGTCTGAATGCTACAAAACTACTTTGAGTTTCAACCAGCTTTTGATTCTTCCCAGGTATTATATTTGAAAATTACTATTCTCTGGAATATTAGTTGTGCTCAACTATGTTTTCCTGCAGGCAGAAAAAGAAGCCGGTTGTTCCAATACAGTGGGAACAATTGGAGCTAAGGGAAGAGGGAAGTCATATGGTAGACATTATAATCAGGCAAACTGCAAGCAGTGGCCATTTTAATTGTGCAAAAATATAGTTTTCAGTATAATGAACACAATATGCCTTTCTACTCTGAAATAATTAAAATATATACTGCCACTCTAAGATTTTTCATGTACAAAGCTGGAGGTGAAATTAGGGACAAGAAGACAACTGAAATTCAGTTATTTGGACTTAAATTTTCTCTGTCAAGCAACACATGTTAACGAGCAAGCTTTTAATATTGTATTCTAATTGAAAACATGTCATAAAATATGAAACTTTAAAACAATTCACTTCTGTATTTCTTATTCTGTTTTCTTCAATTTTCTGACAGTCAGACTGGCAAAAAAATGGATGCTGTGTAACCAAGAAATAGAGAGGCTCAAAGACATACACTTAAGAGGCACAAAGACATACATGGCTAAGCACTAAAAAGTGGGTCATTCTGCAATGTCTGGCAGTTGGGCAGTGGCTAAATCTGACATCACCAGGACATCATTCATATCAGAAATTACTTCAAATTTGCATAGGTATTGACCACATCCTACTAAAGTCTCATATATATGATCCACTTTTGCCTACAAAGGGCTTTTACTAAGTAACTTCAGCAGCAAACCCATGAAGTACTATTGAAACTGAGCCACAAAACTGGCCTTTGTATGCAGCTACTTTAATAAACAAAAGATGTCTTGTGGGTACAGCTCTGATTTGACAGGCAGGGAAGGGGAAGGGGCTTTGATGAAATTGTTAATTGTGGAAAGTTTTGAAATTCGTATCAGGAACTGGATTTCACAATCAGGCTTGGGCATATTTAGAAGTGAATTCAATGCGATGAAATGTCCATCTCCTTTTTCTCTTCCAATGAACCACCAATACACAAATTTGGGGATACACCAAAATAATGAAGACCGATGTTTTCCATTCTCATTTACCTCCTGCTGGAACAAGTGCAGAGCATGGAAGCACAAGAAGGACTCGGCTGCCTTTGATGAATTAAAAAAAAACCCACAAACAAACAGAAATTAACCCCTCAAAAAAATTCTGCACATGTTTCCTCTTGATTCTTTTAATTTATAGTTTTATTTATTTGCACTTTTAAAAGAATAATAGTTGATGTCAGAAAGGAGAGCCCCCAGTGTGACATCTGAATTCAGCTCCAGCTGGAGCAGATCCAATGGGACACTAAACAGCTGCCTGCCAGTCAAGAAGGTCAGAGGCATTAAAGAGTATAAATGTTAAAATCCTGCACAAAATAATTTTGAATCTGATATAAGCTAGCAAAAGCCAGGCAATTCAGAACTAATGCTTCCATTTACATAGGGACAAAAATTTGTATAAGCCTGTTTCCAAAGCTCAGTGTGAAGTAATGGATATTATCCACATAAGGACTTTGGTGAGGCTAAGTTCCATACTTACAACTTTATTCCAAATTTTATATTAGATTCCTGTTGGTCTGACTTTAAAAATCAGTAGATTGATATTATTTAAGTCTGTGCCACAGATGTTCTGAGCACTGAATGACAGCATTAAGCGCAAGGAATGGATGGGAGAGCCTTAGGGCCGTAGCCCAGAGGAGGAAGAGACAGAGGCTGACACTGTCCTGCTGAAGACACCCCCGGTGCTGGTGGGGCAGGAGGTGGGGCTTTGTAGCTGGACTCACCTTCAGTGAGGGAGATGGGCTCTGGAGAGTTTCTGGATGGAAGTTCATGGGCAACACTGAAGGAATATTTGGGAACTGGACAGGAATGTGAGTGCTTGAGTCAGTCTCCAAATTGCTTACAGCAGTTTAGAAATTTCACTTTCTAGTATTGGTAGGGACATGCAAAGGCTTGAGTGAGAAGATGAACATACTGGCAACACCAGCTAGTTTAAAGTAAGCTAGTGATACCATCTTGGTACCAGTGGTGCTTCAGGGTTGCAGCGCAGCCTCTCTTGCCACAGTCCTCTTCCCCAGCTGCAGGTACTGACACTTGCCTTGGGCTGCAGGGCTGCTGCTGAGCCACACAACAGAAACCCATCCCTTATGGGGTTAAGCATAGTCGTACATAGCTTTTAGCCAGGGTAAACCTAATCTGAGCTCAGAGCTACCAAAATAATTTGCTATGTAATAACCTACACCTCACTGGTTTCTCACATGTTCTCACTGGTAGCATGCAAATTAATTGTTCAAAGAACAAAAAACAAAGCGAAGGTTTGCAAACTACAATCCCTAAAGGTGCTGGGAGAGAGCTCCCCACTGGATGTGGGTTGATCTAAAGACTGCTTGCAGACTACCTAATGTGGAGCAAGAAAACCACTGGCAAGGCATAACTTCTGAGAACAGTGATAGCAGGTCCAAGTCATTCATCTCAAACAGCTTGGTGGTAGCAACACCACAGAGGACCTTGTTATACCAGGAGAGTATAAAATCTAGTTTATTGTCTCCAGCAGAGACCTGTTTAATGACTTGGCCAGAAGAGGACCACTATGTCAGAGAATAGAAAATACAACTTCATGAAGTTACTGCACCTACTTTCAGGTGTTTTCAGCTGTCATTTCTGGGGGAGAATCACTTCCAATCCCAGTGATGATGGAAGGTCTCTTGACAGAACTAGGATGAAGAGTGAGGTTTCACCTGGTGCTCCACAGACAGTCCCAGCTCTATAACCATGAAGACCTGGTCTGCTGTGGAGCAGTGCTGGGAGCTATGGAGTGGAAAACATGGTGCACCTTTTCAGTGCCAGGAAAATGGATTCTAAAATTTCCTTTTGATTTCAGTTGGATGCCAGGAAAATGCTTCAAAGAATGTAAGCCATTTCTTACTCAGGACCTGAACTACTAAAAGATAAGTGTTTGGCACATACATTTTTGTGACTCCAGGGGAGAATTTTCAACTTACAAGCATGCTGCTTAGCTGTTTTTCACCACAGTCCACGTGGCCATGGGTTTTTCCATCTACCTGAGTATCTGACATATTGAATGTCAAGTGACCTAAATCACAGGAGCCTGACATATACTATAGCCAGCCAGTTCTCTTCTTGATTTGGGTCTGCCTACACATCCAGCTAGTGAGAGCTTGTTTGCTTTTGCTAGGGGCTGTTTGACAGATTCATGCAAGACCTGCCTAAGTAAGGCTTGCTCTTAAAAGCATTGCTGGCATAGTAACGTCATTAAAGAACATGGAAAAGAAAAACACAACCCAATTTGTTATAGCTCTAGCAGCAAAAAAACCTAATGAAGATGCATTTATAGTGGCCTAAGTCTCTTATTCTATTCTGAGAACTGATCTAAGCTATACCAACAGGGAAATTTCATTCACTGACCTAAATTAGGTTTATACTTTCACATGTACAGAAATAGCTCCAGTGGTTAAAGCCATGTTGGCAAATCCAGTTACATTCAGACAGGCATGAAGTAGTTTTCTCACTCTTGTGTGCTTTTCAGAAATCAGTATCCCTCTCCCTCTTGGTTTTCATGTTTGCTGAGAAGAAAAGGAAGGCAATAACACTGATTAGATTATAGAATAAGAACCGACTGCCTCTCCTTGATGCTCTGAGCTGCAGGGGATCACAAGGTCAGTGCTCCCACTTTTCTCCCTCATTTCAAACTACAGTGTGGCAGGTCTGTGAAGGAGGTTGGGTGTAACACATCTTCTCTTACAGATATACCCATTCCCCTGATAGTTATCCACTACTTTTAGATATTTGGGCTATCAGAAACCTGGGAGGAGGTTTCAAATTATTTCAGGAACTGAGTAGCATACAAGGTTTGCTGACACCTCCACCAAAACCATCTTGATGGACATAACTTGCCTGGGTGTTGGTTGCTTATCTGTGTAGAGTCAAAATTCCACCTCACTTGCCATTTCAGCTGGCTGAAGATGATAGTACCCACTCCATATGCTGCTCAGCAGGCTCTGTGATAGAAAAGCTGTCAAAGTCTTAGAAGACAAAGCACACCCAGCAGCCTTTAAAATCTGAGGATGGCAGCATTATTTTTGGAAACAATAAATACTGTTTTAAAACAATTTAATATTACAGTCCTTTGAAATCCTAGTGTGAAGGCAGCATCATGCAGAAGCAACAGTTACAGTAGTCTTGTTCTAGCTTAAATTTAACATCAAATAATCATTACAGGCAAGCTTTGTTCCCTAGCAATAAGATGTCTGCACATTACAGATGCACGACTTCTTCAAAGAACTGCCAGATTATGGGATTACTTTTAGGAAAATTTCGCAACAGAGTTTGATTCCTTCCTGATGAAGTGATTTTCCACAACACTTTGCTCTTACAGCGTATTGGCAGACGAAGAGGGACTAGGGAATGAAATGCTTTTTCTAGTACTACATAGTAACAATGAATGCAACCCTGTTTTCTGATTAAGGAGTCCAGCCCTATGGATATAACAGTAAAGCCACATGAGGTCAATGTAATCCCTTTGTAAGCAGAGCAAGATCAGTTCATTCCTCTTAGCAAAGTCACAGCAGAGAGGTTTGGGCCCAGAACGGTTAAAGTCACCATTATGACTGGAAACACTTATCAAGTATAGTTTGAAATATTCCAGATTCTCCCATCTGTCCAAATTTTATGCAGAGCAAGGATGACACAGCTACAGGGAAAGAGCAGGAAAATGCAGAGCTTTCCTCCCTCACAGGCAAATGGGGGGAAGTGGTCAGGCAGCCCCTGCAAGGAACCCAGAGGCTGTGCTGTTTGGGTGGCTTTCCTCCTCACCAAGGACACAGAGCAGCTTTGTTTATGTCACCTGAGGGTGGAAAGTCCTTGGGACTGTGAAGAAGATCCAGAAGCTTCACAGACTCCTTATACTGCTGAAAGAGAGGAAGCAATAGCAGCAGGGATCAGCATTTGGCCCATTTATTATGTTGCTAGCATTTAATTAGGGGCTATCTGACCTGAGCAAGACCACAACCTCGGATAAATCTCTCTGACTTGGAATATCTTCTTGTGGGTGGCTCTGACAAGAGACACACACAGCTGAGAAAGGTCATCTCCAAAGAAGAAGTTCTTAGCACTGACATTTTCTTTGCAGTAAGTATGGGACAGAAACATTTTGTCTCCTGTTTCATAAACCCAAGGACTGTTCCCAAGGTAGCTCCACTGCTTTGGAGGTCTGACCATGTCCTTCCTAGGCAGCCATGTGCCAGGAAATCTGTGCATACAAGGCCAGGAGGTTGCCTGCACCTTCCCTGCTTGGTCTGTTCTGATTAGTTTAATGTGATCCAGGTGGCAGATGAAAGATGTATGCCTTGGAAGAAAAGACTGAGTGGGACGTGTCGGCCACAGCCCTTGAATTAGCTGCAGCTGGTTCAGTTTGGAGCAGTGGCTTTCTCTTCCTCTGCCTGTAAAATCCTTTGTACTACAGTGCTACAATAATACAGCTAATTACAGGCCAATGTTTGTTGTAAGTGATGAAGGTTAAGGTGTATTGTGACACAGTCTTTAATTACTAAATTTTCTGCCTCTGGGGTACTTATCTTTACAGCCTGCATGTTCTTTTATGTGCGTAATAAGTGGTGAAATTATGCTTTTGGTGAGTCTAAGATTGAGAGGTAAAGTATTATTTTAAGTGGCTTTATCAGCAGCAACGATTTTTGAGAGCAGGAAGCTTTCTCTTTTTGTTTGAAATGTAAATATTGTGCAATGGTGTGTGTGTGTTGTAAATGTTAGAACGGAATTCCGAAAAGCTGTTAGCAGGTGCTAAGAGAAATATGAGTAGCCTATTTGTAATTGCTGGAGCAAAGATAATTTATCTCTTATTATTGATGTTAATCTATAACTTTTTTTCATCTCGGTAGTTGCACAAATAAGAAAACTATTTTACTGTGCCTTTTGCTTTAAAACTGGAAATTATTTTTTATTTGACAAAGGCTGAGTAGCTCTTTCAAATGGGATGGGCTCTGCATTAACAAATGTCCTTGTGTTATTCAGGCACAACAGCAGAGCATAAAATCCTGTCTTTCTTTGCACATTGTACAATAAGCAGCTATACTCTCTAGGCCATATGGTCTTCTTTTTCTCCTCCACTGGCTTTCTGTATTGAAAAGCCTGCTTTCTTTCTATCTTTTTTTTTTTCACATCCACGAAATATATACTTTTCTTGGGCAGAGAGAGTTCTAAAATAAAAGGAGGGAGAGCAAGTTAATTTATAGGGTGGAGATAATGTGGTATCTGTTTTGAAAAAAAATTCAAACTCCCTGTTGAAATTAAAAATGAGTTTCACTTAAAAAAAAAAAAAAAAAATCAGTGATACTATGTTAGTCCCTGCAGCCCCTTAGACAAATTAAGCTTTCCAATTTTTCTTTACATCTCAACTGTCTCCCCCTGGATACCTTCCACTTTATCCCACTCCTGATAGGAGAAGATGCATATGAATTGTGTAGCTCTGTAACCCTCTTGCTCCAACAAAGGGTGATGCCGAGACACCCAGAAGGGGTGGGCAGAGCCCTCGGAGAGGGCACTCCTTGTTTTTGTGTGCTCTGCTGGGCACAGAATCCTTTGACCCCAGCCTGGGGAGGGACAAGCACTTGTCCATTGGGTCAGGAAGGGCAATGTCAGACAGGTAAATAGAGATTTCTATGAGGTAAAGGGAACCCAAACAGGCAATGCCAACCCCTGGGTACCCTCCATGTCTTCCAGCCCAGAGATGATCCCCCCACACCTTTCAACCACTGGCACAGTTTTTGTCTCCCACTTGAGCATCCCCAGACAAGGCAGTGAGTATGAAAAAGGATCCTGTGCAGAAATGTTTGGCAGCAGGGGGTGTGTTTGATAGCTGGCAGCAGCAAGGTAAGGCTGGCTGAGGAGGCAGGAGGCCATATCTCCTCCTGGAGACCCTAACCTGGATAGGGCTGCTGGAGGCAGAAGCAGAGAGGAGGTTCTCAGCTGCATACCTGTAAAACATTTTCATTGTGCTCTTGTATTTATCTTTTGCAAAATGTTCACATGAAGCAGAAAATTCAACATCTAAGTCTCCCTCCTTTACAGAGATCAAGCCATTAAGATAGAGGAAGCACTGAAAGCTTCCTGCTGCTTTCAGGGTGGAGAGCAACGCAAGGGGTAAATTGTATTTCAGAAAGGGGGAATGCACAGATGGTATCAAACCATTATTCTCCTAAACAGAAGAGACATTTGCATAATAACAAAATTAATGAAACCCAGAAGTTATTTTGCTTTCCAGATAAAATTTTTAATTCAGAGATGTAGGTAACTGTCACCTGCCTCTAAGTTTCCTAGGCAAACAGCTCCTCTTAAAAGCACTGAGAGCAGAGATACCTTTTCCCCACCCTTTTCTTTCTTCTTTTTTCTTTTTTTTATTTTTGTGGGAGTGGGATGGCAGGGCAAATGGATGATCATGAAGGATTTTTTAAATCTGGAGAAAAAGGTAAATACTGTTTAAAAAATTTAAAATATCTCTTGAACAGAAATTTGCACAAAAGCTCCAGAACAGGATATGAGGCCTGCGAACAAAAAGTTAAACCATCTGCAGGGGAAGGCTCTTTATACAAGCACTGAAGGCACTATCTAATTAGATGGCTTTTTGAAAAAGGTGGAGTGAATCCCATCTATACATTCTGGGTTATAGGAGAGGCTAGGCCTTTTGAAAGCACTTAAAAGTTCTTTTCTGCCCACTTTCACTGATATTATTTTAGTTTTCTACTAACAGAACTTTCTGTAAGGAGAAAAGCCATGTTCACAGTGGCTATATTTTGCTTTTTCTGTCTGCATTTTGCACTACCCAGATGGCTAATGGTTGTCACTTCTCAAATGTCTTGCAGATACATCTTTTATGACTCTATTACTATATGTTTTGTACAGAAAGTTCATTTGAACTTGTTACACAATATTGCCATGTCTCAGGTTCCCTCTGCCATCTTGTATATTGCATTATTGACGTACCAGCATGAAGGGCACTCTGACAGCTTACATGACCATCTTAAAATAAATGCTCCAATTCATCAGCCCCAGGTTGAGTAGTGCTGGCACACTCATTACCCTTAGATGAAATGGCAAGGACAGGTTTTTGGGACTTAATGTATGAGGGCTTAAATTTGGGGGTTTTTGTTGCTAAGGAAAATAGGCAAAAACCCAAAGATATATAGACATGAATAAGCAACTTCTGTGGTAATCTCAAAGACATACCAGTTATTGTCCTAGTATATTTGCTTGATTTTTAAGCAATTCTGTCTCCATATTTTTACACTTAGTTGAACAGCATGAAGTCTACAACACAGCCCAAGCCAGATGTGAAGAGAAGAAAGGCCTTTTAATCATTCTCATAAAATCTTTTGACTTGCAGTCTCCATGGTGGGTTTTTTTTCCTTAAAAGACAGGGGTATTTCCAGTTACAAAGGTTTGTGAACAGCATGCAGAAAGCTTAGTTACATTAATTTTCTCCCTTTACCAGTGCTTTCATGAATTTCTAGTTATTTTCTTCATCCCTTGGTCTTGCACAGTTTTTCAGTACATTCACATTCAAATAAGCTTCCATCCATGCAGCATGGCAAACTGATTTTTCCAAATGTGCATAAAAGCATAGGTAAATTCATGGCCACAACATTTATTTATTAAAATTTTGCTTGGTAGGCTGAAGTACATGAATAGAAATGAATCTTCTCAGTATCATGCATGTCCTAAGGCAGCAGCTTGCAGAATAACAAGTTAGCCATGTAACTGGTTCCAATTTTAGGTAATTGAGTACTTATTTGACAGTCCTCTTCCTCTTGGGGCAGAGTGTCTGGCTTGTACATGCATGTAGCAGAGAGTCTTTGCAGCTTCTAATTCCTTGCCTAAATCCCTTCTTCCACTCAGATGCCTTTGAGGAGGCAAATAAGATTCTGCCATCCCTGCCCACCATGGCTCTTCTCTGTCAGTCCTGAGCATCGTGAAGCCCCATGTGTTTTCCCTCCTCCTCTCCAGTTCACAGTTTCTGAGCATCCTCTTTCATGTGCTCCTCTAGATTCCTCAGTGCCTGACCAATCATGTCTGAAGCTTTGGTTTTACCCGGTGTTTCAGACAGTTCATTTTCTTCTCTGTAGTCTTTGGAGACAAGTGACCAGTGACTCTTTCGACAGGGTTCATTAAAGATTCATGTTATGAATCGATTCAGTGCATTATCTGATATTTTAGTGAAAATTTGGCTCAGAGTTTCAAAATCTGTGTGTTAAGAATGAAAGAACACATATATGAGCTGAGGTTTTCGGCTTACAAGTCATCATAGTAGGTGTCCAATGACAAAATCTTGCCTTTGAGCTCTTGAACACAGCTGCCACCTAGGGACTCCACTTCTTCCAAAATACACGTGGAATCATAGAGTGGCTTTGGTTGGAAGAGATCATCTAGCTCCAACCCCTGTGTATGGACAGGGATGCCTACCACTAGACCACATCCAGCCTGGCCTTGAACATTTCCAGGGATGAGGTATCCACAATATCCCTCAGCAACCTGTTCAGTGTCTCACCACGCTCATGTTAAAGAATTTCTTCCTGATGTTTAACCTAAATCTGTACTGCTGCTACTACAAAAAATTCTCTTGTCTCTTGCACTTGCATGTTTTTAGACTTGAAGACAAAGGTAGAGTTGTTTTCACCCTGTTACAGTTTGGAAAGCAAGTTCTTTCAATCTCATCCCCCACAGCAAAATAAAGCAAATGTAACAGTGGGTTCATAGATTTATTATTTCTGCCAGCAGCTTCATGGAACTGCAACTGGTCACCTTCATGTCTGGTACCCTCAACATCAGAGAAACCAGTTTTCATCTAGTTTGAAACTAAGTAAAGATTTTATTGACGTTGGCTAGGTAGTGTTCCCTAAGGGGATTCTGATCTTGCTTTAGCATAAGGTTCACCTTATTTGTGCTTTATTACATAATCAGTTTGGGGGATTACTTGAGATTTGAAGTATCTACAGATTTATTTTTAAATGTATCTGTTGCTCTCACCATGTCCCTCTGGCTTTGTATGTTTGGGTTGGTTTGGTTTTTTTTTCCTGTAGAAGATTCCAGCCATTTAGTTTTCTGTCTAGAGCATAGTCCACATGGTATTAACTTGTATCTCTACAGTGTCTGTAAGTTTTAGGTGATTACACATTGCTAGATATTATTTCTAACAGACATGAAGTAATAAAGTGTCAACGTATTGGAATAAGAATACAAATCAGGATCTCTTAGAAGAGAAAAACTGTCATAACAGCAAAAAACCTCAATAATGGTTCAAGTAGACATAAAATAAGGGTGTTGAGTCATTTGCAATCTGCTTTTCTCTAAAGTGTATGGGCAGTCTGTGAGGCACAAGAGTGCAGAGACAGTGTCATTTCCAGTTATTGAGGAGAAACATGCAAAATATGGCATTCTCCCTTCACATCTCTTACATGGCTAGAAATTGTTGGTTTATGTTTTCATCTGTTTCTTTTTGTTCATCACTGACCTTCATTGACTTCAGTGTACAGCCTGGTGTAAAGAGGTGATGGGGGAAGGTAGGCTTCAGACACCAGATGGCTTTGTGGGTGTCCTTACTCTCTTTCCTCCTTTTGCCCATTTCCTCATCAATGACCTATGGTTGTTAGATCTCTTCTTTGCTTTTGCAAAATATCTGAAAACATTTGGAATAATTAAAACTCCTCTAGACTCTCAAATTTTCAATTAGAATGTAGGCCTATTATAGACTTCAGTGAGAAAATAACTTATCATTTAAAAATAAAATTCATAGGAACTGCCTATTCTCTGAAGTGCTATTTTCATTATGGTTTTGAAGATAATAGCTGCCAGTCAGAAAATCTGATGAGTTTCCACAGATTGTATTTCTTCTTTGTCAGGGAAAATGCTCCAATCTGGGGACTGCAGTTTTCTTTAATTTTTGGTGTCTGCAGAGGGAGAGATTTTGGTGTCTGTAGAGGGAGATTGATATAATATGAGAACAGTTGTGGTCATTACTCAGCTTGGGTGAATTTTATGGTAATTAATGTTTTGGTATTTTGTTTTTAAAAGATGCCTAAGAGGCCATATTTGTTTATAAACTCTCTCCCACCCCAGATTTTCTAAAATTATTATCATGTGAAAATGTGCTTTGCTTTTTATGTAGTAACCATCTGCATTAGAGGGATTTCTAATGCAGTTTGTATTTCTGCATTGAGTCTAGCTCCTGAGCCAGCTAAAGGTGTCATGTGCAAAATAATTCAAATACCTACTTAAAGGCCTGAGGGAGTAAAAGCCTTCACTCTTAGTTAACCCTGAAAATAATCTCACACAGATAGAATGAAAAGAAATAATCTTCAGTCCATAAAGCTACACACTCAAATTATGCACTTAGTGGACTCATATATGCAAAATCTTCTGTTATGAATTATTCATGTCAAGAGAGCATCATTCTTGGATGGTTTACAAGACTGGGCTTGTAGTTTCTTCTCACTTCATTCTTAATAACTTCTAGACAAAAAATGTGTATGCTAGCATGCAGACGACAATAAAACAACTGAAGGAATGAATTTGGATCAGTGGAATACAGGCTGGTATAAGGTCAGCATTACATTGCTATACTGGGATGCAACTTTGAGCATACTGACTGCTGTAATTCTATTCCTAAGAATGTAACCAATTTCAGATTATATTTTTTTTAAAAAGGCATCGATCTTGTGAGTTTTAGGATTAGAATAAGCACTCAACATAAGACTTTGTTAGCTATACAGATGCACTGCAGAGATTTGTTTATTCTGCTATCTCTTATGGTGTTTCTAGTCAAAGACCTGAAGTTAACAGTTCCCATGTCTGCCTAATGCAGTTCATCTGAGCTCGCAAGAGAAGAAGGGTATCTTAGAATCATAGAATCATGGAATCATTTCTGTTGGAAAAGATCAGCTCCAACTGTTAGCCCAACACTGCCCCATTCACCTTTATACCGTGTCCCAAAGCACCACAACTACATGTATTTAAATATCTCCAAGGGTGGTGACTCTAACACATCCCCAGAAGTGGGACACATAAAGCTTGTTCCAGTACCTGGCAACCCTTTCAATGAAGAAATTTTTCCTAGTATCCAATCTAAACTTCCCCTGGCACAACTTGAGGCTGTTTTTTCTTGTTTTATCACTTGTTCCTTGGGAGAAGACACCGATACCCATCTTGCTACAACCTTCTCTCAGCTAGTTGTAAAGAGCTATAAGGTCTCAACCTCCTTTCCTCCAGACTAAACAATCCCAAGTGTTTCCACTTCCACTCCTCAGAGGACTTGTGCTCTAGACTCTTCACCAGCTTCATTGCCTTTATTTGGACAAACTCCAGCACCAAAATGCCCTGGTAGTGAGGGGTCCAAAACTGACCACAGTTATGCAAGATCCAGCCTCACCAGTGCCACATACAGGGCAATGATCACTGTCCTACTCCTGCTGTCCACACTATTTCTGATACAAGCCAGGATGCTGTTGGTCTTCTTGGCCACCTGGGCACACTGCTGGGTCATATTCAGTTGGGTCTCAACCAGCACCCTCAGGTCCTTTTCCATCAGGCATCTTTTCAGCCACTCTTACCCAAGTCTTGTTGCGATTAAGTTCTTTCTTAATTATTGCAAGGTTGAAGGTGGCATCCCCAAAAAGTAGCCATTAGATGGCTATACAGTACTGTAAGAGGATGTATTTTTACTGCAATAAAAAGTCTGATCTGATTTTAGGTGCTACTTATAAGTGTAGCTGAAAACTGAAAAATGTCATGTATCACCTAGGATGTGAGTGGGAAAGATGACTAGGGCATGTATTCAAAGATAAATAGAATTCTGTGACATTTCACAAGTTATAAGAGTCAGATAACACCTCTGTACCAAGCTGCCTGTCAAAAAAAGTCAGTCTAAAAAAATGACAAATTCCAAATAAGCACAAGTACTACAGTAAAGTGGCATCTCAGTTCATCACTCTCAAGAAAACCGTGCTTATTTCTAAAGTCCCATTATATTAATGTTGTCATCTTGTAGTTTCTTGTAGCAGAACATTGCATCATATTGTTTCATTCTTACAGCACAATCAATACTCTAATCGGTTATGGTGCTTTCAGAATACTGTTGTCAGTTTCAGAAAAAGAACACTGCAGAAATGGGGAGGAAATGGAAGAAGGGAAGTGTTCCATAGAGAGAAACACTTTACAAACAGCGGTGGATCATCCAGGCATGCTCTATGCCTGTGCTTCAGGAAAACAAGTCATTTACCAGATGTTTCAAATTGTGTATAAAATATAAAAGAGCATATTGGGGGAAATGTATTTAATGCTAGCATACTCATCTGTCTTTTGTAAGAAAACTAAATATGAAATATGAGCTAGCTTTAAAATATTGAAATGCATCGTATTTACCCTTGCAAGATTTAGCTATATTTTTGTCAAATTATTCACTTTGCTTTCAGGACCTGAGGAGACTTTTAGTTTTGCTGCATTTTTCCACATGTCAAAAATTACTTGATCCCTCTTTTTTTTACTCTCTCCTTTTACTGACTTACCCCTCCTTTCTCCCCCCCTCCCCCTCCTGGTTATTTTACTTTTCTCTATGATGACTTTTTAAAGCATGATACAGATGTGGACATGTACAACAAATATTTGGGCAAGTGTCAAAAGACAAAGATCTTCTACTATTCCATCACGCACAGCTGGAGAAGAGTCCAGAGTGGCAGTAGGTGCCTGCTACACTGAGTTTAGTCAAAGTAAGACAGCAAAACTGTAGCTTGATAGATCAGTCAAAGCATTTTTTTGTAGCACCTCCACATTATGACAAGAGGGGCCACTACGAAAGCTGAGGTGGGAATGTTCTGTCTCCCAGTGCAAATTATTATTTGGGACTCTTGCATTTTGGTCTGTAATAACTGAACACAAAATGTTTGGTATCCATGCTTGGTTAAAATAGTATGTGCCATCATGTGCACACCTAGGCTACAGCCCCACTGATCACGTTTCCCAAGTAAAAAGCAAGTTGTAGTGAAAGGCAAAAAAAAAAAAGTCTGCTTTCATATAGATTTGTGTCTCAAGAGCAAGCTTCTGTGTATCCTCTGACTTTTGATGACAACAGCTAGAAATTCAGAATTTTTCTGTATATAACACGTGCTATAAGAGAGCAGAGGGCAAAGAATAGAAAGATAATACTATTTTTCTTCTCAAAACGCCGAAGTGATTGCATTAAGATATGCACCGTGTTGTTTCTGAGAAGATTATCGAACCCCACCCATGAAGGACGTGAGCATGGCAGGGGTCTGCATGCACAGAGCCTCAAAATACTGCCTAGTCCCCATTCTCCATCATCCCCTGTGAAGAGACATTGAAGTCACATCAGTACCCATGTACTGAGGAGAGGCTCAAGCAAAATGGAGTAACATATGCCTGCTTGAGAGGTTTACTGAAAGAGCTGTGCTGAAACCAAGAAGGCAGACAACGTGGTAATAGTTCTGACCAAAAGGGGCCTCACCCTGCCTGAGAAAGATGTAACACCAGTTGAAACTGGGGGAGTAGAAAAGTGTGGCACCAGAGCAGATGGAGGAATTTCCAAGTGGCTTCTAGTAACACTGTGCCAGCTGAGTTCTCTTTTTCTTGCTTTTTTATAAGCCTTTCCTGAAAAGACATTACTGAAAATATGGCTAGCATCTCCTGAGGTAAAAAACTTTCCATTTGGCTATCTGACTGAGGTACATACAACATTTGGGGTTTTTAAATTTTCAAGAACTGGCTGATTTGCATAGCAGCATTATTTCTTATAAGCAGAGCTGGCAAAGCGGCCAATACTTATATTTGGCCAACAATTTCCCTTGTAAAATCCTGCTTCTGCTGGAGTAAATTAGTTTTCAGTGCTCTGAAATTTCTTGTGCCAAGCCTCTGCCTCAGGGTGAACACTTGCAGTTTTATTTTACAGTTACTGATGTGTTTTTTTTAAATTTCTGCCAAAAAAGAAGTCATCTGTTCTCAGGATAATTGTGGCGTGATGCATTTTCCCATGTCCCTGAATTCTTACAAGTGTTCTACTGGGACAAGACAAGATTGTCATGCTTTGTAGCAGCAACTTGACATCCAGACAAGAAGAGCCATGTGTGTCTCTGTGGAAAAACTGCTTTGCCCATGAAATTTTGCCCAAATGTGGTTAAGCATGTAAGTCTTTGAAGCATCTCTCTTTTATTATGCTAATTTGAAACTCACTAGGGTTTCGTGGTGAAAGCTCTGACACTCCATCTCCATGGGCTTAGGGTTTCAGAGTTAAGTGCAACATTGCATCCAGACATTTTCCAGGCTGATGCAGCAGCAGAGCCAGTGCTGGAGCAGCTGGTGGCTCTCCTGGGAATCACAAACCCTTTGTGATCACTGGGACCCTCCAGCCTCCACATGGAGATCACAGGCTGGGTCAGTTCCCCCCTGCCTGCCCCAGAAAGGTTATAGGCTTTTGTTTCTAATTGCAAGTGCAGGAGTGATTCCTTTACAGGTTTTTTCAGTCTAATCAGTGGAGTGAATCAGTCAATTGTATTAAATTTATCATGGTTGCGAGGCAAACTTCACAAGAAACAATGTTCTTGTTCTTTGAGATTATAAATGGCCCATGTGGCTTTAGAAGGGAAGACAGAGGTAGAAATACTCAAGGTAATGGTTCAAGTCTATAAAGATGCTAGAAAGTCTTTGTGGGATCGTTGAAGACCATGGGCCTCAAACAAGGGAAGAAAATTGTCTGAGGAAAATATAAATGACTGCAGAGCCGAATCCAAATGTTTTCCAATGTGCTGCTAAGATATAAATCAAAACCACATCTAACCAATCAGTCTCATTATATTAGAGAGAAGTAAGTCATACATTCAGGGGTATTCATAGGCCTGATGGGGAATTTGTCTAATCTCAGAGTTTAGCATGGATTAATACCCAGGATTCTTGTGGTTCCAGATGAACACAATGATTTATGGCTGAGGTATTTTGTGCACGTGAAACAAATGCAGAGGTACTTCTCCTAGTAAATGGCATATATGTGAGAGGATGGAGTCCAGTTGTTCTGGGAAAGGGACTTCGACTTAATAGGTTTTTTTGTTTCTTGTTTTTTTAAAAAAAGGAAACTATCGTGACAACCATGTTAAAAAACTTCTGAGGAAGAAAAATGCTTATACTAAAGGGAACTGCAGAATGGGACTTGGTCTGTCAGAAAACCCTGGCATTTGCCAGAGGTCTGCTCAGCTGGTCACCTTGGACAGTGCCACCATTTGTCCTGTGACCCTTCCCATTCTCCCAGCAACATCAGTCCTGGTGAGTACTGGGTGTAAATCACTGTCCTCTAAAAGAGAATAATACAAGAAAACAGGCTTCAGGCACAACTTACTTTTAATTTAGCTGTTGTAGTCCATTGTTTCAGGGAACATGGGAATTGCTGTGTTACATAGAGACCTGATCTATTCTGATCACAGCCTGACTGTATAACTCTCACTGATAAATAGCTTCTTTTATACTAAACATCTGTGGGAAAGGCTGCTTCCCATGCTGGCCACATGCCTGCTAAATAAAACTCAGAGGAAATTGGCCAGGCAGTTCTGCATGCCATTGTGAGAGAGGTTAAGGTTCAGCAATGACCTCTGGTCCCTTGCCCCTTGAACTGATGGGGCTAGATGCACCATGAAGTTGGTGTACTGAGTCTTTGCTTTGCTATAGGGGTGCCTTGACCAGTTAGGTTATTCTTTAAAGAATTAGCTATCACAATTTTGGAAATGTGTTTTAGATTGCCAGAGTCCTGCTTTTCCTTCTCCATCAAAAACAGAGGTTGCAAAAATGCGGAGTGAAAACAAAACATTAGAAAGGTTGAAATGCAGAAGTTAGACTGAAATATTTTTTCAAGATGGTTGATTTATGGAAGGAAGTTTTATTAATAGTAACATACTAGTTACATAATTGGTTTCATGCAGAAATCTGTAAAATTATAGGCCAATAATCTTTTTTAATAAATGTATGGATCCCCATAAAATAACCAATGATTAGCTGTGAAGCAAATACTAACTATGCTCTACAGACAGATTTCAGTGATGAATGATCCAATTAACCAGAGTGCAGAACTCTTTCAAAACCCTTTTTTCACTGTTGGTGAAGTATCTTGGTGCTTTTACCATTTGTCCAATAACAAACCTTTCAAAGGGACTGTAAATAGAAAAGTCACATTGCAGTATGATTTTGCAGTTCAGTGTTTGATGATGGAGGACATGGTGTGCTCAGACACATTCAGTGGACCAGGGAGGATAGAAAGAATTTCAAAGAAGGAAAGAAGTAATGCTGTGAACTTAGTTGCAACTCAGACCTCTGATTCTTTCAGTGCTTTAGGACCCATTTACCATCTTACATAAGTAAAGCTGTTGAACAAAAACAAGCAATGGCTGAAGCTAAGCTTTTGTATAAATTTTGAGATGATTTGGTATCTCTATGCGGTTACTTCTGAAGTTAGGCACTTGGAAGCGGTGAGAAATTGTGCTTCATTCAACTTGAAAGATGTAAATTGAGTTTAAGAGCCTATGAGTCTTCAAAGAAAGGCAGCCAAAATTGAGGAAGGGAGTGTCTTGTTTGAACTAAACAGAAATTTGCTTTTCCTGCCCTTGTGCAAATTTTCCCTAATGCTTGATATTAGCAAATTGCTTTTCCTGCAAAGAAGTGCAAAGGAACATTAAGTTTTAAAGAGGTTTTTATGGAAAGCAAATATTGAAAGTACAAGAGCTTGCTTAGATGCCTGATTTTAAATGACACTCAGCTCTTAAACAAAAAAAGGCTGCGTCATATGTCAGCCTAAATACACACCAAAGAGGGTTAGGGGTACTGACACTTAACATTAGTCATTTCAAGTAACCCAGTGAGAACCGTCTGCTTGTGTATAACTGCTGATAAATTTTACCTGGATTTGTAAAAAGTGATCCTATTCTAGGCAAAAAAAAAATCAAACTTGAGCAATTGCAGATCATCTCTTGTCCAGATGTAAGTGTAATGCTTCACTCAGCAACTTTACCCAGTAAGACATCAGAGAATGTACAGAAATGGGAGTTCTCATGTCAGTCTCCATCTGTCCTTATTTTCATGGGTATTAGTCAGACCTTAAACAATGTTTGTGTTTTTCATCAAAGATAAGCTCTCAGGGAAACAGGAAGAGGGTGTAGTAAAAACTGAACATAAACCATACACTGGAACTGCTGGCATCCAGACACTTTATCAGTCTTTTCTCTTTTATTATGTCTGTATTTGCAATACACCTATCTATTATTTTTCCTTTCATTGCTGTATCTTGGTGCTAGTAGATATTATATAACACAGAGTATCTTCATGTCCAGACTGAAAATTGTTACTCTTTAGAATAACAGTTTTCTAAATAAAGCAATTGTTTCATTTGCATGTCCTTTATAAATTTGCAGTTTGTGTCAGATACAGTTGACATGCAAGTGACAGCTTCATGAGAATGAAAATCATGAAGAAAGCTCAGTCTTTCTCTACATTTACCCAGCCTAATCACAAGATTTTTCCTCTATGTGTGTTTCACATATATTGAGTAAAACAGCTCTACAGTTAACGTGTGACCTGTGAGGATTTGAAAGCAAAGCAACTGATACAAAAGCAACTTCAAAAACAGACACTGAACTGCAAAAGCATTAATTTAATCCCTCAGCAAGGCAGCTTTTAACTGTGGCTTTCTCATACAGAATATGAGTACTGTAGAGTAGACCAAATCCCCCCAGAGGCTAGAAATAATTTGGCCTTCTGAAGAAATCACTTAGGTAATAGAGACATTCAACTTTTTACCATCTCTTAATTTGTCTCTAGTTTCAGCTTACCATAATGAACAAAACCATGTAGTCCCCTGAAAGCTTTTTGATTTAGATGCAAGACAGACTCTGTCGCAGCCAGTAAGGGTAATAATTTTTTTTTTTTGCCTGTCTTGTTTGTTCAGACTTACAATTTGTTCTAGGTTTTGTTTTCCAGTATGTTCAGCACAGTAGTTCCCCAGTCTCAGCTGAAGCCAGCATATAGCACTGTCATATAAACAGAGCCCTTTCCCTTCAGCTGCTCGGTGCAATTACAACCCACTTTAAGCAGCATTAGAACTTGACTAAGTTGCCAGCATCTCAAAAATCATACTAAAAAGTTGACAAAAAAATATTGCCTGTCTTAGTTGGATGAAAGCTGCCTTCCTGTCTAGGTTTACACAAGCCCTTTTTACCCCATTGAGAACTGCACTGTGTGACAAATTGACTCAGAAATGTCTCCTGCAAGATACCTTGATTTTCTTGTACTGAAGATGATTTTGCTCTCAAGGATGTGAGACATTTTCAGGACAACAGAGCTGTGCTAGGGTAAGTCCTGAGGTCAGGCCGTGTGTTACCTTTTGTTTTCTAGCAGATGCATTCTTGTTTTCTTGAGGTTGCTGCTGCCACTTTAAAAACAAGCATCCCAGGAATTTTCTTTTGAAACAGGCTTCCCCTTTCCAAATCCAATTAGACTTTTTCAGCTGGGTCATTTTCAGCCCCTGCTGCATTTTTGGGCTTTTTTACTGAATTTATTAAAAAACATGGCCCTGCCGTGAGGAGAACAAGGGCAGTTTTCACCACTCTGACTCATGGCTCTGCTGCAGTGACCCTTCTGGCTCCAGAGTCTAGTGGGTTCCCTTTGGAAATCCTGGGCAAGACAGAGTCAACCCTGCAGGGGCCAGGACACGATGTCAGCTCCCCTCAGCCAGCCAGGGGCTCTCCAGCTCAGCCCATTTGGGATGAAGAGTGAGATGGGCAGGCTTCAGCCACCGAGGGATGGAAGGGAAAAATAGCACCCAGGAAATTCCCCACCTCCATCCAGCAGAGCTCACGGGACTGCTTCCCAGGCTGCAGAGATGCAGGAATGACCCCAAGTTGCTGGCCTGGTTATCCATGACTCTGGCAGTGCCTGAGCCCAGACTGTGCATGGGGATAATGGCTGGAAGGACTCAACAAAGAGGATGTGGGGGGAATTGCAACAAGATGAAGGAAAAGCATGGAGGATGTGGAAGTGGGAAACGTAACTTTACCTGTCATCTTAGTTTAGATAATGGTAAACAGTTTACCTTAGCAACAGGAGAAAAATATAGAGCATGCCAGATACCCCTGGCAATATAACTACTATCTCACCACCATAATCTTTAAATTAATAAAAAGCAATTTGGAGCCAAGGTTGACAACTAATGCTGTCCTTTGATCATCTTTGCATCATTTTTGACTGGAGGGCACAGTTCCAGTGCAGCAACTCTGATGCCATGAAACAGTGTCTGAACAGTATCTAGAAGAGCAAGGAGGCTGTGAAGGGATCCAGCACAAGTCCTGTGAGGAAGGGCTGAGGGAGCTGGGGGTGTTCAATCTGGAGAAGAGGAGGCTCAGGGGAGACCTCATCACTCTCTACAACTCCTTGAAAGGAGGGGGTGGCCAGGGGGGGGTTGGTCTCTTCTCCCAGGCAGCCATCAGTAAGACAAGAGGGCATGGACTTAAGCTCTGCCAGGGGAGGTTTAGGTTGGATATGACGAAGAAATTCTTTACTGAGAGGGTGATCAGGCATTGGAATGGGCTGCCCAGGGAGGTGGTGGATTCTCTGTCCCTGGAGGTTTTTAAGAAGAGACTGAATGTGGCACTCAGTGCCATGGTCTGGTAACCACAGTGGCAGTGGATCAAGGGTTGGACTTGATGATCTCAGAGGTCCTTTCCAGCCCAGAAATTCTGTGATTCTATGATATTCTAGTATCTGAAGAAGGCCTAAAGGAAGGCTAGAGGTGGACCAGCAAGGGTCCATTTGCAAGGGCCTGTAGTGATAGGATGAAGAGCAGTGGTTGTAAATAGAAGGAGAGTAGATTTAGACTGGATATTAAGAAAAAGTTTACCATGAGGGTAGTGGAAAAATGGAACAGGTTGCCCAGGGAGGTAGTTGAGCCCTCATCCCTGGAGATATTCAAGGTGAGGCTTGACAAGGCTCTGAGAAACCTGGTCTAGTTGAGGGTGTCCCTGCTTACTTCTGGGGGCTTGGACTAGATAACCTTCAGAGGTCTCTTCCAACCCAAATTATTCTGGGATTCTATGAAATATGTCCCACAAAGCACACAAAGCTGTTTAGTGTGGCTGTAAAACGGCACACCTGCTTGGTCAGGGTGCACGATCCAGGAGAAAGTCCTCTCAGAATTGTCATCAAAATTTCATGAGAAATAATTCCACTTTTAAAATTATACATATAGAAGACCTTATTGGGTTTTTTTTAAGCCTGTGAAACACCTTCATACAATTTCCCCCTCTAGCAATTTTAATCTCAGGTATCAATTAACATTTGTATTGTATAAATACTTTCTTGTCCCAGATAGTGACCAAGGTCAGTAATTAACCATGCTGCCTTCTCCAGAAGAGCGGACATCTCTTCTTAGGAGATATTAAAAACTTTTTTTTTTTATGGTAGAATTGAATGTATTCTCTAGCCTCAAAATAAAACAGAATAAAGTCTTGTGAAATTTGTGCTTTTGCCGTCTGCAGAACACTGGTTTAAACGAGGTTTAAATAGGGATTTTTTTCAACATGGATGTTTTTATTTTTTAATGAAACTCCTAAATTTGTCTTGCAAAGTCTTCCTGGTCTTTCCAAATTCAGTGGTCTGGGTAGCCACAGTGGATGTCACTGCAGCCTGTCATGCCACTGGGTGTGAAGTCCCTGCCCAGCCCTCTGTGACCGACCGGCTGCTCAGGGTGACAACAGGCACTGCACAGGATGAGATACTGAAGGAACCTTTCAGAAAGCCTGGAGGCACCAGTTGGTTCCTGCAGAAGGACATGGAAATTGAGGATGAAATATCTCTGCTTAGGTGTCTTTTAGTCTGGGGGCTGAGCAAATGGTTTGTTGTGTAACATTTTGCATTGCAGCACAGCTTTGCAGTCACCACTGCACTGCTCGGCAGAAACAATGAAACAAAGCAAGGGGAGAAGTTTTCAGAACCAAAGCCCGTGTTCATTTCTGTTGTGAAATCCCATATAAATTTCCTTAACTGTTGTGCCACACACAGTGAGGGAGGGCAAAGATGATGGTTTCTGACAGCTATCACTGCTTCTTGCTTCAGCACAGTGTTTATCTCTACAGTTGGGAAGAGGCTTGAAATTTATAAAATGCCTGAATCTGGGTCAGGAAATATTTCTGCTCATTGCAAGCTGATCTCCCCATCTGAAGTGTATTGGAGGTGTTGAGAGCAAGATGTTGCTGCACTCCTGTTGCACTGCTGCTCTCACCCCTGGGAATGAGCTGTTTGGAGGCCAAGAAGAACACACTGGGGCAAAACTGCCACACAGGCAAGAAACCAAATCTATTAACTGGTATTTCCCTGTGACTCCGTTGTCATGTGGGTGTTTAACCACATGAAGAGAGAACACCCATCACAGACTCAGGTATTCGAAGAGGCACCTTCCCAGCACATGGGACGTGCAAGACACTGGACGTGCGACCGACCCACCCGTTGCGGGTGGGATTTCCTGATGTCCCAAATCACTCAGACCCTCTCCTCACTAATGCTATTTCTTACACCACAGAGAGCTGGGATCAATCTGACCCCAGCAAATCCTGAGAAATGTGTGTCTAATAGGCCCAGCTGGGGATTGTGATGGTGGGAAGCAGACAGGAGCTCAGCTGAAGCTGGCGTCTGCCTTAGAAACACCTTTCAGGTCATAAGCCCTGCCCTTAGGGTGTCTGGCACTCTCTTTGCCAGGGAAGATGCTCACAGTTTCACCTTGCGAGCTGTGGGGAATAATCCCTGGCAGTTTCTCCTGCTTTTTTCCCAGGGAAAAACGTAAAAAAGTTTTGTGTCTGTGTTCCTGAGCTTTTAATCCCTCACCAGCCATGGAGCTGGGACAGATATTAGATGAGGAAGAATTACTGGTTCAAGAGGAGTGAAGTTTGCCTCTGCCTCTACACGGCCAGCATTGTGGGTTATTGTTGGTCTTAATGGAGTCATCCTCAATTCTCTACCATGGAAGCAGATGTTACAGCACACAGCTTTTGCTTCCCCATCCCTGCTGTCCTCTGAGGTTTGTCCCAATCAGCATTTGCTGCTTCCCATCCTAGAGGCAGCTGTATTTCACTAGTGAGTGAGCTGTGTGTTTTAATTTCAGTTCATTTTGTACAGCATTTATCTCTTGAGATTAAAAATACCAGAAATCAAGATTGGTAATGTTGCTGTGGTTGTTTTCCTTTTTATAAATTGCAAACAGTAAATCTCTTAGTCTCTTTTAATAAATCATGTCATCGAGGCATCTATTTTGTTTGTTTAAGCTGTTTTTTCTTTCACCTTGGCTCTCTTTTGATTCCAATCATATGAAAATGCTCATGATCATAAACTGGATTGAAAATGGGATGTTTTTCAAAATGAAATCTTTATTGCTCTGTCTAACAAGAAATACTGCTGCATATGGGTGTTTGGTTACATGTACATTAGAACGTCATATTGAAACAGAGATTTTTCAGCATTAAGGATTTAAGAGTTGAAGTCCAAAAAATCTTTTCTTTGCAAAAATTATTTTCAAAGTCAAACTATCTTTTTTAAAAATCAGACATTGAAATGCAAGGAATCTGCTTTTTTTCCATTACTTTTATTCATTGCTACTCTTGACAATGGTCACATAATATCTGGCTTTGGCTCAGTCCCCCTCACTGATCTAGTGAGCTTAAAATATAGCACAGGTTATTGGAGCAAGCAAGAAAGCTGTTCCTAAAAATTATCAAAATACAGTTGGGATGCTCTCTAGAATATGAAAAACTCAGATGTACCAAATGTGAGGACATCTGAGCCCAAACTTCATTGCTGTCCTGCTTTAGGCTGTGGAGGATTGCCTGCTACTCTGTGAATGGAACGTGATCTGTGTGCATGTGGCTGTGTCTCTGTCTCTTTTGTTTATGAGCTCGGTCACTGTTTCCATTTCAGAAGTAAGATAAATCCTTTTAACATTCCAGCTCTTTCTCCTCTTGGCTATAACTCATGGTGAATACTTCAGATTTGGCAAAGAGTTTTTTCTGCCCTAAAACTACATTTCTTCACAAATAAATTATTTTTATATTAATATCTAGTAGAAGATTGCCAGCCCTAGTCAGGTCTGGAAAGGTTTTTATGCATTTCAAACCTGAAGAAAAGTCTGTGAGGGCTTTATCCAACTCTCTGTTATTCTAGTAAAAGATACAGCCTCTCTCAGTAAGCCTTTCCTACCATCACATGGCCCTGTATTTGCATATAATCAATATCATGCATACTTTTATTTCTGTAATGTGCCTTGAAAATATTTATCACATCCTTTGCTTCAGCTTTTTAGCTGAATTATTTCTAGAATAGCTAGAATTATTTTACTTTTAAGATAAGTAAATGATAGCTTATTACCATAATCTGTTAACCTCAGTAAGCAAATGTCTCTTGAAAAATCATTCTTCTAGGATGTATATGTATTTTATAGTTTTCTACATACTTTAGAAAGTTAATGTGAGAGTTGCTCTTTGCATCATTAACAAGTCAAGGCAGGACCATCCACTTTCCACCATTAAAATGTTTTACTTTGGCCAGCAAATTCTTTGGTCAGTAACATAACAAGGTGACTAGATCTGTGTTAGCCGTTTCTCATGGCTTTTTCTTTTTCTTCTTTCGTTTGGTAATTCTAATCAGAGTCTTTATCCCTTGACAGATGCAACAGTTTCCATTTCCATTCTCTGTGAGGTGGGAGACATGAGGCATGTGATACGAAAAAGCTTTCAGAGAGGAAGCTTGCTGGTTATGCAAAGCTGAGGAATCTATGGAGGATGATGATGTAGCCTGTGTTAGCTGAGAAAAGCCAGAGGTTGACTTGCTCCTGCCAAGCAGGACATGTAGTAGACACTAGGATAGGAATGTGATGGAAGCAGCACAGCAATCAGACATAGCTCTCATGGATTTCAAAGGCATGTCCTGCATCGTGGTTTGTTTCAGTTGAGACAGACTGATGTCCCGCTTGCTTTAAGCTGGATGAGGCAACCTGCAGAGTTTTAAGAAGGAGGACTACTACAAGCCTGAGGAAACACAACTGGCAAGGCAAGTAAAATTAGAAATTAAAAAAGCTGAAGAGCTGACTCCTCGGATCTGTTGACAAATACCCCCATGTGCACTCATATTTGCTTGCCGTTCCTTTTCTTTTCTGGTGCAGTAACAGGCTTCTTGCAGAACAACCAGTTTGCTGAGATTGTATCCAGAGGTTTCTTGTTGCCTGAGAAACTGGGCTCAGCAGTAGCAGAAACTCTTAAAGGCATGTCAGACACAGGTCCTTAATTAGGTTTTATGAGGTTTGGGTTGTGGTTTCAGAGTGGGTTTTCTTTGGTTGTTTCAAGTGCATCTTAAAATTATTCTAAATTTTACTGTAAGAGCCTTGAGAAACATGTTTCATCTGAAAGGCAAAAATGCATCTGTAGAAATTTGAGCAGTGTTTTATTAGACTTCTCTGTACAGCTATTTGCCTCCAGCCAATAACAACATTATCTGTACTAGTTTGGATGTGACTGTCAAGAGCACTGATAGAGCAGAACAGGACATTGAGATAGTAATGAATTTTTGTGAGGTTTTGGTTGTTGTTGTTGTTTCTTTGGGGGTTTTTTTGTTTTTTTTTTTTTTTTTACTGGGAATAGGTAGAAATCAACTGTTGGAGCAGATGCTTTGAGTTCTAAATTTCAAAGCTATGTATACTCATACATCAAAGAAAGCCAAAGTCAATCCTGCTCTCTTCCCAAAAAAGAAGGGAAGGGAAAAAGTACAAGTGCTGTACCACAGCATTGTGCCAGTCATCTCAGTGCTTTTGCTCACCAATATTTGTTGACCATATTACAGGAACGAGGGAGGCAGCACCACCTCTGGTACAAAAAAACCCCAGCTGGCATAAAGTAATTTATTCACTAACTAATGGAAACTGGAGTGAGTTGTTCACCCAGGTCAGACTGATGAAACATCTGGAAATTGCAGATAAGCAGCTTGCAAGTCCCTCAGGTCATAGGTGGCTCTTTGTTCAGGTGTGAGACAGGGAATGAATGCCTTTGCTTTTCTTTCTAGCTTCAAAGTACTTCTCAGAAAAAGTGTAAACAAAGTGCTTTAAAATGAGATTAAGGCACAGGGATTCAGGTGATTTTTTTATTAATTTCTCACACCAAGTGTAGATTTACCACTTACAATGAACTTCAGTAGAACTCAAGGGCTTGAGCTCGTTACTTAAAAACAGGTTGAACAAATTGGAAAATGGTTGGTTTTCCCTTGGCAGTGCCAGGACAGCAAAACCTTCCTTAACTAATCACTCAAAATCAAAACTGCAGCATGGCTGTTGTTAACTGTTTAATTTTAGCACCTAATCCAGTAGCACCTTGGTCTCAGGTGCCATTAATAAAAGTGCCACTGTGGAAAGGTTTGTAGGCTGTGAAAGGATCATCTGGGCTTTCTGAGCTAGTGTCCTCTGCTATAGTCAAGCAGGGGGGTTGTCAGACTAATCACTACCAGCAATGGATGCTCTCACTCTGTAGCTGATTTTAGCAAAATAATCTTAATAAAGACTACTTAGTGAACATCAGCACCTGATGTTCATTTTATAGAAAATAAAAACTCCTGCCTGATTTGTAAAACTGTAAATAAAGCAAAAGGTTCTTCTACATTGAAATTTGATTTATTATTTGCTTGAACGACTGCACAAACTGCACAAAACTCCTAGCCATGAATATGAAGCATATGATAAGAAAGGCAAATATTCTATTCATTACTGCTCATTGGCATTTAATTACTGAAAGTGTTGCTCTTCAGTCTGTATTTGTGGTATATGCATGTGAATTTAACAGTAGCAGCACAGCTTTTAAATCAAATAGGGAGAAAACACTTCACTTGAAAGGTGAACATCTAGATTTTCCTTGTTAGCTCTCATCTAGACCCCTCAAATTGCTGGATAGTTGACTCATTCATTTTAATGTAAAGTAATGAAATGCCTGGTCATAATTGAGTTACGTTATACTGACGTGCAACCAATAAATTACTTTAATGCTGCCTCTTCATGGCAGCACAGGAAAGTCCAGGGGCGTGCTCAGGACAGATGCAGGGAGTGCACAGGTAATAATTCCAGCCCAAGGCATCTGCATGCATTGCACAGAGCCTGCTGAAATGGGCCCAGCTGGTGTCTAGTCAGAGGTGGCTGCAAATGGCTGAGGTGCATTTAGCTGTAGTGAAAGAGGGGAAAAATGGTAGGAAGGCACATGTGTAGAGGCAGCTCTGTGGTGACGTGTTTGCCATTTTCTTCTTTAGTCTGCTGTAAAATTGGCTCGATATTGGAGCAAACTGAATCCCCTCGTTTCCCTAGTTATATGATGTCCAAATTTAATTAGCTATAAGAAATACATACATACATATATATATATATATAAATACAACACAGACACGTTTAGATAATGGTTTCAAGCTTAAGGATTTGACTGACATTTTTTGTGTGTGTTTTGGTTTTTGTTTTTTAACATTTTTTTTTGGTTTTTAACATTTTTTTGGTTTTTAACATTTTTTTTGTTTTTAACATTTTTTTGTTTTTTAACAGCAAAGAAAGAGTGCATACAGAGCATTTTATAAAGTTCCAAGCACAAGTTGCTGTGGAAGGTTATTTAGTCACCACAGAGTGACTGTGTTGCCGCCCCGGGCTCCACAGGCCCCCGCCTGTGGTTAAAACCCATGCCGCAGCCTTTGCTGGGTCCAAAACACCCCCCCACAGACCCTGATTCTGGAGGTACCGGATCACCGGGGGTGCAGAGGGGAGGACGAGAACACCCGATTCCTGAGGGGGTAAAGGGACAGCCCCCCTCTCCCCCTCGACACCCACACACACACCTTTCCCGAAGAGGCTGACATCGTCCCAACCCCCCCCCCTCCCCCCTCCCTGTTCCTTCCTTCCTTCCTTCCTTCCTTCCTCCCTTCCTTCCTTCCTTCCTTCCTTCCTTCCTTCCTTCCTTCCTTCCTTCCTTCCTTCCTTCCTTCCTTCCTTCCTTCCTTCCTTCCTTCCTTCCTTCCTTCCTTCCTTCCTTCCTTCCTTCCTTCCTTCCTTCCTTCCTTCCTTCCTTCCTTCCTTCCTTCCTTCCTTCCTTCCTTCCTTCCTTCCTTCCTTCCTTCCTTCCTTCCTTCCTTCCTTCCTTCCTTCCTTCCTTCCTTCCTTCCTTCCTCCCTCCCTCCCTCCCTCCCTCCCTCCCTCCCTCCCTCCCTTCCTCCCTTCCTTCCTTTCCTCCGTTTCCTTCCTTTCCTCCCTTTCCCTCCCTCTCGATGGCCGCTGGGTGGCAGGCAGCGCGCGTCTCCCGATGCCACTCACGGCATCCGCCACCACCCCACCCCCGCAACCTCGCCGCCGCCAACAAAATTAAATAAATACATTAATTATATACCAACCCATTTAGTCTTAAATTTTACCTTAAAATACTTTAGTCTTAAACTTTTATATATAATATATTTTATAAAATAATATATAATATATTACATATATTATATGTATGTGGAAAGGTTTGTAGGCTGTGAAAGGATCATCTGGGCTTTCTGAGCCAGTGTCCTCTGCTATAGTCAAGCAGGGAGGTTGTCAGACTAATCACTACTAATCATATACATATATAATATATATGTAATATATTGTATGTTATTATATGAAATATATTGTAAAATATATCATATATATAATACAACATATTGTATTATATATATTACATATATAATATATGTAATATATATATTATATTATATATATTATATATTATATATAAATATATTTTTTAAATAATTTAAAAAAAAGAATAAAGTGCCTTTCAGCATGCCAGACACAATCACACAATTCAAAATTATTTGGCTCATTGGCTACATTTTCGGTTTAGATGAGGTAGAAAATCATGGTAAGCGTTACAGATATTGAGTAAATTTAAGTGCACAGTTGCATAAGGATAAATAAATCAACGTGGGCTTTCTGGTGTCCTGAAACATTCCATTCCCTTCATGGGAAGGCAAGCCGTTCATACCTATTTCAGTAAATTTATTCCCACAATACTGAAAATCTATGATTTAATCATAGAAGGGCAGGTTGGAAGGGACCTCAAGGGTCACCTGGTCCATCCCTTCTAGGTAGGAACACGGTTTAGATGAGATGGCCCAACACCCTGTCCAGCTGAATCTTAAAAGAGTCCAGTGATGGGGAATCCATCTCTTCCCAGGGGATTTGGTACCTGATATCATTATGTCTTTGGCCAAGATAATAAAAGTCTGGTTTTTTATTACTATGTACCTTAGGAGAAATCAGTTAAATCAGTTTTGTTGGTGTTTGCCTGATGTGACCCCACCACCCTCCTTTGCTGCAGAAGATTTGGGGACTGGGCTGGAGATCCAGTCTGAGTTCTGTGTCCCCTGCAGGAGAAGAGGTGGGACTTTGATGGTAGAGTTGTGAATCCCAATCTACTCATCAGAGGCAGTCTGGCCCCTACCCCATGGTTTAGGCACAGCATTGCTGTGTGTGCAGTGGAGGAAGTCCATGGGCACCCTCAGGTATCTCTGGGCCTTAAAACCCTGCATTAGCATCTCTGCAGGGTCTTACTTTCTTCTTTCAGGGGGACAGAGGAACATAGCAGGGGATCTTCCTGCAATGGAGGCTGGAGAACAATCCTACTCTACATCCACCAGGGCTTTTAGTCCTTCCACTAGCTCTTGGCCCCAGGCATGGTGACTGCTGCTCATCACCCCCTCCTCAGATTGCTGACCCCTTCCCTCAACAATGCACTCGATCAGGAGTAAGGGCCAGGGGAGTGGGAAGCTCACTTTTTCCCCCTGTTTTGGATGTGGTCCATGTGTGTCAGTGATGTGGCACATTTCAGGGTCAGGTTGGTGGCTGGACACCCAGTTGGCTTCTCGGGGATGACCATCTGGCCCATTGCGCAGGCACTAAGGTAACATGGAAGTGTCTGGGAGTTGCACAGTCGCGGGGCGATCCCTGGTTTGCTCCCTGATGCCTTCCCATCCTTTGACCTTCCTTCCCCAGAGCCACTTGTGACAAGTAGCTGCCCTTTGGGATGAGGGCTGCCTCTCCCTGCAGCATCTAAGGCATCTGCATTCATGCCACACTTGCAGCAACAGGAGCCCACCAGGCTGCAGCTTCAAAGAACCTTTGAAAATGTTAAAAATAGAATAATAATACTAAATATTGAGTGTATTGATTTAAGATAGCATCAGTGATATGCGTTTTTAACATCAATGAGGGCTTCCATGATTAAGTAATATGGCCTCCAGTTTAACACAGCCACTGAATTCCCCTGAATTAATTTGTGCTTCAAGCTCAAAATGAGGCATAATGAGCTATAAAAGTGCATAATTAGATGTCCCATTTCATCTTAGAGAAGCTGGTTATATCAGCCTCCTTAGCTAGCTGAGTGAATTGCCTAAGTATAATAGCTGATCAGCAGGCATGGACTTCGTGGGTTTAGTTTACTTATTCTGTAGGGTCATGTATGGTAAAAACTTAGCTATTTCGTACTCTACAAAAATCATGTGTCTAAAATCATGTGTTCTGCCCTATTCCAATATTTTATCTGTATTTTCTGACATACTGGAGTGTGTTTCTGCCTGTGGCAGGGGGTTTGAACTAGGTGATCTTCAGAGGTCCCCTCCAACAAAAAACACTCCACCAGGACATGTGGTCTGTATTTTCTAATTTTTTTCTTTTATTTACTCTTAACTGCTATGTTTTTAAAAAATGCTTTTCCTGCTGCTTTAGGCTTCGTTACTTTTTATGCCATGTCCTTAATCTGGTGTAAGTATGCTCCATTGCATATAGCCAAAAGAAGTAACCAGATGTTTCATAGATATTCTCTGCACTTGTTAGCAGTTCAACATTACCCTTCCAATCCATCTCAGCAGGTGACAGACATCCTGTGACATCAGAGCTTCCAGACATAGTTCATGGCCATCTGAGGTGCCACTGAATTTTTTTTAACTTAAGTAAATAAGTAAGTATGTTAATTGAGACCAGTCCTTTGTCCTAAAAGGCCTGTAGAACAGCAGTAATGCTTTTTATTCATCGGTCATCTCATCCTGTCTGTCCCTAGCTAATGTATGAGTTAACTTTCGTACATTGTACAAAAAGTTATGTACACGTGTACAAAAAAAGAAAAAAAGTATCAAGTTTCTCCCAACTCCCAAAATGCATTTCATGGAGACTTCAGGTATTTCTGGACCCAAAGTTGGAAAAGAAGAATTTTTAATTTGCTTTGAGAAACCAAAAATTAAATATTTTTGCTTTACAAAAAGGATTAAAAAGGATTTACAAAAAGTTTGAAAGGATATTTGACAAAATAACCTTAGAATGTTTTATTTTCACCTTCTCACCATCACTAACCAGCTGGTCAGGCTGCCCACCAGTCAGTCTTCACCTTTCTTCCTCAGTATCTATTCTTGTCTGCAGATGATCTTTTTTTTTTTTTTCAGCTGTTGGAAAAGTAACTGAATGATAAATGGAACCTAGTATCTTGCTGGAGTAGTGATTTCTTCCATACAAAGACATTCAGGAATAATTTAACATTGGACTAAACAACTAATCCATCAAACTCCTATTCATCCATCTCCATAAGGGCTGTCAGGACCATCACCATGAACATGCTGTCAGTGTTGACATAAGAGAAACTGAGAACTCCTTGCTGAAATACAAACTTTGTCAACAAAGCTGGGTGTCCCTGGTATATACTCAGCAGTGGTAATATCCAGAGGACTAATGTATTGTTTCTCAAGTGCTACAGAAATCTTCAGAAAAAAGTCAGCAATAGGGAGGATAACAATGAAAAAACACCTGAAAGTGTTAGTGGTCTATTGGGAGGCACCTTTCCCCTTTCCACTTTTCTTCGTTGCCAAGAGCAACACTCATACTGATGGTACATTACATGAAAATTATGTAATAATTTAAAATATATTTTTCTAAATACTCGTTAATTATAACACCCACCTCCAAACTTTCTGCATAGGTGGTTTACCTACAAAGGTTGGATAACGGCTCTACATTCAACAAAGTGTTTTAAGTTTTCATGTAATAATTGCTTCCCTCTTCCTGGCACTCCAGTTGTTTACATCAGCAGAGCTGAGAGAAGAAATTCCAAGCATTTTTATAGCTCGGCAATTGCAAAGAGGCAGTTTCGTTCTATATTGGGAGGAGAAATAAATACATTGCTTAACCAAAATCTCTTTGCTTAAGGAGGGATTTGGCAGTTTGAAATGGTCAGGTAATACCTAGTCTCACTATTTCAGAGGGCTGCTTATATGACTGACTTCTAATCAAATAGACATGTAAGACTCCCAGTATACGATTCTGATGGATGAGAATTCATAATTTTAAACACAATGAGACAATTGCTAAAGATAAAAGTAATTTTGAAAGAAAATTTGATAGACTTGTGGAACAGAGAAAGTTAAAATGAATTAATTTCATTTGACTAATATTAAAAAGGAACATATGGCTGTTTAGCAGAAGTATTTGTTAGCAGAATGGCTGCTTAATTTGATCAAAAGGGAAAGCTTAGGGAGGAAAAAGAAAATGGAAAAAGCAGCATATACTTCTGGGGATACATTTTTGAATGCAGTTAGCTGTTTCTTATGGAAAACCCTGTAAAACTTCTTTGTTCATTTCTGAAAATCTTCCTTTCTCATGGTTTCAGATGAAGGTTCACTTTGCCATCTTGAAGCTTACACACACACCCAGAATGATCCTTGTGTTACAGGAAGGTTATTTTTATAAGTAGAACTGCAGTCACATATTTGGCTGATCACAAGAGATGCTGTGCTGAGCCCCACATCCCCTCTTGCAGAATGTCTAATATCTGCAGATTCTTAATTCTGGCAGAGAAAAGCACAGTTCAGTGAGAACTGTAGATTTACTGTTTGCTGAGACCAATGAAAACACTCCCACTGATACTGGAACGAAGGATGCAGCCCTAAATTGGTTTGATGCAATAAAAATGAACCCACATTAGTAGGCAGATATGGTAAATTTCATGTCATATTGGTGGAGATAAATAAAATCAAGTCTCTCTAATTTAATCAGCTTTCCCTCCTGAGGAATATACATTTTCTGGCCTCACTGCAGCAAGGCTGATCTGCTGTATTCAGTGTATTACACACACCAGTGGATTTGTGTATTTAAGTTTTAAGGCCATGATGTTCAAATGTGGATGAATGCCATGAAAGAGGATACAGAGGATACCATCCCTCTTCTCAGAATAAGACCTGTTGCTGCAGTGACCAACAGAGCATTAAATACCACCTCTTAATTACAGGGAATGCCAAAGAAATACCACAAGTCCAGAGCAACCTCAGCTGGTAAATACTGACTGCTGAATGCCTCGAAGACGTAACAGCTCATCTGAGAGGCTGTTTTAATTATGTGGTCTCTGTCAGTGGTCAGGTGAGACAGTACGCTGGGTAGATCAGGGATGGGCAAGTGGAGAGAAGAGCTTTGCTGAGTCCTAAGCATGGGTATGGCAGTGCCAGGGGTGTGCAGTGTGTGCCAGGGCAGTGTGAGCACCCTGGGCACAGCTCCCAAAGGTGCAGGGATGTTGCAGGCATATGCCAAGCTTGCCTCCCACCCCTGCTCAGTGGCTGGGAAGGAGAAGTTGCCTCGCTTTTCAGTTCATAAAGCCACGTAGGAAATAACTCGAAGGCTCTGATGGTTGTAAATGTTTGCCTTTCCTTCTTGGGATCAGCTAACTAGAGAGATTATGGCCTAATGCCCTGATGTGAGCAGCGGCTCAGCCTGCCTGCCTGCCTCAGCCGTGTCGGTGCTTCTGTGGAGGCAGGCTGCATGACACAGCTTTCTCCCATTCCCCTGCCTTGTGAGACAGAGAGATTTGCATTCAAGCTGGCAGAGCTCTCTTCTCGGTGTTCCTCTCTTTCAAAAGGATCTTTTCTGAAGTTATTGTCATTTCATTTGGAAATCATTAGATTTGATGTTGTTAATAAGTACTAACGTATGTTTGCTTTTGGATAATGATTGCATTAAATGATTGTGCTTAACATTCAGTTGGTCGTTTCTGAAGATGCAGCTATTCACTACAGCTATTTCTTTAAAAGTGTGCGCTTCTTTGTAGCCACCTCACACCGTATTTAATAGTAAACCATAGGGTAAACCATACCCTCAAAGTAAAATCATGAAAGTAAACGTAAAAACAATCATTGGTACAAATTGAAAGGCTTACATCATTACAAAATTCTTACATCACTCACTCAAAAATCTTAGAGTTACAAATACATCCTTTATAAAATAGGAAGATGCTCTTCCCCTGTACTGAAATATTACTGAACGCACAGTTACCTAGCATTGTACTCCAGTGGAAAGCTACTGGGCATATCAGAGACACTGGAATTTTTCCAGGCCTTAGTGCTTTTAGAAAGCTTAATCAGACTTAGACCATTTACAGCTCCTACCTTTCTGAAGTCATTTTTTTTTTAGAGAGGGGTTGAGCTAGAATCAAGTTAGATCCACCTGTTTTAAGTACCCGAGATTGTACTGAGGTATTTATCTGCCCATTATTGTGTATATATTGTTGGAGTTATTTAATTTTCCTTCTGCTTCACTTTATATTGAATGTCATCTACCCTGCAAAGAGTTTTTAAAAACAATCTATTCATCTTAATATCAGTACAGTTCTCCTGAGTGATTGGTGATATTAAGCCAGATGATCCAGGCACTAGAGAATAGCCCTGGCAACCAGTGCCAGGTAAAAAGGTAGCACTGCTCAGAGTATTGCTCCATGTGTTCTCCAGAGACCCCTTTCAACCCAAGTTATTCTATGAGTTTTTGTTATTCTATGTTCAACTGCTCAATGGACAAGTTTTATTCTAACCTGATTTAGGATTTGTTTGTATTTAGGTACTGTGATTATTAAATACCTTTTATCTCATGCTCAGTATTGATGATTTTTAAATCATCAAGGAAAAGATAAATTAAGGAAAAGATAAATGACTTCTACATATAGATAAAACTGATATCTTAAATGTAGATTTTATTAGTAAGAAACAATATAATTCTTGAAGTACTTAAACAGCAGCAAAATTGCAGCTGAAAAGTTTCAACTTTGGAACTTAAGTCAGAGCCTTCTTTATGTTCTGTTATATGTTGGAAAATAAAATGTTTTCCAGCATATAGAGAATGATTTTTACAAATTAAATGGATTATGCTGGCACAAAGACAGTCCTTGTTTCTTGACAAAGCAATCTGATCCTGATAGGCATTGAGACTAAAAGTATCTGAAAATTTGCCCTGGCAAACACTGGGAATGGAACCTTTTGCCAAGGTTTTTCCCTCTCTCCTGCTTGGGAAGGTCAAATTGCCTCCAAAAAAAAAAAAAAAAAAGCCCCGAGGAACTTCTGTTTAGTCTGCTGCTACATTGCCTGAGAAGGCAGAGAGTGTGGGGCATTCTAGCTACGAAGGAAGAGCTAGAAGAAAGATCCCAACTATTATTAAGGTATTGGATCTCTGGAAGATCGTCTCAGAGTCCTTTACTTTCTCTACACCTTGTTCTTTCCCAGGAGTGCTGAAGAGTGGGTGCAAAAAGCTGAAGACCCATGAACCAGAGCAGACTTCCCAGGGAAATTGTAATTCTTAGCCCTTACCCATTACTCTGGGTTGATCAATTGCAGCAATAAGAGATATTTAGAGAAACATCTGCACCATCTATTAGGTCTCCATGACATAACTATTTCTGTCTTGATGACCTGTCACTTCGTATGTGTTGTTGGAGTTATTTCATGTGTACTTCTCTTGATTGATATTGATTTTAATTTTTTTTTTTTTTAGGTTGCTATGCTGTGAAATTCCTCTGCTCTTCTGTAACTACCTTGAAGTTCATTTTTATCAACTTAGTGAATATTTTCACTTCCTTATTTGGTTTTTTTTCTCAGGTCTATTAGTCTATGCTGAATTTCACAGATGCTCTGCTTCTATTTTCTACAAAATGCCTTGTGGAGGACAATCCATTTAGATTACCTGAAGAGAAAGGAAGCTTTTTAATAAATCTACATAAAAGAACAACTTTCCTGGCCTTTTTTCTCTTTTCTACCTGAGCATCAACAAAATTAGTTTGATAACTTCATATTTGAAGATAAATGATGTGACCTACAGAAGTTTTGAATATTCGGTTGCTGGGTAAGTGCAGTGGTTGTTGCATGATGCTCTCTCAGTGTCATCAAACACTCTCCTCCAGTCACCAGACAAAGTCCTTTTATCTTCATTGGCCATGGGCCTTGAATTTCCTCCTCCATCACTGCCCAATCCAAGGCTGGGCTTCATCATCCTCCCTCCCCACCTGCAGCTCCCAGCTGGTCCAGCCTCAGCTGCAGGTCCTCCCTTTGGAGCTGTGACAATTGGCCAGGTGGCATAGACAGCTTCCTCAAAACAAAGCACAATAAAATCAGCACAAAGAGAAAGACCAAGGTTAATCATTTCTTTTTCATTAGCTGAACTCTGTAGCAACAGCTGAGGCAGGCTTGCCTTGGCTCCAAGCTTGCCACTGTCACCCTTGGCAAAACCTCTGAAAGTCTTCCAGATTATACCTGCAGTCTCCTCTTTTTTGAAGAGCAAATTTTTAACATTTCTTAGGATTAACATAACTTAGATTTTGTTGGTTTTATTGTTTTTTGGCTTTTTTCAGGTAAATCAGGACTGTCACAGGGACTGACTGAGGCCACCTCTGTTGCGGCGAGCCTTCTTTCTCTCGGGGACACGGCTCTTCTTCGGAGCTCTCTTGTCATCCCTCTCCTCAGGCATCTTCATCTCTTGTCTTCCTTCTCTTCTGACTCATTCTGCTTCTGGGAGCATGCCTATTATCTTGCCCTTCAGCCCCGCCCATTTCCGGCTGGGGCAGGCCCTAATTACTGGGCACACCTGGGCCTAAGCTCCCAGTTCATTATCAGCGACACCTGAGGACCTGTGGTTCTCTCTACACACCTCTGTGGCTATAAATATGGGGTATCAGATGTAGGGGGATGCTCCTTGTGGAGTCCATTGTTTTACTTTCCCTGGATGTGTGCTTAGGTAATCCTGGGCAGCCACCTTTCATTTGACTCTGCTCATTTTGGCAAAGGGTTCTGCAACACTTTACTGTGCAATCAGTCTATACACATCATTCCCAGAAGCATCAGATATTTATACCATACCTCTTTAGTTCACCTCGGTATATTTTTGAAATCACACTACTTAGTTTTTAAAGTATATCTGCTGTTTGATTGACAGTACTGTGACTGACTCCACCAGTTTAATGTTGTTTTTTTTTTTTTTCCTTTGGTATTTTAACTTCTGGATGTGAGTGGACATAAGAATGTCATTTACAAAAATGAAAATGTTCAAATCTCATGAAGCTGGGCAGAAATTGGAAAGTAAGACCACATTTCTATGCATAAAGGGAAACAGAAAAGCCAGAAAGTTACTTCTATACCTAGAATAGTGACATTTACTTCTTTAAGTCAATAAAGGCATGTGGCTTTAGGAATGTAAAAATTCATAAACTTGGAACACCCGGAATTGGCAGGACTGAAATAAGATGTTTCTTAGAGCCTGGTGTTGGGCTTCATTTGCCTTCTCAGAAGGCAAAAAGTTAGTGAGATATTTGGCAATATAAATCTCTAGTATGTGAGGGGGTTTTGTCTTGTTTTTTTTTTTTTTTTTACAGTGGATGTCAGTCTTATGCAGGCAGCCCAAGATGAATTAAACATAGGATTATTTTTTTCTCCTAGTGAGAGGTGTACCTGAGGAGACTGGAAAGAGAAGTACCTCAAGAGGCAATAGAAAGAAAGCACTGCAATGTCTATTGATTTATAGCCAGTCCAGAAAGTAATTGCATTGAATGCTCATAAACCTCCACAAAGTATCACTTGGGCAGAGTGAAGAGACAATAATGATTAATATCTAGTTTTCGAGACTACTATTTCACTGTGGATTCTTCAGTATTTTCTCGAGAGGCCTCACCTGTATTGGCTTAGGTTACAGTATTGAATATATTCCAATGTGCAATTTATTACTTCTGCTAAAGGAAAATTGACACTATCATTTGAAGGCTCCTTCCTATGACTATTTTAGCAGTCATTAAAGAAAAACACAGGCAGAACATAAAGAAAAATACTTATGAATAGAGCTCCAGAATACAAAACTGAATCTAAATACTCAAATGAACAAAATTAGATGTTGTGGTCTCATTTTTTTAACGTCATGTGGCTTTCTCCATAATAGTCCTTCAACCTACATTCAAACTGTATCCTTTTTTACAAGCATTGTAATATGTATTTTTTTTTTAATGATTGTGCTAGCACTGCAATATAATAATGTGCAGAAATATGTACAGATTATTGAAGATTTTTCATAACTGGGCATAATTACAGCTTTTGGAGTAAGTCAGTGGTGTCACAGCCCAGTCAGAATTCACTGGTCTGTGTCTTAATTTTTATCTAGAAAATCAATTTTATAGATAATAAGAAAACCCTTGCAGCATACATTTGCAGTAGTATATGCACTGTGCTAGTGGCAAAAGCTGGCTTCTTGTCTTGCAGTAGAAAAGTATCGGATGTATTATTTGATTTTTCAGAAGTGCTGCTGTATATCATCCTTTGATGACTAAATCTAACATAGCCATTTATAATATTGCATGCTCTTTCCAAAAGATACTTTCCTGCAGGGAACTCTCTCTGGCATTATAAAGCAATGATGGATTTAACCATCTTCCATACTGTTTCTGCCAGTAGGAGTTGATGTGGTTTGAAATATGGAGGACTGGTATTATCCAACCACCCTCTTCTTTTCAGTATGGGGGAAAATTTTTTGTGTGTTTTTTATGAAGAGTTGCATACTGAGGGTGAAAAGGAAATGAGCAGGGTATTTGTGTGAAGGCAAAGCAGGAACAAAAAGCATTAGATTTTCATGGGAATCCACCTGTGAAATGGGGGACATATAGTTTGTCATCAAGATTCTTATATGCCATGGTTTTGTTGATTTCTCCAAATAGGGCTGTACATCTCCTGCATTTCAGACAGCAGACAGTCACTTTTTGAATTTTGGAAGGAGGGAGGAGTTGTTTCTCTACCACTTCTTTTTGCTTTCTCTGCCATGCCTCTTTTTCTTATTTTACTATGGAAATGAAGAGAAAATGAGATAGAAGAGAAACAATAAAAGTGGATTTACTTACGTGTAGCTAGCATTAAAAAAAAAAAAATTAATAATTCATTCTGTGGGACTATTTTCTTCCTCAAAATTTTCACAAAGATTAGATTTAAAAGGATTTATTTACAAAACTATAAAAAGTTGGTGCTTTTAGTTCTGTCTGTTACAGTAGGGATTATGGATATTATGAACTTGCTCCAGATGCTGACTTTTCATTCCTATGTTTTTCTCAACCCATTTTGGAGGTTTTTGACATATACAGTCAAACAATAAAATATGCAGATCTGTTCAGAAGAGAATGAAGAATGCAACTTGTGTGGCATTGTGACACTGTTATGTTCTGAAGTTGCAAAGCCACTGTCCATCATATTTGAAAAGTCATGGCAGTTTGGCAAAGTTTCTGCTGACTGGAAAATTGGAAATATAACCCCATTTTCAAAAGGAAAAAAAAAAAAGAAGATTCAGAAAACTACAGGCCAGTCAGTCTCACCTCTGTTCCTGGCAGGATCAAAAGGCAGATCCTCCTGAAGGCTCTCCTAAGGTATGCAGATAACAAAGGGTGATGGATGCCAGCCTGCATGGCTTCACTAAGACCAAGTCATGCCCGGCTGACTTGGTGGCCTTTTACAGTGAGGTCACAGCCCTCAGTGGACAAAGGCAGAGCAACAGACATCATCTACCTGGACCTTTGCAAAGCATTCAACACTGTCCTGTGTAGAGAGAACCACAAGTCCTCAGGTGTCGCCGATAATAAACTGGGAGCTTAGGCCCAGCTGTGCCCAATAATTAGGGCCTGCCCCAGCCGGAAATGGGTGGGGCTGAAGGGCAAAATAAAAGACATGCTCCCAGAAGCAGATGGAGTCAAGAGATGAAGATGCCTGAGGAGGGGGACGGCAAGAGAGCTCTGGAGAAGAGCCGAGTCCCCGAGAGAGAAGGCTTGCTGCAACAGTCCTGCACGACTTTCTGATCTGTAAACTGGAAGTATATGGATGTGATGGGTGAACCACTCAATGAACTGGCTGCGTGGTCTCACCCAAAGAGTCGTGATCAATGGCTCATTGTCTAAAGGGAGATGTGTGATGAGTGGTGTTACCCAAGGGTCAGTATTCTGACCAGTGCTATATGACATCTTTGTCAGTGGCATGGGCAGTGGGATCAAATGCACCCTCAGGAAGTTTGCTGGTAACATCAAACTGTGTGGTGAAGTCAACACACAGGAGGGAAGGGATGCCATCCAGAAGGACCTTGACAGGCTCTAGAAGGGGACTCGTGCAAACTGCATGAAGTCCAACAAGGCCAAATGCACAGTTCTGCACCTGGGTGGAGGCAATCCCATGCACCAATACAGGTTGGGAGGAGAAAGGATTGAAGACAGCCCTGAAGAGAAGGACTTGGGGGTGATGGTGGACCTTAAATATTACTGATTTATATGACTGAAAAGATCAAATTCACAAAGCTTTTTTAAAAACTATGGAAAGAGAAATAAAGCATTTCTAGGCATTTATTTTCTAGGAGTCAGAAAGGAAATGGAAGTTTATTTATACAACAAGGACTTACTTCATTTCTTATTTTTGCTCACATTATTTTTATGATAGCCCCAACCCTGGAAATGTTACACAAAGCAAAACTATACTAGGCTATCACAACACAGATGAAAATGCTAAGTCAGTCAGAGAAAATTAGTTTTTATCTGATTATTCTTTTTTTCTTCAGCTGGGACAGATTGCCACTATAATTGTTTCTCTCTTTCTCTGTCTCAAAAAGGACTTTACTGATCATATATTATAGGATCATCAAACTTGTGAAAAAGGAATTGTGTGAACTTATGCTATCTGCTGATAAATTGTACTTGAACCTGAAATGCTCCTTAAACAACTTCAGAAAGTAAGTAGGCACTGGATACAGATAGGTCAAGAAATCTCTAATAAGAGCTTAATAAATCACTGTTAGCCCACAGATGAGGCTTGGTCTCAGAGAAAACTCTTCCTCCGTTCAAGTAGAATATTTCATGTTGGTCCCGTAACAGCGAAAATCAGCTCTTCCATCTCCTAGTGTTCCATCCTAAAAGCAAAGCTTTGTCGAAAATGTAAATTTTCTTTTCAAGTTCTGCCATTAGCACCACTCAAGTGGTGCAGTTCCAAGGAAAAATCATCATGTTTTACTTTACGGTCTCTCTACGCAGACTCATCAATGCTTGAGAAAAAGAGGGACTGATTTTAAATTTGCGAGTAACAAGTACCTAAAGGCAGAACTGAACACTGATTGGAAGCTTCTAATTCAGTTTCCTAAAAAACACAAACTTTACAAGAATGCCATTTGGCTTGCAGGAGTTGCTGGTATAATCTATAAATCACTGGTTAGAAATATTTAGGTTGGTTTTGTTTTTGTTTTTGTTTTGTTCTTCATATCTGTACCTCATATTCAGGTATTTTCATGTCCTGTGTCTCTAGGCAAGATGAAATATCTTTGTCACGTAAAAATTTATGAGGAGATTTTATAAAACCTAACTTCTCTTCTGTTGCTCCCACTCCCGGTCCAATAAACAGAGAAAAAAAAAAAGAGAGATAAAACAATCACATCAAATTCCATAAATGACGAGCAAAAGAATTTATAAGGAGGGACTGATGATCCCAGTGTGAAAACATGTGCAGCTAAGGCAATTTACCAACCCAGAACAAGTAAACAGAATGATCAGTTGAGTGCCATTTAAAGTAAAACAACCTGGCTTCAAATTGTTCAATATGGTGCCATTTGCTTTGAATTTTGTTTTTCCAGACTTTAAATAGCTCGCATGTTCTGTTTGATTTGTCTGGGGTTCCTGTTTTATTTTTGTTTTCATCAAGAGCTTTTAATTTGGTTCATGTAGTTCATACGTGAAAAAAAAAAAAAAAAAAAAAAAAGAGGAGAAAAAAAAAAGCGCTTTGTTGCTGTAGGCTACTGCTTGCTGCATTATCTTTTCTGAAATAAGTACCATAGTTATTATTTGTGGTCACCATGTTCAACAAAGGAATGTGTTTTAAAGCTTAGTTGTCTGCCCAAGAGTGGCATAAGGGAGTATCAGACTGTTCTTTTATGACGTAACATGAACACAGCATAAGGGTGATAAGTATAAGCAAGGAAGAAATGGCTCAGATCTGAGGCTGCAGCCTCATAGTGTTTCTTTATTCCTTTTTCTTTCTGAATCACTGTGGCAGAAGTAGCAGCAGCAGATACTCACACAACTATCTAGCCAGACGGTAGCTTAGACAAGATTTTGCATAAGGATATAATGAGAAATAAAGATTAGTTGCTTAATGTCAGATCTGTGCAAATCTCTAACTCTGCTAAAGAAATAATTCATCTGTTTAGAGATTTAGTCTGCTTAGCACAGAAGAGAAACTGATAAATAGACATTACTATCTTACTTCATTTTATTCCAAAAATGGCACACAGGAAAAACAGTGCTAAGTACCATCCTGCTGTTCTTCTAACATCTCCTCAGAGGTAATTTCTTTCACTTTTCTTTCTTTCCCCTGCTGCCCTTCCTTACCTCTGTGCTATAACCATTTTCTGTTGTTCTGTTTCTCTTACAGCAGCCACCCATGGGCTCTAATTAGTAGCTGGACCTACCATGCTGGGCACAACACAAATACAGGTGAAGAGCACTAACAAGTTAGTCTCTGCACTGAAAAACTTTCAGTTTGAAGAACTATCTCTTCTTTATTTCTCTTCCTGACCCTGTTCACTTTAAGAGAAAAAGTGGTAGGCTGTTAAGAATATGCAAGATAAGTTAGGGCTTATATCAGCTATGAGAAGCTTTGGAAATTTCTCATACATTTCTGCAACTCTCCTAAGAACAAAAGAGTAGACATAGTCTCTTTTATCAGCCTTCATTTTACAGGAAATAATCATTGAAAAAATTATTTTCTGCATTTTCTTTCATACCCATCACCTTTCCCAGGCTATCTTTCCCATTTTTCTTTCTGTCTGATATGGCTGTAAACTTTCAAGGTACAGCTAGGGTGATTGCACGGGGGCTGTGAGGTGCTTTGCTTATGTAGCATGAACAGATACTTGCTAGTAATAAAGTTCATGGCACTATCCAGGGTCAAAAGAATCTAGTTTGACAATTTTCACACCAACCAAAGGAAAAATGATAGACCCTCACTTAGCCAATAGTTAAGAACTCAATAGTAAAGAAAGCAAATAGAAATTGTGTAATTAAAATTAATTCTATGTGTGCCTTATGCCCTAGCTGAGAGAACAGGATTCTCACTATGCCTGGTTCTGGACCACTGTGTGCAAAGTCCCAGAATATACATATACTCCCCAGTAACACTCACTGGCATTTGTAATGCCATTGGCTTTGTGGCCAATTGATAGGTATTAAAGTTCCTGTAATAGACTTATTGAAGGAGTCAACAACTGTAATGTTTGGATACAAAATACTCAACATTCCTCCCAGCTCTTCTGATGCTGCACAGTGCAGCGATTGGCACAGTGTACTCTACAGAGAAGGCTACTTTCCAGTGATAAAGGAGAGATTAGCCAATGGGAATGGTCATGGATCTTCTAGAATGAATGGTAGGATCAAAATAAAACATTGTGAGAGATGCATGACACAATTCTTAAAATATATATGGCCCTTACTGATTTTATCAGAATCAACTGTGATGTCATAGAGGCCAATGATGTAAAAGAAACAAAAATATCTCTGTAAATTACATCTTATTTTGTAGAAGGTATCAATACTAAATACTGTTGTGTTAAAAGGTCTGTTGGAAAGTTTTAGTCAAACTAGAACTCACCTACAAAGTTTACAAAGACAATTAAAAAGAGAAGAAATTTAGTCAACTTTACAACTTTTCTTAGTCAGAAACATAATAGGTTACATTCAGTTCCTTAATTTGGGGGCAGGGGGTGTGAGAATAGATTTGAAATCCTAAGTCATCCTAGCACTGACTGACTGACTGATACTCAGATTAATTTCAGTAAACATAGTGGGACTGTGGGAGAAGAGGTGAAGTATGACTAATCTGAATGTTGAGAGATAACAACCTGTCCCTAGTTAGAAGGCCACACTTTATCCTATTCTCTTTATGTGATGTTTCTATATACCCCATTGTAATTGTTTTTTATTATTTATTTATTGTTTTTAATTTATTATTGTTGTTGTTATTATTGTTGTTGTTGTTATTAATGTCTGGAAATTTACACTATGTACACCTTACACTATTAAGCCCATAAGTTGCTGCTTCTTGCCAACTCAACTGAGAAACAGAAAGCAATAATACCAGTGATAACATCAGTGATATGACGTTTCCTTTATATGGATGACTAAAAACCTTCATATAAAGTATTCTGCTCTATTCCTTCAAATGTCAATGGCAATTCCTAGCAAAAGGTAGGAATTTGCATTAGTAAAACAGGAGAGCGATAGCTTTGAAGATTTACTATTTTAACAGTTCAATTTGGTTATTACTGAAGATAGAAAAAGGAGACAAGAAATTTAAAATGGAAGGAAGAATGGAGTTCGTAGATCCTGTATTGGTTAACACATCTTTTAGATGTTTTTAATGTGGTGGCACCTTTGGAGATAAGGCCCCTCTCTTCCTTCCTTCCTTCCCTCGCATCCCCCACATCCGTAGGAATTTGCTTTTCCCTAACAGCTGAGGCCCTTTCTTGCATAACAGCAGTGAATCCATCCGAGTCTGATGCAGGCCTGGAGCCCTGCCCAGCAGAGGATGTAAGGAAAAGAAGGGGCAGGAGGCACTTACTCACTACTCTCAGCTGGGAAGTTAAGAATCAAATGCAGGATGTAAGTCTTCTGTTGAACAGCACCAAGCTATGTACTGCCTGATCACTTTAGTTTTCCCATCTGTGGGTTACTAAACAATTTAGCACTTACTCGTTGACAAATTATTGAACAAAAGACCTGGGAAATTGCCTTTTAAAAATGAAATGGCTCTACCTGCATTCAGATGTTTATAACCATGAAAATTCTAGCAAATGGGTTTACCAGTGGGAACAGTCTGTGCAACATTTCATTTATACGCAATTTTAGCTGATAACCACAGAAATTATTTCTGAATTCCTAAATATCATTAAAAAGTCAAATTACACTTTACAAATTCATAAAAAGCAGAAAGTCCCTGAGGAAACACGTCCAGTCTGGACTAAGCAGTGTATGTCTTGATCCTTCATTCAAGTCTCTGTGGCCACAAATGTTCACCCAAGTGGTTCCAGCAGTGAGATCCAGCACAACTGATTGAATTTTGATTGTTAAGAGAGTCACATGAGACTGCTTAAAAAGTGTCTGAGTGAAAGCTGAATAATTAACAGATTCAAGGAGATAGCATGCTGCTCTTAGAAATATCAGCCACTGCCTCCAAGACAAGGTACCCTTCTGGGCAATGTTGCTTTCCACTGGCTCTCCAGAAAAAAGAAAAAAAAGGAAAAAGACAGAAGGAGCTGGCCATAGGTATTAATTAGTTAGATTGCTTCATCTTATTTTTACAATACATGATGAACTTACCACAATTTTGAACTTACATTAGGTAAATGCATTTAACTGTATGATTATCAAGCTGTTAAATCTGAATACTAGCACCTGAAAATTTAGAGCATATGCATGATTCATAGCCTTTTCTACACTAGAAGAAAAATGTATGTTATTTCATACCAATATGATGCCCAAAGATGTTTCAGGCTTCTGGTGTGATAACTCTGAAAAGTGTATTATATGGGTGTTCAGCTGCAAAAATGCAACAAATTAACGCTGTATTTGATCATTTGCCATTTTATTGCTTCCTCCAGCAATTAAATAAGTGTCAGGGGGTTTCTCATGTGTTTTTTTTTTATTGCTTAGGTATAGCCATGCATGTAAGCTGATAAAAAAAACAGGATATCATGAAAATGTGTAAGTGTATGACCCACTCTGAACTACCAATTTGAAAGTATTTCAGGCATCCTGATCACACCTGAGCCATGTTTTTCCATCCTCTGCAACAGTCCCATGCACTCAGGTGCATTCCCAGCCTGCAGGAAGATAAAAAAGGCCAGATGCTAAATGTAGCTGGCCCTGTCTCTCCTGCCAGCTTTACTGCAGTCCCAGAGCCTTGTCTGGCCTGGCATGACTGATACAGCAGGAGATAGGTCCTCACTTCTGCTTCTGATTCTGCAGGAATGCTGAAGCTGAACAAGAAAGCAAACGTTATGAATATAGTTGACTCTAACAAAATGGTGATTCTGACCTTCTTTGTAAAGCTCCCTGTGAACCTAGGGAGAAAACTGTGACATACCCAACAAAAAATGGTTAGAGCACCACTAACACTCCTGGCCTATGGTCTGTCCCTCTCCTGTTCTTTGCTTGGAGACACTGAAAATCAAATCCTGCAGACACATTAGCATCTGGTTCAGTGTGCAGTAAGGAAAGGGTGAGTTTGATTGCTGTCCAAACCCCTCACAATAACAGTTCATCATATTTTTCAGTGAACTTGATCTGGCTCTGCCCAGGCTAATTAGGAGCTGGGCATCCAGGAGAGGATGCCTGAAGTTACTAAATACAATCCAGTTCAAGTCTAAGCAGTCATTTTTATTTGCTCCTTGGCTAAGGTAAGGTGCCACATTGTGTCTTAATTATCACTCTCCCACATCATGCTGGTACATCTCTAATATCATTATAGCTTATATGAGCTGATAAGTGTTCTTAAAAGAAGCTGCATTCAAAGGGCAATATTTGTCTAGGAGAGGAAATAGCCTGGAAATAATGCTTAAGTAGCCTTTCCATGGAGAAAGCAAATATTTTAAAAGGTTTATGTTATGTTATTTTAGTCATGAAGCATAAACATACAATCCACAACGCTGCACTGTCCCCAGTGTCCTCCTGCTTGCTGAGTTATGACAGCCCCTCAGTCCCTATAGAGTGTACAGTGAAGTGATCTTTCTAAAATGACAGATTATGATTTTAGGTTCTTTAGGGGCATGTGACTTTGAGGTGTAGAAAAGAAGTCAAACTGAAGACATGTCTGCAATGGCAGCAGTAGAATGATTGTCAGAGGGTGCATTGCAATAATGAAATGTCTAGAATACTTTATTCCCATCTTGCCCTTATTCAGCTAAGTTAGTTGACTTTATAGTTTGTAGGTAAAGCTTGTAGGCCTGGTACAGCTTTATGCCCTCATAATGTGGAAAAGACCATGAAGGGCACCCTTCCTGCCATGGTTATTACAAAGCCTTCCTGGTCTCAGCCACAGGGTCTTAAAAGTGAACATAAAGATCAATAATTTCAGCTGAACTGATGCCTGCAAGCAATGCCTGTCCAGCATGTCTAAAACTGTCCTCAGAGATGGGGCCCAGATCAAGATGCCCTCTATGCCACTTGGGCCAGCCTCAGTGCAAGGGACTCCCTTTGCATCAGCCAGAGCTCTGCAGCCTCTGAGCACAGGCCCAGGGAGAAGGAAGTGGTGATGGAGGATGTAATCTTCCATCCAAAGATGGATGTAATCCATCTTGGGTGAGCAGCACACTACTCTGACAACAGCACAGTGGTATTTCCTTGTCTTTTTAATGCCACCTACTTCTTTTCAATTCCTAACCCTTACTGGTATGCATGAAAGTTAATAGGGTACGACCACACTGAAAAAAAAGTTGCTCTCAAATGATATGCTGATGGGGATGTTATATATATAATGCATATATATATCTCTGAACACAGAAAAGCAAACTGAAGGAGGTGGACAGCTTAGTGGTCCTAGAAGGTTATGCTACAAACAAGCCCAAGCTTGGTACCAAGATGGGCAGATCCATGAGCTCTTCTCCTAAAGCATTAGCTGCAGATCACTTGCCTCTGAATGCACCCAGAGGCACATTTTGTGGGGACAAACTGGCAGAACTCTGGCACTCTTCTCCTTTGACTGCTGGGTTGTACATGCTTTAGTCATCCCAGTTGTGCCAGTGATGGATGAGGGCTTTAAACATTTTACTTCTGATAAAGGTTCACTGGGCACCTAGAAGACATGTTATGTGACCAATGTATGCCCTTCTCTTCATGTCTTCAGGGTAGCAGTGCATAATATTATCAGGGGCCTCTTTGAGTGTATCCTACTATTAACACAGGTTTGTATTATTAAGCATAGTTTTAACTTTGATTGACTTGCTCCATTAACATTTAGTGGAATATCCTACACTGGAGGATGACAGGCCTTCTTTTTACACCCAGATCAAAGTTCTTAAATCACTGTCTCCCATGTTTTCGTTTCACTCACTGACCTTGTAAACTCAAAGCCTATGAGTAATGTACAGAGACTTCATCTGTGAACAAATGATGTGTCAACAGTTTCAGCAGGAGAGTGGCATTATTGTTGGATGGTTTGTTTCAATCCATAAAATATAAACCCTCTGCTTTGGATTTAAAGAGAAGGGAGAGAAAAGGAGAAGGGAGAAAAAAAATTCAAGAATGGTAGTAGGCAATGAGTTTGGGTTAAAAAGCAGGTAGGGGGTGGTAAGAAGCCTTAGATTTCTTTCATTTTATTGAATTGTTGTTCTTCACTGCATGTTTCAAGGCAAGCAGTGGATATCAAAAGCTGCAAGTTGCTATCTTATAGTAAATTTTAAAAATAGGAATCTGGAAAGTGCCAGCGCAACATGTTGCTTCAGAAAATCTTGTATTGGTTGGCAGCAGCTGAAAAGAAGACTCACTTGATAGCTGGAGAAATGAGAAGGGGTCTGGGAGGATTAGTTCATTTCTAAGACGAGGCACAAAACAATTTCACCTTTTAACCTTCCTTCCCCCTTCCTCTTCTACCAGTGAATAATAATGACAAAGATAGGAGGAGGCAGAGAAAAGAGATTAATAACTTTCTTTTTTTATTATTGCTCTCAGAACCAGATAGAAGAGAGTGAGCACTGAAAGTACATACTTCAATGCTTTGCTGTATTTGTTCCCCGTTTTTCAAGAAGAATGTGATGGACACAATTTCTATCACCACTCATGTGACAAGAATAAATGCAACTGTGACAAGCAATGAGAAGGCCTGTGTTGTACTGCCATTCCTTCCCAGGTCTATGCTCAGTATTAGCAAATCTTCTCTTTTTACCAAGCTTTTTCTTTCTCTTCCTTAATTCACAGAATGATGTGAAATGTAAAGCTTTATTTTTTTTTCTTTGTGTTATAAACAAGAACTTTTTTCAGAGCAATATTTGATGTATGGATAGTGGAAACAGAAAGCCAAAAGGTGAAAAATAATAATGATGCCATATTTATTTTATTATTGAAATCCTTACATTCTTAAGCAGGTATGTGCAGGATGCCTGCATAATTGGGTTTTTGCAAAAGCAAAAAAAACTCCAGTGTCTGTTGCCTCTTACTTGACTTTCCAAGTCTCTATTTTCCAGATACAATCTATATGACAAAAGATTGAAGGACTGAATCATGACCTGATGTCAAGTGCTATGACTTGTTATTTCAAACAGAAAGGTATACAGTGGGACTGGGGAGAGAGCAGGGTTCTCTGGGAGGCTTTTTCTCTGGTAGTAATTAAAAGCCAAACAGAATCACATGAACTCTCCAGGCATGAGTCATGGGCTCCACTCTCATGGCTGACACTAAGGGAGGTGCCAGCTTTCATCCCCTGCTTACTGCCCTCCTGAGAAGTGGCTGATGCAGACCAGGATCAGTCCTTACACCCAACTCAGACACTGAGTCTGCTCTAGTGAATAGTGCACCCTCCACTTTTGGCTTCAGCAACAAGTCCTTCCTTCCTCCTCTCCTCTCCAGCCTTCCCCAGTTTTAGTCCCAGGTTCCTTTAATGCCAGTCTGCTGTTTCCCTCAGTTCTAACCCAGCTCTTTGTGGGTCATTAGGCAAGTGAGTGCTGCTGGGACCAGGGCAGAGATTGCTGAGAGCACAGGACAAGCACTTGTAGCCTCCAAGTTGCATCAGGGAGTTTTGTGCAGCCCTTGGAGGAACTATACTAAGGCATAATCCACACCAGATGGAATTACCAGAGATTAACAACTGCCAGATGTTCTGATGAGCAATATGAAGTGGTGTTTCCAAATGCACATAATTTGGCCAAATTTGGGTAAGACTTTGGAAGGGACAACCCACAACGCACAAATCTTTAACTCCACGTTTGGACTTGTGGCTCCAAAAAATACTAGAGCTGTCACATGCAGTATTAGATGGGAAATTTTTTCATATACACCATGCAACATGTTTATTTTTTCTCTCCTGAGAAATAATCAGGTAGGGGTCAGGTAAACAGTACATGTTTCAGCCAGGGATGTTTATATATGCCAACTGTGATGCAATATTACTTTATGCTTAAAAATTTACTTACCTCTAATACCTGGACTACTAAATTCAAGATCTAAATTACAATCTTTACTTACAGATTCTTTGTGCAGATAAAAAGTATTAATGTTTAGGAAGCTGATCCAGTCCCTTGGTGTTCCCTGGGGTGGAATGCATCAAATCTTAGTCAAGAAAGGAACAGGGAGGCAGCATCCCCTGGCAGAATGCCATGTCTCCACAGCCAGCATGTCAGTGACATGGAGTGCTGTCTGTCTGTACCACTGACCACAGCAGGAATCTAGGCAGTGGGTAAAGTTAGACATCTAATGTCCAAGTATCTGAAGTGAGATAAGATAAATCTAGGTAGAGGAAGCTTTCTTTTAACAAATGGGAGTTGGAATTGGTACTATAATACATTCTACCCTTTCATTTAAGCTTATAAAACTTTGAATCTCAGTCTCATAAGTAGCCACAGTAAAACCCAAAGCAGATTTTAAAAGGAGAGTGGAGAAGGCAGCCTTTCAGTAGCAGAAGAAGCCTGATACCAACTTGTGTGATGATAAACCCAAGCCAAGATCTTTATCAGTCCTGACTGTTTGGCAGGGGAAAGTATAGAGAGGATGTAGAGGCCTTTCTTTCACCCTTCCACTGAAGGAGCTGGTGTGGCTGAACCAAGAGGTGATGTCTGCAGCATTCTCCTGATATAGGGCCAAAGCAAACTACCTTTCCTCAAGCAAGTGAGAAAGCAAGAAAATAAGTTTAGAACCAATTCCAAGAAGATAGTCACCACCCATCCCACACAATTTTGACTGTGGAAGAAGTGCTGGTATTTAGGACTCCCAGGGCCCTAAATCAGGATGCTAAAATGAAAAAGACTCAGTAGGCTGGCACATATTCTGGGTGAATGATAATATACTATTTCTCAAAAGAGTAATTTTTGTATTTTGATCTATTTTTGAAGTTCAAGGCATTATGAAAGAACATTAATTGAGTCCAGAGTACTTCAGAAGATTCAGTCCCACATTTATGCCTTGTATTGTAATGAGCAGTGACTCAGCTAATATTTAGCAGAATAACTCTTTCCTTTAGATTTATTGTAATTTGAGAATTACAGACCATCAGTCATTGACTGCTCATGTGCGACAGGCTGAATATCTTGCTGATAGCTGGTGGCAGACAATATCTTTAAGTAGTAAAATATGATGACATCAAAAGTACTGTGATACAGCTGACTGAGCTGATCGTTTAAGCACTGTAAGCTAGACACAAGGGCACACTATTTTTACTAGAGCAAGGTTAATTATCACTAATAATCCTTCCTAGAAGTTTAAGTGTTACAAACTGTATCAGAGGTATCCTAGGGTTTGGACAAGAAAGATCCAGCAATACCATCCTGAAATTAATTTTTTTTTTTTTTAAGGTGAGAAGCTAAAATCAGTGCTTTGTATATATTCTCCACTCTGTCTTGTATATATGTGGCTATAAAGCCAATGTAAATGATGCCCTTGCTGCAGTAATGACATTAAGCATGGAAGAGCAACTGGCTGGAGTATGGGAGGGGTATCCTATCCTATCCTATCCTATCCTATCCTATCCTATCCTATCCTATCCTATCCTATCCTATCCTATCCTGTCCTATCCTGTCCTATCCTTAACTGCCTCTGGGGGTTATCTCTAAAGGAATACAACATTGGCCATGCTCTGGGAGTACAACAGAGAGCAAGTTCCTCACAGCTCTAATAAATTTTCTCCTGTGCTCTCGAGGAGCTCTGAGGAATATGTTGAAAATAGAGGGCTGGTGTCCTTACAGAGAATCTCCCCTGCATTCAAGATTGTTTGAATTCTTCCCTAAGAAGGAAAGAAGTAACAGTTAGTAGCAGTTCTTTTCCTCTGTGTTTGTGCCAGTGACTGGATATGGGTAGGCCACGTATTTAAATTTTTTTTAACGTACATATTACTTACTTCTGCATTCCCAAACTCTACTTTACTGTATTTTGTTAATAAAGCCAGGCCAGACTGGTTCTTTTTTTCCCTTCTGTGCTATTGCAGAACATGTCTGAATGGATTCTTTTCAATTCTGAAGATCATTACATTTAAAGTATATGAACCTAACTCTTTCTTTCTTTTTTTTTTTAACAGTCTACAAGGAAATACACAATTTTGAAGGCCAGTGGTGTGACTTCACCTTCAGTTTTCAATGGAAGAGAAAATTTACAATGCCCTGCATTCACAACACTAATACAATAATATTACAGATATTTTTCAGTAAGGTAGGTTGGGTTCTGGAAGGAGGCAGGCATAGTGGTATGGAGGTCCATGTGTTTCAGTTTGACTGTTTCTTGTTTAAAAATAACTAGTGTGTCTCAACATTATGCTCCTGCTTGTTGTACAGACACTTTGACATCTGAACTCCTTGCTAGACTTCTGTATCTCAAAATCAGATACAGTAAGTCTATGTTTTCGTACAGCTTTTAGAATTTAGGTGTTACCTTTAAAACTGAGAAAAGGTTCTCATCTTAATACAAGATGCAGGATGAGTCAATAAAATAGGATGTTTTGTTATACAAGTTGGAGGTGAATTTTGGTTGTTTGGTGGTTTTTTGTTTGTCAGTTGAATTTTGGAATTGTGGAATAAGAGGCTGGGTTTTTTCCTAGGTTGGTTTTAAAAGAAGAATAACAGGAAAAAAGAGTACTAAAAATAATTAATCTGGTACTGTAAGTATTACTGCAGAACTCAAACCAACTGCAGAAAGTCCAGACAATGTGATTTAATATAATTAATTCAAAATATCATTATTTTCTCTCTGAATTTCAGCTCTACACTTCAGCAGATTAATAGGAAATATATTCCTAGAATTAATCTAAAACTGTTAAATATGGATTATTAACTTTTATATTCAGTGAACTGTAAGGCTCCACAGCTTTAACTGATTTGCATTTTGGTGAAAACCTCGAATCTTTTGCAATTTGTTACTTGTCAAGGGATTTAGGGCAATAAGCATGCAATCTTCTGGACTCTTCATCTCCCTTCTTATGACAGTTAATAAATTTATTATGTTTTCCTTTATATTCCAGGCATCCAGAGGTATAGTGACTCTCTTCTTTTTTTCAAGCAGTTGAGGAGCATTGATCAAAATTGTTCAGAATCACTTAACCTGCAGCAGTGACAAGCACTATATACATAAGGAGTCAGTAGACATCAGGAGATTTCCCCATGACAGCAAATGTATGGCTGGTTTTGGCAGGACTGAGATTTGCATGGCTCTCACTCTGTGAAATACGCTGTTCTAGGCATGGAAAAAATCTGAAACAGATCCCTAACTTTCAATCCAGCTCATACAAAAACAATGGGGCAGGAAAGAACATAGACTTTGCTTTCTTTCCTTTTGAAATTTCTTTAGCTCCAGTGTTGTAGAGGATGTTTTTGTGACATAAAAAGAAACAAAAACGAAAAACCAAAAAACCAAAACCAAAACAAATCAAAAAACCAAACCAATACTGGCCACTGGGGCATGCCCTGAAGTGCAACATTACAAGTTTCTTAAATACCTCCAGGAATGGTCACTCAACCACTCCCTGGGCAGGCTGTTCCAGTGCCTGGTCACTCTTTTGGTAAAGAAATTCTTCCTAATATCTAATCTAAACCTCTCCTGCTGCAACTTCAGACCACTTTCTTTGGTCCTGTCATTATTCACTCGGGAGAAGAGTACAGCACCCACCTCCCTACAGCCTCCTTTCAGCTGTAGAGAGCAATGAGGTCTCCCCTCCCCTTCTCCAAATTAAACATGTCCAGTTCCCTCAGCTGCTCCTCATTTGACATTCTCTAGGCCCCTCACCAGCTTGGTAGCTCTCCTCTGAACATGTTCCAGCACCTCAGTGTCCTTCTTGTAGTGGGGGGGCCCAGAACTGAACACAGTTTTTGATGTGTAGCCTCACCAGTGCTAAGTACAGGGACACCATCACTTCCCTACTCCTGCATTATTCCTGATGCAAGCCAGGATGCTGTTTGCTTTCTTGGCCACCTGGGCACACTGCTGCCTCATCTTCAGCTGGGTGTCAACCAGGACCCCCAGGTTCCTTTTCTGACAGGCAGTTTTTTAGCCACTTTTCCCCAAGCCTGTAACCCTCAAGCAGATCAACTTTCCCACCCAATTTGGTGTAATCTGCAATCCCTTCATCCAGATCATTGATAAAGATATTAAACAAGACTGGCCCCAAAACTGAGCCCTGAGGGACACCACTGGTGACCAGTGGCCAACTGAATTTGACCTCATTAATCACAACTCCCTGGGCACAGCCACCCACCCAGTTTTTTACCCAGTGAAGAGAATACTTGTCTATGCCATGATTCACCAGCCTCTCCAGGAGAATGCTGTGGGAGATGGTGTTAAAAGCCTTACCAAAGCCCAGATAGACAACATCCACAGCCTTCCCCTCATCCAGAAGGCAGCTCACCTGGTCACAGAGAGAGATCAGGTTGGTTAAGCAAGACCTCCCTTTCATAAACCCATTCTGGCTGGCCCTGATGCCTTGGCTGCCCTGTCTTTGTCATGACAGCTCACTCAAGATGATCCTCTCCATGATCTTTCCTGCTACCAAGGTCAGGCTGACAGTCCTGTAGTTCCCCAGATCCTCCTTCCAGCTCCTCTTGTAGATGGGTGTTACATTGGCCACCGTCCACTCACCTGGGACCTCTCCTGTTGACCAGGATTGTTGATAAATGATGGAGAGAGGCTTAGAGAGTTCCCCCACAAGCTCCCTCACTACTCTTGGGTGAATCCCATCCAGCCCCAAAAGCTTATGTGTGTTTAGGTGCAGCAGCAGATCATGAACTGCTTCCTCCTGGGTTCTGGGAGGGTTGTTCTGCTCTCCATACTTATCTTCCAGCTCAGGAGACTGAGCACCCTGGGAGTAGCTGGTCTGACTATTAAGGATGGAGATAAAGAAGGCATTAAGTATCTCAACCTTTTCCTCATCCTTGGTTGCAACGTTCCCCCCTGCATCCAGTAAGGGATGGAGATTCTCCCTGGCTCCCTTTTTATTGCTCCCTTTTTATTGTTGATGTATTTATAAAAAAATGTTTTTGTTGTTCCTTATGTCAGTGGCCAAGTGGAGCTCCAGTTGGGCTTTTGCCTTCCTAACTTTCTCTCTGTATAACCTAATGAGATCTCTGTACTCCTCTTGAGTTGCCTGTCCCTTCTTCCAAAGGTGGTAAACCCTCCATTTTTTCCTAAGTCCCATCAAAAGCTCCCTGTTCAACCAGGTCAGCCATTTTCTCCATCCTTTAATCTTGCAACAGATGGGGACAGACTGCTCCTGGGCCTTCCTGGTCCTCCTTTGCCCTTCAGGACTATCTCCCAAGGGACACTGTTCACTGTTCAACCAGTGTTCTGAACATGCCAAAGTCCACCCTCTGGAAGTCCAAGGTGAAGGTTTTGCTAACCCCTCTTCTTACATCAGTAAGAATTGAAAACTCAACCAATTCATGATCACTGCCCAAGATGCCTCTGACCACCACATCCCCCTCCAGTCCTTCTCTGTTTGTACACAGGATCTCTAGTACGACACCTCCCCTGATAGGCTCACCTACCAGTTGTGTCAGGAAATTCTCTTCCATACACTCAGGGAGCCTCCTGGCCTGCCTGCTCTCTGCTGTGTTTTATTTCCAGCAGACATCCTGTAGGTTGAAGCCCTCAGCCAGAACAAGGGCTGGAGACTGCAAGGCTACAGCCACTGCCTACAGGACACTTCATCTGCCTCCTCGTCCTGGTTGGGTGCTCTGTAACAAACTCCCAGCACAATATCTCCTTATTTGCCTTTCCCTCCATCCTTACCCATAAACACTCAACTTTATCATCACCAGAATAAAGCTCTATACAATCAAAACATTCCCTAAGATACATCTACACCACCTCTCCTTCCTTGCCTTTCCCTTCTGAAGAGCTTATAGCCATTCACTGCAGCATTCCAGTCGGGACAGTCATCCCACCATATTTCCGTGATGGCAACTACATCATAGCTGTCCTGCTTCACAATGGCTTCCAGCTCATCCTGTTTGTTGCCCATGCTATGTAGATCAGTGTAGATGCACTTGAGCCAGGCTACTGATTTCAGCCCCATCTTTGGCCCACTACCTCTAGGGTCATCACTGATGTGCCTGGTTTTATTGCCTTCCCCCTTCAAGTCTAGCTTAAAACACTGTCCATGAGGCCTGCTAACTCTTGCCCAAATATCGTTTTCCCCCTGCAGGACAGGGCTTTCCCATCCATTACAAGCAGACCTGGTGCCCTGTAAATCAAAAAACCCAAAGTCCTGCTGGTAGCACCAATTTTGGAGCAGGGCATCAATGTGTCTGCCTTTCTTTTTCACCATTCCACAGGAATGGAGGGACAACAGAGAACACAACTTGTGCTCCCCATCCCTGGACCAGTTGTCCCGAGGCCCTGAAATCTTTGTTGATTACCCTCATATTTCTTTCTATCTCACCACTGCCTACCTGAAAGATCAAAAGAGGGTAGTAACCTGAGGGCTGTATGAGGCCAGGAAGTTTCCTAGCTATATCCCTAACCTGAGCGCCAGGGAGGCAGCAGACTTCCCTGTGGGAAGGGTCTGGCCAGCATCCAGCACCCTCTGTTCCCCTCAGGAGGGAATCTGCTGTAACTTTTGCCCTGCTCTTGCTCTTCTCAGAAGCAGTTCTAATGCATGGAGCTGGCTGCTTCGGCAGCTCCCTGGATGGGGCTTCATCAGCATCCTCATTTGCCTGGTTCTCTATCACCAGGGCCCCGGATCTGTTCTGTAAGGGCACCTGGGAAGAAAGGGGATGTCTGCTGCCTCCCTGGCGCCCGGAATATATCTCGTGGAGCCCCCACCTGCTGGTTTGTTTTTTTTCCCCTAAAGATGGCAGGGTGTAGCTCCACCAATCAATTTCCCTTTCAAATTCCCATATGGTCCTTAATCTCTCCATTTCCTCTCTGAGCTCAGCCACCAGGCTGAGCAGATCATTTCCAGGCGTTGTCTTTGCCGCCCTCCCGCCAGAGGGAGGGGCTCAGACATTCCACGCAGCTCTGCGGCAGCTCACCCTGGGTCGCCGCATTTCTTTCGACTGTGTCTTCGGACCTAGTGGAGACCATCTTTGGATGTTCTCCCAGCCGGCCTCCCCTGCCCGCCCCGCCGCTCCCCGGGGCTGCGCTCACCCGGGAGGGGTTGGGCCCCCCCTCACCTTCCCCTCGGCTCCGGTCCGCCGCTCCTCGGGAGTTCGCTCTGACCCCGGGGGTGGGTGGCAAGGGGGATGGGCTGCCCGCTCCCTCCTTGTGCCCTTGCCGGGCTTTGTTTTTTTGGCTTCTAAAGGAAGGGTGCCCCGGCGGGACTCTCCTCCGGAGCCTTTCTTCTCAGTGGTTTCGCCAAAATGAGGGAATGTCGTGAGGTTTCTTTTACTTTTTTTATTCAAGCAAACTGTCTCTCCTTACCACAGCTGCCTCATTGCCAGCTTGTACCTTTACATCCCAGTTTAAATGTAAAAGCTTCTTACCACTGACAATATACCATCAGCTTCCCTTTCATACCTGAATAGCCCTGCATGCTTGTGGTTTTTTCTCTTTTCCCATAGATCTTCTTCTAACCTTGGCCCTCCTTGTTGATATTCTTCTTAACAGCCTTCTGTAGGCATAATAAGGCTGATTTCTTATTACAACAATGGGAACGTAGTTAGTGGCTTCAAAATCTTTTATCAGCAAGGAATCGATTCCTTGTTCCCTAAAACACAGTATGTTGGCAAGAGAATAAGAAGCTTATGAATGTGGAGTGGAAAAATTGCTATCTATTTCATTCCTTGGAACTGCCCTGAAAGATGCTGAGGGTGATGAAAACTGGCAATATATGGGTGTGGGTGTTTCCTGTCTAACAGAGGAAATCCACCATGGGGAAAAGGGCAGCCTGCTGAGCTCTCAAAAAGACTGGGGCAGCTAACATGTTAGTAATGTGGAAGCTCTGTTAGCATTTCCCTCTCTGAAGTAGCATGTTCCATGCCAAGCACACAGAGTAAAACAACAAAGCACAAGCGTGATTCTGCATTAAAATCACACAATGCTCTCACAAGTGCATTTCCTTATGTTAGAATACCAACCTGTATGGAGAAATGTAGTGCAGTGTAGCGACTGTTCTCTTCCTATTTACATGCTTAGGCTATGCTTAATGATATTATTGATTATAACATTTGTGGTTGTTTTTCTCACTCAGATATCTACACTCCACTGTGGTTTTCATCCAGCTGAAGTTTCACATCGTTGACCACAAGTTTTCTATTAGGTCTTTTACTACATGGATGCTTGACCCTTTGTTAACAGACCCACTGCAGTGTGAGCTTCCAGAGAGTACACAAAGTCTTCCTTTTAAACCATTATAAACTTCCTTGATTCATGGAAAGGTGAATACATGAAGTAACAAATTTCTGAGGTATTGAAATGCACACTATGATAAGTTACTCTTTCTCTCCAAGGAACAATAAACCTGCAGGGAAGGGAGAAGTTATTCCAAAAAGGGTTTGTCCCTTATGAAGGTTGACATTCTAATTAGAGGTCGATGTCTATATAATCGCAACTGTTCTGCAGGAGATCTTCCTTTCTTTATGTGTATCTATCTTTCTGTCAAAGAATTTTATTGAGGAATACTTCTGATTACTGGTTTTGCTTGGGGGAAATGGGGTCCCTCTGGCATTGCTATGCAGCAGTGATTCTGTCACTACAGGCATGCCTGAACACACGCATCTCAGTGATGAAGAACAAACTTCTGTTAATGTGTTTCACAGCTGAGACATTAGGTTTCTCCTAACATATGCAGTGTTTGTATGATCTATCCAGAATAAGCATGCTTATTAAGACACTGAAAAAACAATTGGAACTTTCCCAGGACAGTTTGAAGTAAGACTTAGAGACACCACTTCTTTTTCCATACTTATGGCTTCAACAGTTCTGCGTCAGTGAACAATTTTTCCAAATCTGCCATTACTTTAAAATCTGAGACTGACCAAAAATTGCTTTTAATATAGAACTATTATTCAGAAAGTTGACGTTGGGTCTACGTTGTCAAGGTTGTTGGCTACCCAGGGACCATGGTAGTGGGATGGCAGGGCCCATCCCACTGCCTCAGCCAGGAGCAGAGCAGCTCGGGGGCATGGGGCAGGCCCAGGCATCAGGCACTGCCCTGGGGATGGACCAAGGATGCCCAGGTAGGGCAGAACTGTGAGGGGCAGGAGCTGGCAGCCTCAGTGGCTGGGATGGGGTCCTGAGCCCTAGGCAGGGTGTGGGGGAGCTCCAGGGGTCTGGGCAGGGACAGTAGGACTAAGAGTGTCCTAGGGGACTGGAAATAAACATCCTGTGCAACCACCAACATGGGTTATCCAGTACCTCTCCTGGATTTGAGATGGAGCAGTTTTAAACAACACAGTTGTGAGTGGGCTGGCTGATGGCTCCTACCTGCAGCAGTCAAGCTTTTTCATCTAGTAGCTAGTAAACTAGTAGGTAAACTAGTCCAAAAGGCTGTTGTAACCAGCCTTAGTTGATTACTGTTAAGTGAACAGGTATGATCACGGCAGTCCTGGTTGCTTCACAACTGTCATCAGAAGCAGCAGTCTCTTTCTAATCATTGCAGTATGACTCAGTTTTCTGCATTTCATGTCCCTTGGAGTAATTTCAAAGAGATTTTTATCCTACTAAAAATGGAATTATGGGGCTTTTTCAGTGCTGTCATTCTCATAATTCTCTTTTTGATACATGCTGATATTGTATTTCATATGACAACAAGTTTGTGATAAAAGAACTTAATATTAGCCCTAAAATTGCATTTCCTCAGCAGTGCATCACACAGCTCAGGGACCATCCAGTGGGCAGACCTCTTAGCTGGAGGAAACTGTCATAGCTCTGCTGACTAGCAATTAACTCAGACTGAAAACTTTATTCCCAAATTTAAGAAAAAAAATAAAAAAAATTAAAAAAAGGAAAACAATATTAATCAACTCTCTTCATATGTAGAAACACACTAATGTTCTACTCATCTCTGCTGGTAGTGACTTCTGGGGTTTTTATGAATATGCTCCCTGTCCATCTTATTTTCAACGACAGGTGCTGAAAGGCTTTTAGACTTCTTTGGCTCTTGGCATTAGATAAAATCTCTTTGATGGGTTTTCTTCATTTGGTTACTGGCACTGCAACTGGAGCTCTCCCTGCTTGGCACTCTGCCAACAGAAAGAGGCAATATTTATATCTTACTTGCACAGCTGGGACACCAAGGCACAGGAAGAGTCAGTGAAGTCCCCAAAGCCTCCAGAGATGGGGAAAAACAGATGGAAAATCCAAATCTGCACCCAGAGGTAAGTGAACAGATTGTTATTGCAGTGAGAACTGTTTTATCCTTCTTCCCAATGCCCTTTTTCACAATTATAGGAGATCCAAGTGAAGAAAATTACTGGGATAGTTTCTGAGTCATGCCAGAGTGCTGAGCAGCTCTAATAAAACAAAACAGAAACTTTGTGATCTGATAGCCTAATTTAGATAGATAATGGGATTTGTGTCTGGCTGTCCTGTGCTGTCAGCATGAGGGAAAGTTTTCATATACCCTAGTCTGTGACCCATAAAATACAAAAAGATAATGCATTAGAAAAGGATAACAGCTTGCTGTCAGTATTGAACTAGCTGTTAAAAGTAATTCTGTTAAAAGTAATTTTAAAAGAAGCATCATACAGTCTTTATGATTAATAGAGGTAACAAGAGAAGAGGGCTTAAAGAAGACTGATCTTGGAACATTCGATATTCAGCCCTAATTCTTCTGGACTCGATGGATGATCTGTAACAGCCAAAAGTCTATTTAATATATTTTCACTTCATTTAAGCCAACAAAATAAAATACATTGAAACTCAATTATTATTGCTTTGTCATTGTCAGGGTTTTGCGTTACCCCATGACTGCTCAAAAAAATTCCTCCTTGAATCTTGGAATAAGACCTTCCCAAGCTGCAGGGACTTGAGTCTGCTGTTTGTTGGATCCATCACCCTTCTTCATCCTCAGCATTAGAGGATGCACAACTGGATCCAAGCAATGAGATCAATTATACACGTTTCTGAAAACCTTCACAATTAAAGCAATTGTGTTTATTTCAATAAGAGTATTCACCAGAGCAGAAAGCTGAAGAACAGGACCCTGTTGGGGCAGACACCTTTCTCAACATAATTCTAACTCATTTACTCTGAGAACAGTCCATTTTATTCTACTAAAATGGCAGCACGTGTGCTAGAATATAAAAAGATCTGATTGCCTAAGAAAGCAAAAGTTACTGAGGAAATTCATAGTAAGAAAACAAACATCAGGAGGAAACCCATCCCATTTTTCATTGTGGAAGGTCCTCATTTTAAAGCCATAAAATGTAAGGGAAAATGTAAGATCCATATTGCATTTGTGTCTGCCTGTCATCATTCTTAGCTATTAGAAACTGATTTTATAATTATATTTTTGTCATAATAGTTGTTTCTGCCACAGTGAGTGCTTTGCTCCTGTCTTTTGAAACTATTTTGATGCTGTGAAAGAAATCAAGCAGCATTAGGAAATTTGTACTCTTAGTGGTTTTTGAAACACATGGTTTATAAACTACAGCAGATAGTTTCAGCAGTGTTCCTCAGTTATTTAAATTTGGGGGAAGGGACAGAAAACCTTCAAGGGAAGATTGATGGTTTCCTGGTAATTGATACATCAAGAAAGAAACACTTCTATACCTGTGATATACAAGTTACTTCTATTTCTGCTTTACATTTTCAAAAGAACAGTTCAAATATCCTGAATATTCATATAATGCTACTATTTAGAACTGGATCCTTATACTGGATCCTGGTCTTGCCTTGAGTGTGGTCTTAATTTGTGAATTCCCAATGGAATCAATAAATGCTTAAGTAATAAAGTCTGAGTGTGACTGAAGGTAGCAGAATTGGGGTTATACTTTTTGAAAAGCAAAATCAAAATACACCAGCTCTTGTAGATAACTATCCCCTGTCAGAGTGCTTATTATAGGTATATAGGACAAAGTGGTACTGGACAAAATACAAATACATCAGTAGGAACCCTGTCTCTAACCCATACCAGAAAAAATGTGGTATATCCATAATGCCTCTTTGAAGCTGTTCCATAGCACAGCAGCCTACACACACCTATTTCTTAAAAAAAAAAAAAAAAAAAAAAAAAAAAAAGGCATTATAAATATTGTTAATAAATATAACATAGGAAGGTAATGCATTTAGGCTTGTGCAGTTTACCTGAGTGGACACTATTCTGTATTTTGGTCAAGAAATGAGAATGGTTCAAAATGGTTGAAATTAGAATGGTTTAGAATGTTTGTCACTTAATGGATCTAAAGTGATATTATCTCAAAATACAACTAAAGAGAGACAAGCTGTAAGATTGCTGTCTCTCTCTGAAGACCTCTCTATCACTGGCCTTGTTTTTTTGCTATTTAACATTTGAAATGTGAACTGTAAGGCTCTATGAAGCCATTGCTAACAAAGTTTCCAGGGAACACAAGTGCTAGGAGAGCAGAAAACATTAGAAAGGATAAAGTCAGTGACTCAGTGCAACCTGGGCATGTGGGATCCAAGCTGGAAACAACCTTCCTCTTGAAAGGGCATAGTGCAGCCACACATCTGGGAGAGGGGGCTGGAGGTCACACTGCTATCAGAGGAAAATTTAGGAGGCCACGACAGCAGATGATCAGCTGAATATATAATCACACAACTGATGTAACAAATGCAGTCTGACTGTATCATGGTGGGTAGAGAAGAGTAGGAGATACACCTGATTATTTCTGTTTGTGTCTTTTTTTTGTTGCATTTAATCCTCAGTTCTGGTGTCAAGGATGTCTGCAAATATGAGGTGCTTCTTACTAATTGAGAAGGAAAAAAAGGTTTTACAGCCAAAGAACCAAATAACCATGAGGGGGGTTTAGATTCAAAAGAGAAAAAGCAATCAGTAACTTAAATCATAGAATCATAGAATGGTTTGTGTTGGAAGGGACCTTAAAGATCATCTAGCTCCATGCCTCCTGGATGGGCAGGGACATCTCACACCTGTAAAGTCCTACCTGTAGAAGAAGGGAGGCTGCAGAGCCATCAGGGTGGTGCAGTGTCCTGCTTCTCCAGCCAGGCCCCATCCTGCCGGCTCCATTGGGACAAGTCCAGCCAGGCTGGGATGCTGGAGTCCCCAAGGGCAGAACTGACAAATGCAGACAGCTCACCAGAGCAATGTGCTGCTCTGGGGCATTTGCAATGTCCAGCAACGTAGCTGACTTTCTGTCTAAAATGTTTAGAATGTTAATATAGGGGATTGAGCAGGAGAACCTCGCTCTGGATCAGAACAACAGCAGAGCAGATTTAGGTGTCACAGGCAGATCATAAACCAGAGAAGGAACACAAGTGTGCTTCAAGCAAGCCATGGTGTCACTGCACTCCCATCTGATGCTGACTCTCACAGCAGCTTGTATGGCAGTTCTGGTTTCTTGATCACTAAATAAAACCAGGCTGCTGACAAGGGCTTCCTTTTAAAATGCACCAGCATTACCTGGGAATTTGTTCTCTGATGCCAACAGGCTACCGGAGCACTGGCACAGTAATATGCATTTCACACAGCAATGGTAGGCACTGACTCTCTCTACACCCTTCCATGCAACCTCTGTGAGCCAGAACTAACACAGGGTGGATTACACCACATAATAATCCCTGTGCTCCAAACTGAGATGACCACCTGCAATATTTGGATACCAAATGCTGTTAATAATGTTTCCATCTAAGCATATGACAAGAAGATCTGCTTCTACAGACAACATTTTTCTGTAAGTGAAAATGTGATCTTGAAACTTATGTCAGTAAAATACTCTCAGATAGGGAAGTGCCTTCTCTCTTATTCCGTATGGATCACCGTAACTCATTTCACTAGAGAAGCCAGGCACTCTGGCTGACTCTCACTGTTTACTGGATCATTTTATAATCACCTTCAAGAGAATTCTGCAAAAAAAAAGACAGCAAGACCCTTAGAAATTAACCCAAAAGAGAAATGAAAATATAGGGTATGTACATTTTATGTGAGAAGCTGATTTAGGACAAGCTATGGACATGTTCCAGAAATCTGGAACTGATGTTTAAAGTTGCTTAATGGCTACATCAGAAGGTTATTAAGAGCAGACACAAGCTGTGTGTCTGCTGTAAGATCATGGTAACCTCAACAACACGTCAGTCACAGGTACACAGTCATGGGTGCAGAGACACTTCTTTCCCTCTCTCTGTTTTTCTTTTGGTTACCATTAAATTTTTCCACAGGGGATGTAGCTATAATAGTAGAGTCCAACATACCTGAATGCATCCCTTTGTGGAGAGTTATGACAGTTTCCACCTCCTAGAAAAGTTTGTTTCCAGCCTCCCTGTGCTATTCCCTTTCCATTGATGCAGCTGGCAGAGGGTCCCACTCAGATGGAGTAACACACCCCTCTGGGGTCATCTGGCTCACAAGAACTTCTATGAAGACAGTGTGCCAGCCACATCATCCGAGGACACACCTTATCTGCTAATTTACCCATAACATGAGTGCAGGTTTTCAATTAAGATGCTCTGTAAGGTATGGACTAAAAGATTTCTCTCTCAGTCAGAATGAACACAGTGTTGAATGGAGGAGGATGAGAACAGACTCGCTGATGGACAGAGAACTCCTGGTCCTCTGGATCCTCGTGGTCTTTGGGCACCTCTGTTCAGTGGGTGTCAGGCCCCTGAAAACCTTCTCAAAAGGCTTCTGGTTAAAGACCATCTTCTGCAGGGAGCATAAGGATATGTCCTCTGAAGGCACATTTTTACCAATAACCACTTGGTTGTGCTCTGACCACTTCAGTGCTGTCTGTGGCTTGGTCTGGCCTCTCTCACCTCCAGACTGTAAGGCACTGCTGCTCCTGAAGGATGCTTCCTCTTAAGATTACCTGACAGCTTCATGCTGGGTGTCAAACTGGACCGTGTGCTGATGGGAAAGCTGAGGTTTTCTAACTTCAATTAGTCTCACTAAAACAAAGTCACAAGGCCCAAGTTGGGTGGCTTTTATCAGTAGCTATTTCTCCTGTATTTCCACTTGAAAAATAGCAAAGAGGATGGAAGTATACAGGTGAAAAAAGAAATCTTGTGACTCCTGGGAACTCTACTGAATATGAGATAGAGTAACAATGAGTTTGAAAGGTGATGTTTTCTATGTTTTTCTCTTTTACAGTGGTTAAATTCTGCCTGATTGGTTTATGTCTCCATGAAGAAAAAAAAGACCATTAAGAAGGGTCTGCATAACAGCTGAGTTAATTAACACAAATTGAGAACATGTATTACTTTCACTGACAGCATACCCTAGAATATATGAAGAAAAAAATAATGTTTTGGGGTTTTGGTTTTTTGTTGTTTTTTTTTTGTTGTTGGGAGACAGTCTAGTGGTTGTTTATTTCAAATTCTGGAATGAAAAGCTAAAAGTGAAGAAATTTTAATGGAGCCTTGCTGATTTATACAGAGCATGAGGTGCTGAAATGAAATAGTTGGAAACAAAAGCAAAATAAAAATTACCTTCAAACATTCTGTTGAAATCCTTTTTCTTTTTTTTTCTTTTTTTTTTTTTTCTTTTTTTTTTTTTTTTGTAATAGCTCATTTTCTTGTCTCTTGTGCAGTCATGGTTTCATTAGTGCTGCAGTGAAAAGAATTATCCAATCCAGGCAGGATTTGAATCCCTAATGACAGACAGGATAGAAGGAAAAAACTAAGTAGCCTTAATACATAAGGCAGCCAAACTTTGTTCCAGTCCAGAGGGAAAGAATTTTACAGAATTGCAAGAGAATCTTTCCTTTGACTTAAAGCCAACATCCCTTTCTTCATCTAGTGACCTTTTTTCACAACACTATATTGTCAATGCAACATGTTGCTTCTCATTATCATCCCCAAACAACAACACATTTACTTCTGTGATACCAGGTAAAGGAAATTTTCCAGGTCAGCTTTTTGTGTTTTGGGTGACTACTACACTCCCAATGCGTTAATTAAAGAGACATTTTTGATATCATTCATGACAAATTATTACTGATACTACAGGGCAGAGGGGGGAGATGCCATTTTGTGATTCATCATCTTTTCAGCTTTCCTCCTGTTTTGTATGCATCCTACTGCAAGTAGCTACTATCGTGTTGCTACTGATGCATTTTTCACATAGGCTGTTATCTCGATCTTTGCTTGCAGAAGCAAACATTGTATTTCTCTATTTTCTGCATTGTTTCAGAGGTCAGGAGACTGCAGATTTACATGCCTTGCTCTGTTACACAAACATGGATATTCACTAGAAAACAAGATGTCCACACAAAAAAAAAAAAAAAAAAGACTATCTTGTAACTCTCCTGCAGATAAAAGGAGCTGAATTCTTCCACATTAATTACACCAATATTCGAGGATGGGAAGTCTCCATGGCAACCTTATTGTCATATGGCATGCATGAAGCTCTGACTGTCCTATGAAACTACTATTTGCCTCTCTAAAATACTGGAGGACAGGGGAAAAGACATGTTAAGGTGTGTTTCACAAAACATCAACACATGGCCATGTCCATAAATAACCAGCACAAACCTGAGGTCTTTACTGGTGGGATTTTTTAAGCAGTCTCTACTTGTGGAAAACTTTTATTCATGACAGCACTGTTTAGGATCTGTATGAAGACTTCAGGGTTAGCCATGTCCTTGCAATGAGGAACATCCTTATTCTTCTCATTAACTACATCTCAGATTATCACTGTAAGGGGAGAATAGCTACTGTAGGACCCTACTACACATTATGGCAGGGAGTGTATCTCCTGGAACAGAGAACTTAACAGAGTAAGTCAACTGGTCACTTTCAGAGTGAAAAAACAAAACATGGACACTTCCTTTCCTCAACAGCTTTTATCAGCATCATGTTTGGTTTTTTCTTCTTTTTCTTCTTCTGGCAAATGAAGACGTGCAGGGCTGGTATCAGTGTAGGGCAAACTCACAGAAGTTGCACTAAAGAACAAAATTCATAAATGCACAGAAAAATATGACACTGGGGAAGATCATATTATTTTTTTGTAGAGACAAGCAGACTGAGTGGTCTGAGGACAATGACAAGCATCACAAGCTCATAACCTACTTCATCTCCAGAATGCTTTCAGCAAGACTTCCTCCTCCTCCCCATGTAGAAAGTTCTTCAAGAGACTCAGTTGCTACAGACTAAAGGCAGAAAGTCCTCTCATAAAGTAGTGTTTTATTAACAAGCAGGGAACAAAGGGTAGGAACAAACGACATTTTTGCAAGAGGGGAGAGGTTACAGAAATTCATGCTAGGACCTGTGCAATCTAAAGTACTCCTAAATGATCTAAAATGAGTAGAGAGTGCAGTGTCAGTTTGCAGATGGCACTAAATCTTTCAGGGCAAAGGTTGAAAGAAAGGAAAAAAGTCAAGTGTGACAGACTGCAGAAGGTTCTTAGAAGAATGATGGGTGAATAAAAGAGCATATGAATTCCACTGTTTGTGAGGTGATTCACAAGAGAAAAAGCAACCCTCACTTTGCATACAGAATGATGGGTTCTGAAGTAGCAATTACCATTCAGAAAAGAGATCTTGGAATTATAATAAATAGTTCTGTTAAAATATCAGCTCTAAGCTTGGCAGTGGTCAAAAAAAGCAAATAGAACAGAGAACAAAAGAACAAACATCACTAAGCTGCTGTTTGGATCGAGATGGTATCTGCATCCTCAGTAGGATTCATAACCTTCACTCCCCCATCTCAAGAGAATACAGTACTATTAGAAAAGGTGCAGCAAAAGGTAAGACAGATGGTTAAGGTGTGGGGCTTCCATACAAAAAGAGATTAAGCTGACTAGAACCCTTCAGCCTGGAAGACAAATGAACTTTATGGTATCTAAAAAGTCATGATAATGCAGAGGTAAACCAAGGATGATTATGCACTGCTTCCCTGTGTGAGGACAAAGGGACATCAAATGAATCATGAAAGCAACAGGCTCAAAGTAAACAAAAGCAGTCACCTTATATAATACAGGTGTGGAATACCTTCCTGTAAGGAGGCTGTAAAGGCTTTTGAACTTTCTCAGAGGTTCAAAAAGAAATTCAGACAGGTCCTTCAAGGTTTATCAAATGAAAGAAGTCTGAATCTCACGCTGAAGAAACTATTTCAGTGTGGTTTTGCCTCTTCCTTATGCTCTATCCTATGCACACACTACTGAGTAAAGTAGACATCATCCCTGGCCTGGACAAGACATTCTTCTGTTAAACTATTATTCTACCATATCAGAAGTAGAATAGCACACACATTGAGCAAATTTGTCTCTGTAGCATGTTTTTTTTCTTCATATACAGACCGGTAAGCCATCCTATCCCAATTTTGTATTTATTTGCTCTTAAAAGATATCAGCCTTACCTTAAAGAGTCTCGATCATTGAGCTACAAATCTAGTCTATTCACTTTCTGACTGATAAAGAATATTTCTGAGTTTCTGATGCAATTTTTGAAAAAAAAAAAAAAGGGTGGAAGAGGTCTTCCTTTTCAAATTCAGAAATTCAGATTCTCAATAGGTCAGTTGTGAGTGGAAAGCCAATCCTCCACCCACTGCCTTTAATGAGCTACTGTCAGTGTTGTATATGCTATTCCATTACAAACTCTTTGGAAAACATAATCAATAGCCAGCTGCACTTATAGTCCTTGTAATCACTAAATGTATCCCAGACTTGGCACAGTCTAGATTTGGATGAGAAGAGGGATTAAAAAATCTGAATTTATGCTTTCCTGATTATGATAAAGGGCCTTTTTCATCAATCTGAGCTTCTGTTCAGTAATGCACACTCTTGGTCACACAGTACTATAGTTTTTCACCAGAAGAAATTATGTATGTCCAAGGGTGTACACTTAAATAGAGAAATGTACTGAATGTATAGGACGGATGGCAAGCTGGACTCTGCAAGTATCGATTGCTACAAGGACCATTTCCTTTTCTCCTTTCATTCAGCATCACTATGAAGTCATAGTATGGGCTCAGAGTGATAAACTACAAAAAAAAAAAAAAACCATTTTAATTTCTCATCCTTATAGCCAATTTGAAGAGTATGGACTGTGTGGGTGGACTATGAAATGAGTGAAAGGTGGTAAGAACTCTGGGCTCAAATAGCAGTAGTCAGTGGTTCAAAACCTATCTAGGAGCTGAATACTGTCAGCATTCCTCAGGGATGAGTACAGAGCCCAACTATTCAACACCTCCACCTGTGACCAGGGCAATGTGACACATTTCAGCTTCGTGGGTAACACCAAGTCAAGGTGGTAACCACTGTCCCATTACCTGGGGAGAGGCTGGAAAAATATTGCTTTAATGCCTTATTTTTCTGTGAAATAATTTTCATGCACTTATTTTTATGTAGTTATTCTGGTAGGTAAAAATGCCTCTATTTTTTCTTTTTTCAGATTTTGGATTTCTTTTAATTATTATTCTTTCATTTTTAGGTAGCAACCAAAAATTCTTGCCTTTTATTCTGGTCAATATGAAAAGTCCATCTTGAATAAATACTTATTTATTCATACTTAATAGAGCAAAATTACTGCCACAGGAGCAATTTGTCTACCAGCTAAGGATGTAATTAAGCTTTTTAAAAGCATATTATATGCTCAGCAGTCCAGAATGACAATACAAAAATTATTCTAGTCTATCTGGTAAATTGACAATTATACCCGTTATTCAAATTTTTATTTATCATTTAAGAAAGCCCTTCAAGTCCATTAAATTTTCTACAGTCAGTACTCACGTTCATCTTTGCACATTACAACATTGTGCTTATTCAACTGGTTTGAATGTATATTTTGAGTTGTTAGTGGGGTGTGCATGAAGCAATACATCTTATCCAACATGTCAGGAGAATCTTAGATATATAAAATACTGCGTCTAGGGTGCATCACTTACCTTCTGCTTGTTGTGCCTTTCTCGGGGCTTCTCCAAGCTTCCCAAATCCCTACTCTGGAGCATATGTTAGGATTTTGAGAATTATAAACATCTGCCAAAAAAAAAAAAAATTGCAATTAACATGAGAATTGTATATAAATCTATAGTATTCCTGTCCTGACTAACTACAGGATAAACATGCAATGCAGCTAATAAGCATTGGATGTGAACACTTTACACTATAGGGAAAGCTTTTCCCTTTGTTTTTCAGGACCATTTCAATGAAGCTTTTATGAATTAAGCTCATCCTTTTCTAGGAAATATGTACACCCATTTTCTTCCCTTGAAGTAAACAAATGTTAAGGACCCTGCTTAAATTCTGAAATTTTGAAAATTTTGAAAACATCAGCATTGAAGAGTGATCTCTTAATATTTCTTGAGACTTCTAAAGTGTTTTTATTATACTTTCATGTGATATGCATGCAATTTAAAACACATAAAAATGCCAGTTAAATAGTGTAATTGTCTATAAAATATGCAGGATAACCATTGTAAATGAATGGGTCCATAAGCAGTGATCTTTAAAAGTTAACAGTCTGGCAAAAGTAACCACTTTTATGTGTGGATAGAGCAATGCTTTTAAGCACAAGCTTAACTACACCAAATGGGTAGTTCCACTCATAATAGTGGAAGCAACATAAATGTAAAAAAATTGGGTTTTTTTCATCATTTTATTTTTGTACAGAAGAAAAATATGCCCCAAATGATGAATGCCCAAATTCATCATATCCTAGATACCTGTAAATGGCTTGCAGCAATTAAACATGTCATTTACTGTCAGAGCTAAGAAAAGCAGTTATTTTTGACAAACAAGTGAAATGCCATTGCAGATGTTTAATACTGCCAGCTCTTAGCATAACCACCTGCATTTTTACAGGGATTTTTTTAAAATGTCTTTGTGAAACAGAATTTAGGCAACAAGCATTTTTCAAACAAGAAGGACAGTGCTGGTGGTCTTTGTCAAATTTGAAGAAGAGAATGAGCAGGAATCCCTGGGCTTAAACTAATGCTTCTTCTTTTCTTTACTTAGCAGAGAAAATGGCAAGAAAAAAACAAGTCTTGTAGGAAATAGACCTTTAAAATCCAAGCTATTAAAATCTGTAAAATGGCTTCAGTTCAGAAAATGTGGATGATGCTGATCATCATTCTTCCTCCAAATATCAAAAACCTTTGGATATATTCAGCTACATTCCAGGCTTCAGATGTGGATGCTACCATGAACTATGCATTCACCTGACCAGTGCAGTTACAAAGACTTCTTTTATCCTTGTGGAACATAGAAGATGTAAAGTTTCAAAAGTCTGTTTTTTACAAGTTCTGTTGGCAAGTGACCAAGAAATTAGTTCTCTGATTTTTGGTTGTCATGTTTCTTAATACAGTGCAAGTTCATCAGCAATCTTTGTGTTATCAAAAAATCATCCTTTCTTTTCTAGAAAGTGCTACATTACTTATTGATGTATTGTACCTGTAGAATTTGAGCCATAAGATAAAACTTACCTCTTGTTGCAGATTCTTGTGATGTTTTTCCAAGTATCTTACAAAACAATAGTGGACTAAGCACCCTGTGGGTAGCTGTTATTGTCCAATTTAATTTATAGCTTGATAAACTAGGAATACAACAGTTGGGGAGCTCACAAAGGAAATCCTTGCCACTTCTGAGAATACAGCTCATTTTTTTGCTTTCAGCCCTCTGTTAATTTTGTTCTTTCTCATTGTAGTGTCCAAAAAGCAACAGATAGTTGCTCCTGTAATTCACTACTTTCCCAGCTTATGAGTTTGCATTTGTTTTCCTGCAGTTTGCACCTTCTACAATCTTTGTGCATGAGCCTCATGAGCCAGATCCTAATTTGCTAGGCTGGTGCAACTGCTCAGATTTCAGTGGCTTACTGCAGTTTACAGCAGCAGGGGCTCTAATGACAAATTCCAAACATAAGTGGCACTTTTCTAATGTCTGGTGGTTTGGGTTTTTTTTTTAAATCGGAATGCAAAAGCACAATTACATGATCCTCAAGAACACTGCTTTTTTATAGGTATTTTGGTTTGGGGTGGGTTTTTTTGGTTTTTTTTCATTCTTTTTAATTTTATTTTTTTATCCCAGGTGCCATCATGCCCTGCAAGGATCTGTCTGTCAAACAGGAGTTAGAATTTCTGTTTCCTGAAGAGGTCACTACATGACTGCTTGTCATAAGCACACAGGTATTATTGACCAATAGTATTCCCTTAGGAAGCTAAAACTGAATTTCTTTTGACAGTTATTGTTATGAATATATAGGTATTACCTGTGCCAACTTATTTTTGCAAGTTTTAGCAAAACTGCATATTGCCAGCCAGAGCAACACTGTTGTTTTAATTGAGACTTTTTTTTTTCTTTTAAAGGTAGAAACACTTTCTGTTCTGAATAGAGAAAATACCAATCGTGGTAATTGTCTGCAAATCCTAATTTTCATTGCCAGTCATTTATAGTAGTTAATGACTTATGCATCATCTATGAAACATCTTTGAGATTGTGTTCATTGTTACTTTTCTTTTCAATCAGGGTTGCATTACTAGTTGAGTATACAACCAAAAGTAAGAGGCCTTTGGAGAAAATTTTCAGGAGCGGAATTGATTAAAAATGGCCTTTCATAGCTTCACTTTTCCAGATGACTTCCTTGAAGTTTCCAGGGGGCCTACAAGAAAGCTGATGAGGGACTTTGCAGGATGTCAGGTAGTGATAGGATTAAGGGGAATGGATTCAAACTAGAGGAGAGTAGGCTTAGATTGGATGTCAGGAAAAAGCTCTTCACCATGAGGGTGCTGAGACCCTGGCACAGGTTGCCCAGAGAGGTGGTGGAAGTCCCATCCTTGGAAGTTTTTAAGGCCAGGCTGGATGGGGCTCTGAGCAACCTGATCTAGTGGGAGGTGTCCCTGCCCATGGCAGGGGGGTTGGAACTGGGTGATCTTAAAAGATCCTCTGCAAGCCTGAAAATTCTGATTCTATAAAGTAGCCCTTATTTGCCATCAGCTGGTTACAATAATTACCTCTGATCACCATGAACAGGTGAATGTAATTTTAAACTTGTGCTTTATCACAGGAATGTCTTAGAGAAAGAGAAATAATGAATACAATGTAGAGGGCTGGTATCTTAGACAGAGACTCCACATATAACAAAAGCAATGAGTAAGATCCCAGAAATGCCTTCCTGGGACCCTAAGTAAGTGTGCAGGGTGTTGCTCTCATGACACAGTGAGGACAAAGTCCTGTGCTGCAACAGTTTTCACAAACTGACCCATTCTGGCATCTAAAAGGAATCTTAAGAACATCCCTACCAGTGAGGGCTGAAGTACTTGATAAAATGCTGTGCCTACTGCATCCAGTGCATATGGATTAATACAGGAGGGAAGAGCTCTTTCTTTCCCAACCCTTTATAAAAAATAATTACTAATTTTATACTGGGTAATCCATTGTGTGATCCATCATAATAGGATAATTCTGGATAGAGGCCATTAAATCTAAATCTACACAGACATGCTTTTTCTTCTGATTAAATTAGTAATCTCCTATCTTAACTACTATAACCTATGTTACCTAGTCTTTCATCACTCTGAAAAGACAATTTTTTTAGTTCCAAAATGTCTTGATTATACCATACACACCCCGTTACAATATGCCTGAACTGCTCCAGCCCTTTGCTTTTCAGTTCCACATCTTGTGTCACCACATGACAGACTCCACAGCACACAATCAACAGCTGTTGTGTGCTGCTCACAAGGGTGACATTGCATGCAAGCTGCTTCCCAATTTAAAAAATAAATAAATAAATAAAGGACAAAAAACCCCCAAAAATACCAAAAAAAAAAAATAAAAAATGTTAAGACCTTGAAAGCCTTCCACCCAAAACTTAAGGCATACCATGAAAAGTAGACCATTGCTTCAAAATGGATCACCTGAACTATTATGGTATCTGGCTATTGAGGTATTTTTCTCTTCAAAAATTATTCCTTAAATAAAAGCCTTTGAGCCTTGATCTTGGTAGGAGAGAGCAGGACCTCCAAAGGCTCAAGTGTCTGGGAAGAATAAATAAGGTACATTTGTGACTTGGTAGAAATTTTTATTAATGGTATTTTTTATTTGTGTTACCAACTCCTTGATTCTAGTAAGTCCTTCTTATGGCAACAAGCCATTGTGAGATGGCTGTGGGGCATTTCTCAGAAGGGTGAGCATTATTCTTTCATTTATTAGTCTTTCCTATTTCTAAATCCCACTACTTTTCCTCTGTCTCTAGACTCAGGACTTGAAGACTGTCACACCTCAGGGTTGAGGAGGAAGCCAGTGGCCACCTTGCATCAGGGCCAGGACACAGTGTCACCATGTCACCAGAATCTTTGGTGAGGAAACTGCGTTTTCCTCCATGAATCCAGTTCCTGCTGTGGTCATCAGGAGGTCATCACCTCTCAGCCTTACCAGAAGCACTGGCTCTCCATCATGAACAACTTTTGCAGCTGGCATACTCAGAGACCAGACAGCCAAGAACCAGACCAAATAGCTCTGGGTTTCCATGACATCTGCTACAGAGGAGACTTACAACTACTACTCTGAAATTCTGTTGAAACATCTTGTGAGGCTTGGAACTAGGGCTTGGGGTTACCTAACACCTAGCTATCAGAATGACAACAACCTTAAGAGGATAGCATCAGGCTGTGTCCCTTGTCCTCTTTCTGCAACATTCAACTGCTCTTCAGTTATTACATGGGTGATGTGTATGAAATCTGCACTGTGCTTGGTTTTCATCCCTCCAGCTTCACAAAACTTCCAGAGGGATGGGTGTTTTTCTATGCTTGTTTATCAGAACTCATTGCCTATTTATACATTTACATGCATATGTGTGTGTATATGTATGTATACATGTGAAAATATTTATATATACACATGTATTTATGAAATATATGTATATGTACTTCTGTATTCATTTAGTGTATTACTAGGAAGAACAGTATGTTTATAGCTTTAGATGTAGTTACACAATCTCTGAATTTTGAACCAGGGCAGAGCCACAGTTTTTGAAGCAACTTTTTTCATTTGTGTGTGTGACAGAGTGTGATGGCAGGGTATGGCCAGTTTTGGATTAACTTTCCCACCATAACCTGCTGATGAACCTTGTCTACCTAATATTTCTAGGCCTGTGTTTGGGATGTCATTCATAACTGCACTTGAAAAGGAGCTCAGGAAACTTTAGAATCAAATCTTGATTCTGTCACGGACTTCTCACAGTGGATTAGGAAAGCCATGTAGTGTCTCTACCTCATTTCTTTGCAGACCAGGAAGCAGACCACTGGAAGAACACTGACAATATTTTTAGGCTTCTACTTCATGGAGATGGATACAAAGATGCTTGCAGAGAGCACTGAAAATAGGAAGTGTAAGTTGTTCAGCTGAGGGTTTTTTGGAAGCTGAAAACCATCTAGCAATTCTAAAGATGTGTTTTCCCCCTAGTTTATTAATATAAAGCACGTTTCTGTTTCCAGTTTTAGCAAACTAGCAAGCTGCCAAGGTGCTAATGAGCATATATCTGAACAGTAATTCCCGTGCCATTGGCCATGATTATTAGGAACATTGCTGAATATAGCTTGTGCTGATTTGACCCCTCTCTCTGCCTCCAACTTGAATGAGTTCTATTCTACTCCAAAATATTTCTCATCTTATTTAACCAAAAAGTTTAGAAACTGTTTTGTTTTTCCATGAAAGCATGCTTCTACTTCTGGAAGGATCCTTATTTGAGACAGACAAATAGCCAAAGATTTGCTTCCACATCCTGAAGTTGCTGAAGGAAGAGCAACTGCATTTCGAGTAGAGAAATTCAAATACTTCAGCTAATAAAAGTGCCACCTTGAGACACGTGACTTTAAACCCTTTCATAGTTGCAGAACTGTGATTTTAGTAGTGAGAATCTGAGTGGTAGATATACAGGCCAGAAGAATCTTGACAGGCAAGGGGCTGAGTCCAGCTAGCAGGGACTGATTTCTTTCTTGTATGAGAATTTAAGAATGTTACCAAATACCTCTCCCTGATTTCAGTCCATGGGATAGGATACTGAAGGGCATGACCAGGCCCATTAGTCAGGGTATCTGCTGGGCTAGCAACATTCCACCACCATTTCCAGGAGCAGCATGTTGGACTGCTGTCCTTTCACACTGGAAACTTATATATACCCTTAGGCATAAAGAGGATTAATTAAGCTTTCTCCAGCATACTGGTTTGTGTCAGGCCATGCAATGTTGACAAGCATTGCAAGCCACATGTATTTTCTTGCAACCATGAGGGTTAAAACCATGTCATACAAAAGATGCCCTCTTAAAAATAACAAGTAGGTCTTCACCCAATCAAGTATGTTAGAACATGGCAATGGCACTACAGAAGATTACCTGTTTCAACCCTTATAACCGCAGGCCTAAAGGATCAGCAGAATAACCATTTCCTCCCTCCTAAATACAAGCTATAGTCTGCACCCTGTACCCTGTATGCTCCTCTTCATTTGCCAGCAGTCTTGTCTGGTTTCTGCTACTTGCTATTTCATCTTTATTCAATTAAATATGTGTATTAATTCATAATCCACATTACAAATGGATTTAAAAGAATTGTCTATAGTCTGGTGTCTGTTTCTATAACAAGTTTTCCTACGTAGATCAGTTTGGCAAAGAATAAAAGTAAATTAAGCAATATTTCTCACAAAGTTCTCTGAAGGTCACAATTCCCAGTCAAGCATCAGTAATTACAGTGGACACTGTTAAGGGAACTTGAGGCTACTCACCTTATGTACTGGATGCTGCAAGAAAAGGTGACATTCAGTTGTTTGCACTGTACATTTCTTAGAAAAATAATTTCAGTAGGTTCAATATATGAGGGGGAAGAAATCCCCAAACATAGAGACTTTCCTACACCCCCTTCATTCTGCTCTTATCATTGGTGCTAGATGACAAACTGAGACAATACATTTGGGAAAATTCACAATAGAGCCAACTTAGTAAAAGAAAATGTACCATTCCAGACAGAGTTGTTCTTTGGATACTAATGCATCCAACAATAGTAACTGCTGATCCAATTAAATTTTCATGTACCTATCCCACACATAACCTTTAAAAAAACCTAATCTGCATTGAATGGCAAAGGTATTGAGACTGTGCTCCTAATTATTCTGTTTAGGACCAAAAAAAGCATTTGGTTTGGAGTAGAAACCTGAAGTTTACTAAATTAATTGTTTTTAAGGTGGGACATTCATCTGCTTCTTGTAAATAGTTCTTTAATGTTAGCCTCTGCCATGTCTTCAGAGGTCTTGGTTTGTTAGCACTGAATATGACAGAGGCAAATGCTTCCTATGAAATTTACAGTACTGTGATACATATTTCTAAACAGTCAACATTGTTAAAGAGGAGAAAATATTAGTAACTTATAAATATCTTCTGCAAGTATTTTATATAATTTTTAAATTCCAGGCAAAGTTCAGAGGATCCCTGAATCAACATGAGAGAAAACTTGAAGTCATATTAATGGTTCCCTGAATCCTGGGCTGTTGGATTTTTCCTAAGGCACAAAACTAAGTATTAGAATAATGCTAAATCTTGGCTGCTGGTAATAGCCCCTAACAAACTATAAGGATTTTTTGACTTCTGAGGCACATCACTTTGCCTGGCACTGAGATGGTTTGGTACAGAGTTATCCATACTATTTCAATGCTTTCAAATACTATTGAAGTTTTGACTCATCACTTAAAATACTATGCAGAAGGAATTTGAAAAATGGCTAACCAGGACATTGATACCACATTTTAGCTTGGTGACCTCAAGCTTGTTGCTCATCCCCTTATACCTTCCTCCCTGTCATTCTAAAAAAAAAAAAACAACTTACCACTGTACCCTAAAACCATGTGCAGGATAATATCTGCAAAATAAAACTCCTGACATTGTTTTAAATTGAAAGGGAAAAAAAAAAAAATATATATTATTAGTCAGATGATAATTTGGCTCTCCTAGTACCTTTTACTTTGGTAGTTAACTCACTTCAGCCATGGGCTCTGTCATAGATGAATGTGTAACACCTCATTCTTAGTTCCAAAAGGAACTAAATTCTAGTTTGGACTAAGTTCTTATATTCCTGATTTTGATCCAGTGAAATCACATGTCCTCAAAAGGAACATGATATCTAAGAGAGACTATTTCATTACTCAGATTCTGGATTCTCATACTGAATTCTGAAATTAAAAAATTGCTTGTTTGGGAGGGAGGTGATTTGGAAGAGAAAAAGCATCAGTTTCAACACATAAACTGCTGCAGTCAGTGATTTTTTCCTAGTTGTTGTTACTGTTTGCTAAGCTTCACCAAGTGCTTCTGATTTGTTTATTGAATAAATGGTTCATTAAGAAAACCAATAAAGCGAACAAGTTTCTGTATTTTTAAATAGTGTTTACTGAGTCTGAATGAAACTGAACCTTTCAGGAGATGCCTATGGTCAGCATAAGTTTATAAATCACTGACTGGCACTCTACCAGAAAGGATACTGTGTTTTTGAGACACTTCTTGCTCAAGACTATTCCACTATTTTCTTTCCTGTAGGCAAATGCATGAAGATGATATGAACAGGGGAATGTCAGCCTTGTAAATAATTAAAAAATATCCACCTATCTTCTTCTCTGCTTCCTTGATCTTTTCCGGAGGCAAAATATAGGTAAAGATTTCACTTAGCTTTTATGCAAGTCTGCAAAATTAATATATTTCTACCTGTAGAATTAGAATAATTTTGTAGAATATAACTGCTATACTGCAGAGATTACAGCTACATTAACACAATAAGGGTAACTGAAGGGGTTATAAGATACATTGCTTGCTGCCTAGGAAAAATGGAATGCCCATGTTACACTTTTTGTGAGCTTTGTACAGCAACTGGCGGGAGTGTCGAGTACATTCCTCATGTGAGACAGACCAGCAGTCAGTGCAGAGAGGAAGACTGTCTTGTAGCCTTCCAGGAGCCCTGTGATAAATTCTAGTGTCAAAGATATTGACAGAAGTCAGGAACCCTAAAGGAGATAATAAAATGGCTTGTGGGGAGATAAGTAGCAATTTCATCACAGACAACATTTTCGAAAAAGAAAGCAAGCATGGGGTTTTTTGTGTGTCATAGTCCTGTTATAGTCATGAATAGTGCACACATAAGTGTACGCCAACACTACAATAGACCTAACGAATGCTAATGGAGCAGTCAGGGAAAAGACATGGCACTCTGTGAAAGGAGGACAGTTTGATATGAAAAATCCATTTTAAATACTGCATTTAGTATTCAGTCCACCCTCAGAAAGAAACATTTAGCAGAAAGAGCATCCCAAAGTGGCAATGAAACTGATTAGAAGTGCTAAATTATTCCCATTTAAATAGGAGGAGAAAAGATTATATCTTTTTGACTGGTGATGAAATAAGTAAAGGGAAATAGGAGGGAATCAGAAATAAAAGCCCAGTCCAGCTAACAGTGGAGTCACTGGAAAGCCTTTCATTAGCTTCAGCAGAGGTTAGACTATGCCCTCTGTCTAATCTTGATTGTTCCTTCATGGTGGAGGAAAAGAGAAGATACAAAATGAAATGTATGATGAAATTACATATGTCATCTGAAGTACAGTGTATCTTTTATACTTCCTGCCAGTTGACTTTTACACAAGAAACCTACATGAAAATAAGGGTGAGATTCACAGGTTTCCTAAGTACTAGAGCAGATGAAGCCACCACTCCTGATTGAGAACCACACGCATGAATCTTGCAGAGCCAGGAGGAAAAGGTTGTGCTCAGAGGTGGCTCATGCTCAGCAGATGAGACTATTTTCATTGCCATCACAGGATAATATGGGACAGAGATGAAAAGACCTCTTCCTAGCCTTCCCTCTTTCTGTAACCAGGGGTTTGCCCAACTCACCAGCTACCCTGCTGCTGCAAAATATATCCAGGTTCTTTTGGAGGAGCCCTGAAGTTGGAAGGCTGGTTACATGCTGTAAAACATGAAGAAGATTTATCATCCCTCATGTTCAGCCAGTTAGCAGCTTGAGTTCAACAGAAGACATCTTCTGTCTGTATATAAGACACCCTGTTAATTGTTTTGAAGTGATTTCTCTAGAGGTAGTCTAGAGGTAAAGCAAGTTAAAATGCTTGTCCTAAGCATGTGCCTCTCTCTCTATCAAGTTTCCTCTAGTGCTCTAGGTGTGATAATTACTGTTTCTAAACTGCTAATTAAGCTTCTAGAGACAGAGATGCCTGATTATAGTGAGTTTTGAAACACTAGTGCACTAGGAGTGGGATTTTCTCCTTCAACTGTGTCTGAAGATTAGCATTTCAAGGCTTATCTGCTTAACATAATTTTATCAATCTTGCATGCTTTTCAAAATGATCTTTTAAAACACATTTCTGATGAGATATGATTTTGCCATCACATCGTGCTGATACGGAGTCTTCTGAGGAGTACTGCTGTGGCTAGGAACTTAGCTCTAGTCCTTTGTTGTTTTCTGCTATGAAATTGTCTTCCTTTAAAATCTCTTTCTGAGAAAAAGACCTAGATTTTGGTCCCAGGAGGATGTAATCTCACCCTAGCACAACCAGACAGGATCACCTTGGCATTGTTTTTCCCTCTCCTCAGCCTTCTACAAATGCCCTCCATGATGCTGGGAACTGTGGAAAGAGAACAGAAATACCTCTCTTCATGTCAGATGGACCATACAACTGTTTGTCCAAAGGACAGTACTTGGGAAGTAATAATTTGGGCTAGGGAGTGTTAGAGGCTCACAGAACTTGTCCCCTGCTGACAGAAAGAAGTAACCCCCACAGACATCAGCTGTGCAAGTGAATATTGAAGTCAAATGTGCTGTGCTGGCTTAAAACTACTGGGCAGTTTTACCCAACATCTTTTGGGAAATACTGCAATGTGACTTGCTGAGAGAACTATGAAAGGTAGAGGACTGCAAAGGAAGGAATCAATAACAAAAATGGAAGAACAAAAAATAAATAGCAACAAAGGCTTTTCTAAGACAGTCTGGCACGATGATCAAAGATGATTAATTAAATTAAAACTGGGAGATGTTGAGTTTCTGGGATTTACCAGATCTGAGTCTCCTTTGTCTGAAAAACTATTTTACTTTACTACCAATGCTATCTATTGACAAAACAATATTATTTTTTCAGGGATTTGTTCAGGGACAAACCATGGCCTGTGACCAGCTGAAGACACAGGGAGCATATGCAATTCTTTTGAAAGTAAATGGCCTACCTGGTCCAAGTTTCACTCCCAGCAGCTAAAATATAACTGACATTTCCTTTCATACATTTAATTCAAGCTGTTGGATAAACTAAGGGATACAAACTGCAGGGTAGTAAAAATAATGAAAAGTTGTTTTTCTTCCTTGACGGTCAGGTTCTGGCATACATTCGAAAAAACACTCAGCTGTGCATTGATAAACAAAACCACCAGCTTTCAAGTGATTTGGCTTGGTGGTCTGGGGTTCTGTCATCAGTGTAGAATAGCTAAATCCTTTAAAAAACAAAATTAAATTATGTGTTTCTGTGTCAGCCTTCCCTTCTAAGCTGCCAGCAGCAGGAAGCCCTTTATGAGCAGAAACACCTGTGGATGTTTCTCATTTTTGTGTGCATGCTTCAGCCTTTCAGAGGGCACTCCTCAACTTGTAGCTCTTCACACAAAGTCAGAGGTAACCCTTTTGTTTTGTGAGACCAAGGGGTAAGTAATTTTGGCCTCTGGGCCCCATCTCTGGGAACTGTTGAAAAGGTTTAAGGCAGGTTATAAAATCACTTCTTAAAAAGACAGAGTAGGGTTTTAGCCCGGTCATGGAAAAATTTTAATGTTAGACAGCACGGACAAGAGTGTTTGAGGTTTTAGACAGGGCCACTGTGACACTGAGGCTCCCTGGCCACGATGGCTGCAACCCAGTTTTGCCATCTTTGGCACCCACCATCACCAGGGTGCACCCTGCCCAGCCCGCCCGGTCTCCTCCTGCGCTTGCCAACAGAAAGCGATCCGAATCCCAGTTGACAAACACGATCTGAACACGAGTAGAAACCCCCCTCGAACACAGCGTCGGACCGAAGCAGAAAGGAAGTCCAGCCCAGACTCCCCACACCCTTTCCCCGCTGTCCCCCATGGACCCGATCCCAGCCGAGACGGGTCCAAGGCGGACACAGTCGGCGAGGGGCGGGGACGAGTGAGGGGCCGTGCCGCGACGGGGCGGCCCCGCCGCCACCACCCACGGCGCCGTCCGGCCAGCTCGGGGGCGGCCCCGGCGCGGCGGGGGGCAGCGGCCCCGGCTCGGCCCCGACGGCGCCGCCCGCCACCGCTTCCCTCCCCTCCTCCCTCCCTCCCTCTGTCCCTGCCTTCTTCCTTCCCTCCTCAAGCCGGACCGACCCGCCTCCGCGCCGTGCCGCGACGGGGCGGTCGGCGGCTCCGCGCCCGCTGCCGGCATGAAGGCAGCGGGGTGGCGTGGCCGGGCCGAGGGGCGCCCCGCTGGTGGGGTGCTGCTCCCGCCTTCCCTCCTCCTCCTCCTCCTCTTGGCAGGTCAGCGGGCCCGGGTGGGTGCGTGGGGCAGTGGGAAGCCGCAGGCAGCGGGTGCAAGAAGGGCGGGGAAGGCGGCGAGGGCCGGCGGTGCCCCCCTGGGCGGCGGGGCAGGGGCGATTTAAGGCAGACGCAGGGGCTTTTCCTTGATGTTGGTGATAGAGCTGGTATCCGGAGCTCGCCCCGGCCCTGCGGGGTGTCTCCGCAGAGCTCTCCCGGGCAGAATGTACGGTGTGTGAGTCCCTCTCGGCTGCGGGGTGGTTAAATCCGCGCCCTGCGGGCCAGGCGCCGTGAGGGGTCCCGGCCTCGCCGCCACGGGTTTGGTGGACGGGCGGGAGCCACCGGCGTTGCTGCCTTCGCTGCTCCGTCGAAGAGCCGGGCGGGCCAGGAGTCGGAGGGACAGAGCCGAGGACACGAGTGCTGGTGCCAGAGGGTTGGTAACAGTGCAGAAGTCTGAAACTGCTGGTGTGGGGAGTCCCGCAAAGGCCACAGAGCAAAAGCCTTGGTGTGGGGCGTCCTGCATACGGGCGGGACGTGTCTCTGCCTGTGCAGGGGGTTGGAACTGGATGATCTTTAGGTCCCTTCCAAACCAAACCATTCCATGATTCTGTGGTCGTCGGTTCCCCTGCCAGTCACGGTCTCCCCTCACCTTCTTGGGGTGGCCGTCCTCGTTCCCTTGTTGGGCAGGCTGGTCTTCAGACAGGTGGTTCAGTTGTTCCACTTTTTTTGTGCATTTCTTTAAAACGGGTAATTTTACACAGGCTTGGTGTGCAACTCCATGGGCTGATCCAGCCCTCCCAAGCCCTCCCCTTCCTCCTTTGGTGCATGTTTTCAAGCAGACCCCAAGCGTGAGGCGGTTCAGAGAGCTGACTTGCTACAATACAGTGAGCAAGATTAAAGTTTGGGGATGTATCAGTAGCACAAGCTGCTTGCTCACTGCCAGTCTGCGAGCTACGGAACCTCGGTGTGAGGGGCAAGTTTGCAGACAAGAGGTACGGGTGGGTATAGGAACATGGCAGCAGCTGAGGTAAGGTAGGGTTGCCTGGGTCCCAACACACTAAAAGCTGGGCCGGCACAGATAACAAGCAGACATGTGAGTGAAAGTAAAACCCATGGGGAGGGTGGGAACCCCTTAGTGTGATCTGCTGCCTGGGGAGTGGGAGCCACAGTGCATTTATTGGGATGCAGAAGCATGGTTTGTCATCTTTGACTTGGGGTTTCCACTGTGGCAGGGTGCATTTGTGTGACTGAAGAGGTGATAAAGGGTGATGATGGTGTGTGGGGCACTGAGCATGTCTGGGTTCATTCAGGCTGCAGCTGAGGTTTGGGCAGTGGGGGAGGAGAGATGGGGATGAGATCTGGGAAGCGCGAGCCTCGAGCCTCGGCTTTTGCAGTGAATTGGCAGTACCCAGAGACAAGAAGTTGATAGCTTTAAAGTTACTTCTCACAGCAGTAAAATTATATGTGTTCTTCCAGTTTCTTAATTGTAAAAAGCTCTCTTGTGTTGTTCCTGAGTCCACTGATCCAGCAGTCTGGAAGGGTTTGTGGCCCTGGCTGGGCAGGACAGTCTGGCACAGCGATGGGACAGAGATGGCACCACTGGCCCCTGCGCTTGATGGTGCTGTGCCACGCTGGCCCTGGAGCTGGAGCAGAGCAAGGGCAGCTGCTGCCAGCTGGCAAGGGATAAGGGAACCCCAGGCAGCTCTAATTTACACCCCAGGCTGGGGCTGGGCAGGGGCTGGGGGAAGTGGCCAGTTCCCAAGCAGCTTCCTTCTCCTCTGCTGCAGCTCAGCAGGACAGGCAGCCCAGCCTCAGGTTTCCATCTGAACTCCTTGCTAGAATGCAAAAAGGTGATCCATGATGAATGGTTGTTCAGAATGTTCTTTTTACATTTTATTTCTTTTAAGTTATTAAGTAGAGAAGGAACTGATATGGCCAGCTACAAAGTAGCCATACTCAAAGGACCTAACTCTGAACTTCCACTGAAATGCATCTTGAGTGAGAATGGGCTGCCATTTGGATTACAGGGTCAGGTCACACCTCGAGTGAAGTCTCTGATTGTATAAAGCTGTTAGATTGCATTTTCTTTTAAGCTGTGCTGTACAGCAGTTTGTTGTTGCTGCTGTTTGACCACATGAATGTTATTTTTTATTCAGCAGAAGATTGTCTGGCTCAGTGTGATAATGACTGCAAAGCTTACTGCTGTGATGGGACTACTCCCTACTGCTGTTCATATTATGCCTACATTGGGAATGTCCTTTCGTAAGTATATTTGAGCTTTAGAAAAAAAATCGATTCACACTGTTCGTGGACTTGATGTAAAATCCAGTTGTGAGAAACTGTATTTTGGCAATAAGCAGTGGCAGGATTTGGGGGGTTTGTTTTGGTTTTTTCACTTGCTGATAACAAACAATGTTATTCCTCCAAATGTTGCATATATTTTTGAAGCCTGCTAAAACTGAGGCTTATGTCCTTAGATTGTGTACTATTATATAATTAGTGGACGTAAGCTTTAGAGGTGGTGAAAACCTTTTTTCAAGCTGTTCAGATGAAAAGAGTGTGAATAGAAATCTTGTGGGTTTTGTGGCAATGCTTTGTCATAATACCTGCGTCAAACCACAGTTCAAATGACTTTAACTTGAGATTCTTTTCTTTCCTTTTTATGGACTTATTTGTTTTTGTCAAATGATGTTCTGGCTTTTGGTGAAATGTACTGAATAGAGTCCAGGTGAGGGTAACCTGACCTTTTAATACTGCAGTATGAATAGCATGTTTCACAGTGTTTCAAAAGAACAACAGCAGGTGAAATGGAGTGGGTGTGAACATTTCCTATCTGGAGAAAAATAGAGGAGTTAAATGTTGATTAAAAACACAGGCTCCAGTGAAGGTGTTAGCTCTGCATAGGTGAGGAAGGAGAGAAGCTTCTGTGCTGACCTGACTCTAGGCTCTGGGCTTAATTTAAGTGACAGCCCATAAGTATCCCATTCATGTGGGAGGGCAAACCTAAACAAAATATAAAATGCTGTTCTTCAAGACAGGACATCTTGCCTCCTGTTTTGTCATTCCCACCAGTAATTTCCTTTGCCTTTAGTGTTCAGTCTGTAACTTTTTTTGGTTTGTACTCTTGACTAAAACCTGAAAAGCAAGAAGAGGTTTGTCATAGGACTGCTCGGTACTTGGGGAGGAGGGAGTGGGAAGGTGTTAGTTGCTTTTTTCTAAAAAAGCTTCCTCTGATGCAGGTTTTGTTTGAGCTGTGCTACCTGGGGAACATGCCAGCATATTTTATAGCACTTTGAAGGAGTAGACAGGGTGATGGTATTTTAATACAGGATTGATCTACAGTTTTTAACGCAGATCAGACACTTCCTGGGCTAAAGTAAATAAAATTATGATAGAGCACCAGAACCTTTCATTCCCCTGGAAATAAAAAAGTGTATACTTAAGATTGATTAGTGTTAGAGAATGGCAAGTGATTTTTTTCCCCACTCACCTAGGGAATATCTGCTTTGATTCTTTGTTTTTCTTTTCTCATTCTAGAATTGCTTTTCCATTTACATGGAAGAAGGAGCAGTTTTTGAGTAACTTGTTCCAGCTCACATGTGGCGAGGAGTGATGGGCACAGTAGCTTAGGATATTACATTATAAGAAGGAAGCTTCCCATAGAGCAACAAAACAAGTGGGTTTCTGGTCCCACTTCTATGTGAATATCACTGGCATTTAGGCTAATGTTAGAGCTCTGCTTTGGAGAGGATTGAGCAGGAGTCTTTAGAGTGGCTGCTGAAATGTTCAAACCATGTGACACCTAGTCTTTTGTATGTTTATTTAACAAGTATAAACAGCTATGGAATTAGAGCTGAGTGTGAGTGGCTCTGCTGCATTGGAAAGGTCTGTGTGTATCTGGGTGGGTTTGAGTACTGGAGGGTCTGTAACAGGCGACGTTTGGTTCTTTTAATTTTTTTATGTTTAAGTACTCCAATTCACATACTCCAAGTCCAGTGAGGAGTCATTATACTCCTCTGACCTGACATTTTGCATGATTGAGCAACAAAAAGCTGTTTGGGGCGTGTCTTCTTTAAACATGTGTAAACTCATTTTGAAAACTTCAGACACTAATGAGTTGACCATCTGTCCTGGTAAACTGTTCTGTACTTCGTTTATTAACACAGCTAGGAAATTTTGCAGGGAAATTGAGGTTGAAATTCTTACTGTCAGCTCTTAGCTTATCTGCAAGTTTGAAATGTGGCTCTAAATAGTCATCGGGACAGCTCCCCAACCTTATGGCTGAGCTGGGTGAACACTGTCAGTCTCACATGTAAGATTTGCTTTGTTTTGCTTTGCCTTGCCCAGAGGTCAATTCTTTGGCCTTCCATTGAGCTCTGTCTTGTATTTTCCCTTCATCCTTGAAGTGTGGTTAGAACAGGGTTTTGACAGAAGCCTTGCTAGGATTATTTTTTCCTGTGTCCTTGAGTACCTATTATGAAGCAGCTATCTGTGATGATCAGAGAAGACATAAATGAACTTATCAATTTGTTATAGCTCTAATTCCTTAAGTCTACAAAGCATGTCTGCTGCTTTAAACTTGCATATTTTTCTTTGCTAGGGTTACTACCTTGCATTTAGTTGTATTTCAAAAGATGTTACTGTCACTATAACAATAGTCCGTAAGAATAACCTTACTTTTTCTTTATTTGGCACTACATTAGGATTTTTGATTGTTTGGTTTTTTAATGTGCAAGATTTTTCCACAGAAGTTTCATGTTACCTCGCTACCAAATGACAAATTGATGAAATTGCACTAGAAGACACAGTCTTTGGAATATGGAAATGGACACTAGCAACCTATGTGCTTTCTGTTAACAACTGTGTATTGAAATCTTTTAAATAACCATTTTGTAATCCAACAAACTTTGCATCCTGATGATTCCACATAATGCTGTTCTTTAAATATCCTTCTTTTCCCATGTCATTTTTGATCCTGCTGTCTACATGAACCATGGACTTCTTCTGTGTGGGTGCATTCAGAAGTACTTTTTAAACTGTCTTAAACATGATTACTTGTAGACAGTGTTGTATTGGCTCCTCTACTTTACAGGTTGCCAGTGCTTCTTCATTTGTTTGCCACTAATTTGTCACCTCTCTCCATTCTTTATAAATTTGCATGTCTTTCTGAAGTTTCTGGTCGTTATCTTCTCTGGGATGTTTTTTCTCTCAAGTGTTAAAGTCTCTTGCAGTTTTGGAAAAACCTTTTGGCCTGCAGTAGGTTCTTTTTAAAGAATTCTCTGTTTTGTTTCACACCTCTCACTCTTCTCTTTCCAGACTCATATGCCAGCAATTGTGCAAACAGACTGTAAACAGCAGGCAGTAAAAACTGATTCTGAAATTAAGTCAATGTGACTAGATCATGACATGATCACTGAAACTTAAGTTGCTTGTAGCCTTTAGATGCTTAATTAACTCTTCTTCACTCATTAAGATGAGATTCAGCATTGAGATATTCCACATAGGGTTTTAGAATTTTCTATTTTAAGAAAGCATCATCATTTTTTTAGGACACCAGAGAATTTTTTTTCTTTAGTCAGATGGGATTTTCAGCAAACATCCTCCAGGCTGTGTGCATCTGTGATTAGCCCATTTTTCTTTCCACACATGAAGAACAGATGCAAAGTTATCAGCTCACTTTAGGATCAGGATTTCACGGCCTGTATGAGGTGTTCTAGTACCTTCATCTTTAGCTGGACTATAGGTATCATCTGTAAACATTCATGGTCTGTGATAGAGTCACCTGTAATCCCATGAGTGTCTCTAATGTAAAATAACACATTCTTCCTCCTCCTCAGAACCCCTCATGATAGCCTTTCAGAGCAAGTTGTTAAAACATTAATGCTCCTTCTGTATTTCCCTTCCTACTAGCTTTCAATAGCTACAGACTGTTATTATTTCCTTTAATGCATATTCATTTCCTCCTGTTTATTTTATTTTTTATTTGCTCATCGTCTAGTGCTTGTTAGCCCTTCTAAAAATGTTTTTTTTTTTCTTGGAAAAATTACAGGTTTATGTTTGGACTTTTCCAACATAATGGACCTGTTTCTGTGGGATGAAGGAAAAGTTACAGAGATGTTTGAGTGTTCAGACTGTTAATCCTGCCCACATTTGCACTCCCCACCAGGAGAAAGCTTGGAGGCACCCTTCCCTGTCTTCAGCATCATGCCAGCCCTTATAAGTCAAGAAACTCAAACTGCCCTCCTCCTCCAAAGCTGCTTCCTAAGCTGTTGAATCATTTGTGACTGATCTTTCATCAGTTTCTCTGTGCTGCATCTTACTTCAGCAGCTTGCTGCCAGGCCAGGGGCTGTGAGAACTGCAGAGTGTTTTCTCCATGACAGCTTCTCCAGGTTAGCCCAAAACAGAAGTTATCTCCCTAACTAACCAATCACCAGCGTTGTCCCTTCTGTCACTCAGGGTACTGGAGACATCTGGTCATTGCCTTCAGCTCCAGGCTGAAATGCCAGAACTCCTCAGAGGTGGCAGTCAGTATGAAAGGGATTTCTTCTTCAGAATCCAAATTTGAAAGTGTGTTTCTGACAGAGCTCTTTGTACTTGCTTCTGAGAGGCCCTACACTGTCTGCCCCACATACTTGTCCTGATGGATTTTCTGTGGGCTGATTTCCGGTTTCATCTTTTCCACCACATTGTGCCTGGTGTTTATCATAGCCCACAGGCAACTTGTGAGCTATGAGGAGTTACCTGGGCAGAGGGTTCAGTAGTTGCACGCTTTTGGGGGTGGTTCTGGAGGCTGTCTTTGCCCTTTCACATAATTTCATAGCCCTCAGATGTGATTCAGAGTCAAATAATCTCAGATTCCAGGTAAATAATGGAGCAAAGAGGACAAATAGTCCAGTTGTTCTTTCTTTTCAATGAGTACTGCTGAGCCAGTTCAATATTCAGCAGAAATCAAGAACCTACACCCAGATTTGGCCCACAGAATTAAAGAAAACTCACTGATAAAATATTCAGCCCTGGTGATTGGGTTGTAAGTCTTTAAGACCAGTAAATTATAATGCTGGCATAAGCAGAAGAAGAAAGCCAAGATGCAGTGATGCTACATTATATTGCAAAGTGTATAAAGTTTCCTGCTAAACTTCAGCTTGACTTACTCTGAGGCAGCTTTCATTTAGAATAACAAAATAAAACAAAACACAAGATTCCAAGAACTTTAACAGTAACTGGAGTAAAAAGTAAATAAAAACTTTAGAGAACTGTGATCTCATTACAGGTAGTGGATGGTGATTTGCTAGAGAGTAGGTGGAAAAATCTTACTGGAGATAATGAGGAAGCAATGGCCTGTTCAGTGACCACTGAAACACCAGGTGTTATTTACATGAATCTAATGTATGTTGGAAAGGGTGTGTTTTTTAGGTGGTTTTTTTTGTGTTAAGTTGAGAGGTTGTACAATGTGGCCAGGAAGGAAGGAAGGCAGTCAGGGAGAATGGGAGGAAAAGAGGCAGAGAATACATTTAGCATGAAAATTATGTGCATGCCTCAGCCTGCAAGAAAAAGCCATGTGTAGTGTGTCTAAGTGTATGATTTGTTGTGAAGTACTTTATATTGTGTAGTACTTTCCAGATAAGCAGCTGACCTCAGTACCATTTTCCTTCATGAGAGGAAAAATGTTCCTTAAGCTGATTCTCTTGATATGAATATACAGGATGGAGGGGGAGTACGGAGGACAAGTGCACCAAAGAACAGAATTAACATTTTAAGGGTTAGGAATATAGACCTGTAGCCTCTGGAGTTCATAATGAATAATAATAATTAAAAAAATACATGAGGAAGCTTGGCACTTGCTGTAGGTACCAAATAATTGAAATAAGACACTTTCAGCTATCCCACAGTAAACATGTGAAGCAACATATGAGTTGGGGATGTTTGTGTGTCTGTGCTAGAGTTGTGTCATACTCTGTGCAAAATAAAATTGTATTTTTCTTCATCCATGTAATGTTCCAAATTTTCCATGATTGAACCACTTGTAAAACTGTAATTTACCTGGCAATTTCCACTGTGACTTCTGATGCGATGCCAGAGGTGCATCAAAGACCTAGTTCAATAATTATTTTTTCCATTTGATTTGAGTTGTGGCTTCTAATCAAGAAAATCTCCCTGAATGAGCACACAGAGCAGAGCCTGAGGATGCTTGTGCTGAGTGCTGGGGGCTGGCTGTAAACGTATTATTGGCAAGGGTAGGACTCTGATAATTATGCTAAAAACATTTTCCTTTCACTCTAATATGTGAATAGCAGTTCAGCCATTTAATCTTTGCTCTTCAGCATCTGGATTACCTGTGGAAGCAGTCTTTCATGCAGGGAAACATGCTTCAGTCTGGGAAAACCTCTGCCAGAGATGTATCCAACACTCTCTGCAGCGGTTTGAGTAGTTTAGACAAAGATCTAGAACCATGTTTTCACTGTGAGATCTGCTGGCGAGGGAACTGGTATTCAAAATGTGACCTTGGTGAAGTATTTGAACTTCCAAGTTGTTTTTTTTTCCATGCCTATTGTCTCAGTTCATATCCTTCACCAGAGAATGTGCAATCAGATTTATGACCAGAGCTGTATCTGTTCTTGACGACGGCTGCAGAGGAAACCCTTGTCAGCACCAGAATTAAAAGACAGGGTGCCTCTTCTTTAGCCCTTTGTGTTTTCATTTCAGACCCTGTGTTGTGACAGCCAGCTCAGAATGGGAAAAGAATTGTTTTGCTTACTAAACAGTGGCTCTCAAAATATAGCTCCCACTTCTCTTTTTTTTTTTTTTTTTTTTTTTCTCATATCTGACTAACTGGTTTTAAATGTTGAGAGGTAATGGGACCTGGCTTGTTTGTTTGGTCATTTTTGGAAGTTCACAGTTTTTAATTTAGTAGGTAGCCATAAGAACTAGAATACTTTTTAAATTATTATTATTTTTTTAGTGAAAACTGGAAGTCTTTGTAAATGTGTAAGTTCAGAAAAGCTAGCACAGTTTTGTGGCAAAACTTGAGTTGTTGACATATCTCTGGATCGTCTGTTTTTCATCATTTGGAATATTGTTAGAATTTGGCCTGAAAATGGAAACATTAAGGTATGAAATGCTCCCTGTGGCTTACAGAAAAATCACTAAGGGGAAAAAGCAAGTATTCATAAGAAATTCAGTGAACTAGCTTGTTTATAGTGCACTGCTTATTTTGAAAATATTTTTCAGTGAAAATGAGAGATAATTTTGTGTTTATCACTTGCAGTGGTCTGCTTTGGAAGCTTGTAGGATTTTCCCATAGATTCGGTCATGTAAAGGATAAATGTTTTCTTAACACTTAGTAAAACTGATGTAAAGACTGAGTCTGAGGATTATGCTGATCACAAGAGAACTGCCCTCTCTTCTGTTCATTATTTTATACCCCTTCGTATTTTCATTTTTCAAGTGGAGGAAAGGTCCACCTCTGAATTTATAAAAATCTTTAACTTTGTTCAGTCACCTGTACATCCAATGCTTTTGAGAGAATTCGGATAACATGATAAGCACCAGTTCAGCAAAGGAATTAAATGCATTTGTCATTTCAAGGCAGTGAGTGGATGCAATGAAGTCCTCATCCTGTTGAAATCAATAAGATAATTATTTCAGTGGGGACTTCATGCACTGGCTCTGATGGGACAAGCTGTAAGCTCAAGTCGCTTGTTGAATCCAAGTGTTAGGAGGTGGAGAATTCTCCACAGGTGGAGAATTTCTGTTCTTGGCTAATTCTGATACTTCACTGAGCTCACAGGATTCTCAGAGGATTAGTCTGTTGCATTTTTTGCTGGTTGCTCTGTAGTAAGTAATATTGCATCAACTCAGAGGTTTATTAATGGCAGTACTTCTGGGTCAAAAGCTGTGCAAGAGAGCCATTTGATGCTGCACACAGTGTAATTGCAGCCAATCCAAATAAAACCCATAGCACTAAATCAGTGTTTGACCAATATTGTCCCAGAAAGATAAATTCTCCTTCTAATCTTAAAGCTCCTCTTTAAGGGATAGAAAAAGAAGTTCAGCGTATGTAAGCGAGTTATTGAAAATTAAAGGAAATTAATTACTAATTCATAGGGCAGCCACAAGTTGCTTTAAGTTTTATAAGCACAACTAGATAGAAATTCTACACTTAATATAATCCTTAGAAGTTCATTGAAGCTTTCTTTAATTATTTTCTCAATTTAAAAAATATTTACTTGTGATATGATTTACTTATGTGATATTTACTTTCAGAATCACTTCCGCTATCATAAAAGCCTTTTTTTTTTTTCCTGTAATGAATTATTTTTGTGAAAGACAAGATTTGTGCTGGGACTCATTCCATACATAAGTATTTGGTGTGGGATGGGGAGCCACTAATAGCACAAACTGGTCAGACATGTTTTATCATCATGTCTCCCTTTGTTGGCTCATCCTTACAGATAAGAGATTTTTACTGCTGTCATTAAATGGAGTTATTCCCTTTGCTCACAAGGGAGGCTTTGTTTAATGCTGAATGTTCCAGGTTCTCTCTCTTTATTGAGGCCTGTGGTACAGTTTGTCACATGCACAAGAGGTACTAAGGATCTACAGCTATGGTTGAAACATCTGTTGATCAGCCAAGAAGCAATGAACCTTATTTTTAGGTGCCTTGTGGATTTGCTACGCTGGTACTGAAGTGTAAAGGGACTTACACAAACTATTTCTAACCCAGTCCTTCATACACTCCATGGTCAAGGTTATCCATTGAAGGTGTAATTAGGGCACCACTGCCCTGTAAGCTATTCCCATCTGCCAAGCAGCCCATAGCACACCAGTTTTAGCAAGCTAGGAATAACTTATAAAGTGCAGTCCCAAATGTGTGCTCTTATACTAGCACATTAAGTGCAGTTTTGGCCTCCAATACTTGGTACTGCTTATTCGTGTTGTGTCCATACGTTTCATCTTTCCCTTCCAACAGCAGGGCAAGGGAGGGCCTGGATGTAAGTACTGCCCCTTCCCCTCACCTCTCCTCCCCTTACCACTGGTGCTGTTTCCTCCTCCCTGTAAAAAGGGATAATAATAGAATATATAATATAATAATAATATAATATAATAAATAATTATTTGGGTCAGGAAGAAAGCAGTTAGCCTTGGAGACTGGCACATCCCACCAGGGAGAGAAAGGATCCAGCTTCACAAGCAGATGTCTTGGACTTCATAGGACAGAGACCCTCCCAGGAGTAGTTTGGAGCCCTCTGGCTGAAGTAACATAAACTGTGAAGACTGTCAAGGAGAGGGCAGAGCATTGCAGCTGCTACCTGTTACCTCCATGATGTGTGCATATATACATGTGTATGTATACTCATAATTGTTATAATGTGGGTTTTTTCTACTGAAATTCTACTGTGCCATTTTCCAGCAACAGTAAAACCATCTGGAGTACTGGCTGGCATTAGGATTCTGTTCTAATCCCTTTACTGCTGAAGCACCACATCAGTGATGCTGGTCTCCAGCACTCAGCATTTTGAGTTTGAGGCTCAGTGGAGCCTGGGAGACCCCCTTGTCAGGAACACTCTGGGCCGGCTCCCTCTGCAACTGGCTTGGAGGAGTGCTTGCAGGGTGCTTGTTACCATATCACAGTGCCTCTGAAATAGACCTTTGGAGAAAAAGAGAAGTATATATTCTAATAGCAGACTGAGGAAAATTCAGAAATGGAAATCAGGCTGTGGAGAGACACAAAATTAATTACTTATGTATAAATAGCACTTACAATATGATGGTGTTTAAACTGTACATGACAGCAGCTTCTAGTTCTTTTGTTTGGACCAAATCCTTCAAGTCCCTGAACTTTTGGACCTCTCTTCATCTGCTGCTTTGGAAATGTAAACCAAGAGGAGAGAAATACGCAGGCAGCATAAATTTAACACGTTAATTTTCATTTTAGGGACTAAAGTAACTCTGGCAGTATTTTATACAAGACCCTCTTGAAATACATCTCCTGGAAACCTTGAGATTTTCCTGGAAGAGCAATAAGAATTTTGTTACTGAATGTTTTGTATAAAGAACACAGCTTTTTTGTAATCATCTTTATTTTCCACTTGAGTAGCATTATCTTCCGAGGGTTTCAAAACACAATTGTCAGTTGTTTCAGTCTTATGCTCATAGTATCCTGTCAGGGAAGGCAGCAGTGTCTGGGCATCACTGCTTGTCTGGTGGCATGTACTGCTGGGGTTGGGCTACCCAGTTCTAAGAACTACCACTGTTAAAGATTAATTGTTTGAGTTAGGGGCAGAATTTTGATTACTTGAAGCCAAAGTTTGATGGCTGAACATAGACTATTGAGATTGATCACAGAATCACAGGATCATCCAGGTTGGAAAGAACCTCTGAGATCATCAAGTCCAACCCTTGATCCACTGCCACTGTGGTTACCAGACCATGGCACTGAGTGCCACATTCAGTCTCTTCTTAAAAACCTCCAGGGACAGAGAACCCACCACCTCCCTGGGCAGCCCATTCCAGTGCCTGATCACCCTCTCTAAAAAATTTCTCCCTAATATCCAACCTAAACCTCCCCTGGCAGAGCTTAAGTCCATGCCCTCTTGTCTCACTGATGGTTGCCTGGGAAAAGAGACCAACCCCCCCCTGGTTACCCCCTCCTTTCAGGGAGTTGTAGAGAGTGATGAGGTCTCCCATGAGCCTCCTCTTCTCCAGGCTGAACACCCCCAGCTCCCTTAGCCCTTCCTCACAGGACTTGTGCTGGATCCCTTCACCAGCAAGAAACCTCTCAAGGGGTAGAAAATGGTCCTGTGTGTGAAGAGTCCTTGTGTGTTCTCTCAGTTGTGTGATGCTTCAATGTTAATCTAATACAAGCAATTAGTAACCGTCCCACAAACCTATTTTGTCACAGCACCTCATGTGCAAATGTTGCATTCTTTTAAGCCACCAGTTGTTTTTGTCTGCCTGTTTGCCCACATCCCTGCTCTGGAGCACAGCTGCTGTCACAATGCAGTGTGCTGACCACTTGCTATGCTGCATGGCCCTAGTCCCCAAAGACCTCGATGAGGCTGTTTCTGATGATAGCTAATATATTTGCATGGCTGAAAGCTAATATTATTTTTTCAGTCCATGGCAGTAATCCTGTGTTTGGCTTGGAAATAGACAGCCTATTTACATAAACTGAAATTATGGAAATGGATGACAGGATCTCCAGTCTGCTTACCTCACATTGCTTTCCTCCAGTGGCTGCTTGCAGAGATAATTTGATATTAAATTCCAGTGGAGAGCAAAAGAATAGAGCTTCAGGGGGGTGGGGGATGGATTAAAAGTTATGACCCTTATTCTCATTCTCCATTTTCAACAACATTTTAAACTGTCTGAAGTAAAGCAGCCTTACCTTCACAATTGTTGAATGAAACTTAATGATTGAATTAGCATGTTTCCAGAAATGTAATAAAATGTCAGCTTGACAATAATGCTTTCAAAACTGCCATATGACAGGGGTGCTGTAAATACAGTGGGATGTCAGCTGTGTATTCCAAATAGTATGCTACATTAAGATAATGTGGTGTAAGAGGGACCTATGCTGTTTCACATCTGCATTTGGTAAGCTGATGATGTCTCTGTCTTCTAACATAATTTATTTTGCATTAAAATTCCGTATTCTTCAGGAGAGGAAATTTTTCCTGCTTGCTTTTCATGCCCCTCCCCAGTCCTCCTTTCTTCTGAAAGGTGTGAGGAAGTGTGATCAATCAGCTCCTGAAATAGCTTCTGTGGTGCAGCTGCCTGTGTTAGCAGGCGATGGATTTGATGGCCTAGGAAAGTCCTTTCACACTAGCCAGAGAAGTAAGAATTTGTTCTGTTTTGGGCCTGAGCTGATCAAACATTTTAAAGCTCTCAGAAAGCTGGTAGGCACAGGGTCTCTCTTCTGCATTCCTCTGCAGTCACAGGCTGACAGCAGCTGCTTATAAGATGACTTCCAGGCTGGAGTTGGTGTAGCAGAAGATGATCAGTATTGTTTATCCAGCAAGGACAAGCCACTTCAGCATCTGAACTGGCCCATGTGCTGCTAAGGAAACAGCCCTGGTTTATATCACTCCAATTTAGCTGGTTACAAAGCACAATTGTTTTGGTTTTTGAGCCTTGGATCCTTTTTTAAAGAAGGGCTTTCTTTTTTTTTTTTTACCTCCTACAAAGGAGGTTTTGTTCTGCAGATTTGTGAGTGGTTACCCAGACGGGTGCCCCAGGGTCCTGAGGAACACTGCAGTCCTCTCCAAAGGGCTGGGAAGCTGTGCCAGGGAATACCACTTGGGCAAGTAGGCAGTGAGAGGCTGCAGGGAAGCTGTTGTATGTGGTGGCCAGTTCAGGGCTTCTCCGTGGCCTCTCTTCTGAGTGTTCACCAGATAATCAAACATTTTCAGGAATCCAGAAAAGTGATGCCTGTAATATATCTCCATGTCATTTGAAATCTGTCAGGTTCAGTTATAGTCAGGTAAGCTTCTGTATACTTATGGTTTATTTTCCTTCCAGAGATTTGTTATCATTTGGAGCTACTTGGAATCAATCCCCTGTTAGCAAGAACTAGGTTATAGTCTCATTAAAGGCTGACTCATCATTTCCATGAAGTGATATTACTTGAAAGTAAGTTCTTGTTGCTTAAAAGGTGGGGAAGTTACTCCCCAGGGGTCAGGTTTACTGGGTCATCCAGAAAATCATCAGGACTCCTCCTGAAAAGCTTCCAGCTGCCTGGACAGAGAGAGCAGGGCTGTTTGGAAGTTGGAAAAATGTTGGAAGAATGTTGCTTGGTACTCCAGTGCTATGCCTTGTCTTATACTGAGGTTTAAAGAATTGTTCATGGCATATTGTGTTCCATAATTAAAGGAAAGGGACAGGCTGTATCTCGGTGGCTATGAGCTCTTCCCTGAAGCTTGCTTGCTCAGGAGGTATCTGGCCCTGCTGCCTGATGGACACCTGTGTTTCATCCTCTCTGTCCTGCCCATGGTGCCTTGCTCCAGGGAGGATGCAGCTTCACATGGTTGGTCCAGCCTGATGCTCAGCCTTCACCTGGTGACTAAGGAGTGGTTGGAGGGGTCCCTTGGGAGAGTCTGGGACCTCAATGGGGAGGATGCTGAGGCCTTGCATGTGGTGAGGATGTGCTCTTGCACCTTACTAGGAGACTCTGAAGGCTGCCCCATCAGTATACAGGCCTTGCAGTGAGGGAATGTGCAATATCTCATTTAGCTAATATAAAAGCAATTACTGCTCCGTGAGACTCATAACTGGAAAGCAAGTTACCAGTTAGCAGCTGTTGTTTAAATCTGAAGGAGCTATGCCTCAAGTGAGGATTTTCACTTTGGTTTCATTATATGTGAATAATTCAGTACATGTTGCAGTTGCTGATAGTGCTTTGTAATGAGATGCTGTTGTTTTTCAGGCTGAATACTTGCCCTGCTCATGGAAAACACTGAATGTGTGGATATCTGAAACAAGTCTGCAGATTTATTACTGTTATCTGTCACTTGTGTTGAATGGTTTTAATAACTGCCAGAACTATCAGCTCCTTCATAACTGCCAGTAGCACCACTATAGCTGTTGATAGATTTTTATCACTTTTTTTTTTTTTTTTTTAGCTTGTGTCAGGACATACAAACTGTCAATTAACTGGGAAAAATCCTCAAGTCACTTAATTTGTACTGACATGCACTGGCTGAAAATATGGTCCAGCATGAAAAGACTTATGAGATTTTCCTCCAAAACTGGCAAACACATTTTTTTGGCTGTCTTGTGCCTGTCCAGAAGAACAGGCCACTGCCTGCAACTCTGCCACCGTAAGGATTCTCTGTGCTCCACTGGCCACAGTCAGGTGTCAGAGGTACCCTTTTCCTTGGTATTGTCAATAAAATCCTCATGCTGGCTTTGTAAGAACAACACAGAAAACTGGGATTGGAAGTTTCTGTCCCTTTGAGTTCAAATCTTCAGATTTGGGGTTTCTATTCTGACCTACTTAAGAAGTTGCTTGAGGCTGAATTCCAGACTGGCCTTTATTTTGTAGCTAAGTGTTCCCAGTCATTTTTTTTATTCTTTGGTTTTTAGCTTCTCCTTCCTCAGCAAATAGCCAGCTGATTTTACTTGTTGTCTCTGTCCTACCTGCCTGGCCTGACAGTGGACTTGGAAAGCCCTCATGGTGACTGCAGCAACACAAAACCTCAGCCTCGACCGTGTCACTTGGAAGAGCTCCCTCAGCAGGCATTTGCTCTTCTGCTGTATCAGCTCCAAACGAGCCCAGTAGCCAAAATACAAAAACAGCTTGAGCTAAAAAATGTTGCTTGTCCACCACAGGGCTGCAAACAGTTTGGAGGAAAAAGCTGTCCTTTCTGTTCTTCACACAAGCTCAGTGTCATTGCTGCTGTTCCCCTGGAGGGAGGGCGCTGTGCCTCTTGTTCTGTAGGGATGCGGGGAGGCACGGGTCAGCTGCCAGGTAGGGCTGCAGCTCCTGGGTGGGAGGTGTCCCTGCCTCCACCCAGGGAGCACAGCTGAATGGAGAACATATCTTCAAAGGGGGCTTACTGTGCCTTGCAGCATTACTACTCTCCAGCCCTAAATGCAGGCTGCCTCTCCCAGGCTGTCATCCCCATCCTCCCAGAAGGTGTGTGTGTCTCAGAGCTGCCTGTCCCTGTGAGCAGGATCCCAGCTCTTTCCTCCCTGCCACATGCCAGGGAACTGCTCTCAGGGGACAGATTGGTGACTTTTCATGAGGCAATGCCATTGTGTAACTACTCCTTCATTAAGAAGTTAAAAGGATTAAGAAGTGGCTGACATGTCAGAAAGTGGAGGCAGCGAAGAGTTATTGTGTAATGAGGGTTGTTTACAGCGAGGTTCTTCTGGGATATGTACTACCACTGAAAATTTTCCAGTGCCAATCAGGACCTAAGATGTAAATGCAAAATCCCTAGTGTGTGAGAGAAAGATACATTTTAAATTAACCCACTTCGGAAGACCTCAGATGACAGATTAAGGGGGTTTCTGTTGCCTTAATTTGTTCCTCTTTTGTATGCTTTGTGGTGCAGCCTTCAGTTATGTGCTTTTCATGGAGCAGTGTGTTTATAACATTTGTATACATCTTCCCTGGAGGTGTTTTCAATGCAGAAGGACACATAAATCTCTACAAATGTAAAGGTGGCCCTTTAGTGCTTATGGCATGCAGTACAGCAGAAGCCCCTCTCTTATCTTGATAATGGAGATTTCAAGTCTGTAAGAGGCTCAGGCTTTTGATTGCCAAAAATCTTTACCAGTTCAAATGAAATAAATTGCTGGCCTCCTTCCAGCTGTTACTGCTGATAACCAAAGTTCATCACAGCTGGTGCCAGGCAAATTATTGGTTGGATATAGCTCAAACCAGAAGTACAAGGGCCAGAGAACAGAGTGTGCTTTCTCCTTGGAGAAGCAGTACCTCCTGGCCAGGACAAAGAACAACTAGCAAGGAAGTGAAGAGATGCTCTTTTCGTGTTTTCTGTGGCATAGCTTACCTGAAGAGAAACAAGATGAGTTCTCCTGTCGTGTTAGCATCTTAACAAAAGACAGTAAAAATTTCAGCATACTAATTGTCATTTTTATTGTGGTGTTTCAGGCATTCAGTGATAATACAATGAGAAATGATCTATGCAGCCTTATTAAAAACATAACAAAGTGCTTTCCTGCTTCTATGTTCAAAAGTGCTTAGAGATCCCAGATCCCATTTCCATGTTACCCAGCAGGAGGCTAGACTTTGTGCCTGCAGGTTGAGGAATCCCGTGGATTCACACCTGCTTTCTGGGACACTTGTTTTCCTTCATCAGAATTTTACCCCCTGTATTGGAAAACTACATGCCTTTGTGTACACTGTGTGCACTTCCTGACTTTTTAGCCTCGTCATCCTGGCTCTTTCCTGTTACTTAAAAAAACCCAACGAAACAAACCTTAAAAACCAAAAAAACAAACCTTAAAAAGCTGTCACATTCTCTGCTTGCTCAATTGCTCTGATTCTCGATCCTTCCATACTCTCCACTAACATCTTTACGTTATTTCTACTAAACCATGACATTTAATAAATAAGCTTTTAATCAGATGTGACTGTGTTCCTGTTTTTGAAAGCTGTCCAAGATGGGGAATTAAATGATGGAGGGGGGAGGGGCTTGGTTGTGTTGTAATCTCTGATAGTTGAATAAAGGCTGAAAAATGCATTTGAATTAGTGTCATTACATGTAATACAAAATATCTAGAGTTTCAGGGCATCTTCTCAACAAAGGTCAAAAAGAGAGTGATAATAATCTCAATCCTGTTTGAAATCGATTCCAGTAACAATATATTCATTCTCTTAAGCTACTTAGCATAGTTTTCATAGCAGTGTTATAGTTAATCTGTGAAACAGGATTTTTTAGACTTGTATTTTTATGAAGATATTTTCAAGACTGTCTTTTAGAAAAATTAAAAATCTGCCTTTATATGTCTGTCTTGGGCTCAGTTTCTACAGTTTGAAAACAGATTTCCAGTGGTCTTGAAAATACCAACTTGATTTATCTTCAAGTCAATGGGAATCTTGTTGAGGCTGTGGAACTGGGCTGGTAATAAATGCCTCTGATCCATATGCACAGCAATGGTTGATGCATGGATTGTTTGGTATTTTAATCTCTGAAATAAAATAGATGGAAACAACAGTTGCAGCTCGATCATCATAGCAATATATTATCAGTGTAGAATCTTTCTTTAATTCTTCCATCTCTTCATGAAGCAGGGTGTTGTACCATCCAACTTGATAAAGTAATTGGTCTCTAGAAATCTGTCCAGGGACTGCCTGCTTAAGGGGATTCCCTCCCCTGTGGTTTCCTGCAGGGAAATTTTAAGCAATTTTAAGAAGACAGTGGTTTGATTTAAAGCCAGGTTGTGTTTACTGGGGCTTTTTTTAAGTTTTCAAAATATTTCTGCATCTTGTCATTTAATAGCTCTGTCAAGTGACCAGTTTGGTTTATTTTACATAAAGTCCATTATAAGCTGTCTGCCAGAAAAATCTCACAGATGTGGCTGCAGGGCTCAGCAGGCAGGTATGAGAAATGAGGAGCAATGGTGGAGCATATCTGCCCCATCCAGGGGTGATTTGTGTTTGAGGAGGGGCAGGGAAGGGGTGACAGAGCTTGTCATCCTCCAAACATAAATGCCACTTCCCAGGCACATCTCACAGAGCAACCTGTAGAGTGTGGGAGCTGAAAGGGGTTATGGAGGAACATCATCCTCCTAATCCCTCTTTTTCCAGAAGCTTGGCCAGTTTTAAGGATTTCAGAAACCAGCCAAAGCCATTTCATGAATCACCTTCTCCTTCTGCCAGGTTGCTGGCACTCTGGCTGCATGAGCAGCTCATGGAAAGGCAGCTCACTCCTCAGTATGCCTGGCTCACCCATGGCCATATGGAGGTGACCACCCATCCCCAAGGTCTCCCATCCCACCTCACCAGGGCAGTGAGGAGGGAGAGGAGGCAGCATTTGTCCCTAGTGGTGGCAGCAAGGGGGACACGTGCTTTCCAATAGCTTTGCTGGGAATGGGGCATAAGAAAGAAGCATCTGTTCCAAAATACATAGTGATGTCTAAACCTAAGTGACCTTTCCAACACTGGTACAAGTTCCTGAAAGCTTTCATGTTTAGTGGGAAACAGCAGTTGTATGCTAAGGGATGTTGTAACATTTCTTGAATTGTTTTACAAGGATCAAAGTGTTGTCTAAAATGCTGTCTATTTTGCAACTACAAACATGCTGAGAGCATATGGATTTGCTCTAACCCTGCTGGATTTGTAACCATGGGCTGTGGAGGAGGATATTGGGAGAATGTCACCTTCCTAGTGGTAATCTTGTCCTCTTCTACTCCACCTGAGCAGAAATGGCATTTGCTTTTCAGTCCTACTGCTCAGCTGACCAGTAAGCATCATGACTGGCACCAGTTATGGTGGCTTAATAGCCACTTATGGTTACTGGGAGACGGATCCCTTTTTGTTCAAAAAGTGAACGGAAGCTCTCAAATAATTTTACTGCTGATCTTAGAGCAGTATTTTTGAACTGATGACAGGGAAATATATTTTATTACAGCTCCTCAGGATGTGTCAAGATCTCAAGAAGAGCATTTAAAAACCAGTGTAAAAAGTTTAAATCTCCATTTAGAACCTGAAGAAAAATCGTATACTAAAAGCAGGACTTCAGAGTTTGGCTGCAAGAGGTACTTCAGTGTAAAGCTGATACATTTTTAATCTATTTGCTTAATGCCAGGAAGCTGGACAGCGAATATTGCAATGTATAGTCCACCTCTGTCAGTTTCCAGTTCATTGGTTGTATTGCCAGAAAGAAGGCAGAGTGTGACAGAGAAAATTCCTACAAAAATAGCTAATGTGCTGTCAGCTTTAGGGCTCTATTTGAAAGACAGGGCAATAATGGAAGCACATAATGCTGCTCAGACGTGAATATCTACTGCCATGGTCTGCAGCAGGTCATGCTGTAATTGCTTCTAAATTTCAATTGGTACTTACTGTGTGCATCTGCACCAGATGGCATAGGTTTAGCACAGCCTGTGCTTCACTGAGTGAAGTGGGGCCTTTTCTTGGTGGTGGTGGTGTTGAGGATATATCCAGAAAGATAGATTAAGGAGAGAGTTTTGTTCCCCACATAGTATCTTTCACTCCAGTTATCTGCTGGTGCTCTGTAGGAATGAATAATCAAAGAGGAATGATGACCCCAGGTGGGTTACTTAAAAAAGTAAAAGTGTTATCCTTTTAATAATCACTTCAGTACTCTCCTATTAGCATTTCAGTAAGGGGATGCAAATATCTTCAGAGGATTTGTGTTTGCTAAGGCAGCTGTGGTGCATCTGTCCTGATGTATAAACAGTGAAGCTTCCAAACTGGGAATTTTAAAATTCCACAAATAACCCAAGTTGTAACTAAGTTTTAGTGTTCTGTTACTGAACTTTCTTAAAGCAGAGCACTTAGGAATTGCCCATTCCCTCTGAAAGCTGTGCTCCCTTTAGCCAGCAGAGGCTGCGTGGCCATTCTTGGTTGCTCATCTCCACACACGTCTCCTGGCTCCCTGGGAGGGATTCACAGTGGTCCTGACATTTATAAGGATCTCTGCACACGCAGTACCTGCATAGAAGTCTATTTATAGTGCAGGCCTGCTGGAAATACAAATTAAGGCATACAGTAGCAGGTGACAGAGAGAGGACATGTTTTAGGGCTGAGAGAAGGCAGGCCAGTTAACCTTTGTTTTGCCAACTAGAAAACAGAATATATGTATATCAATTCACTCTGTGTTTCATGAAAAATAAAAGTAATTAGTTATTCTGTAATCAAATTACTTCAGAAATGGTGTATTCCTGCTTGCTAGATGCTACGCATCTGGAATAATTTTCCTAATGTTTCAAGGAATGTAAAATTGGGTTTGTTCTCTTGAGAGTCAATTAGTTCTCTGCTGGTAAATATTTTTAAATCTGTAGGTAAAAAAAGAATAAAGCTTCATCAGTGCTACAGAGAACAGGTCAATGTGTAACTGCTTCTGCAGAATTTGTTAGCAGAGTAATGTGTCAAAGCAGAAGGATAATTTGCAGAGATTTGTGATCTTCAGTCCCAAGTCCTCCGATCTATAGGACTGCTGCACTCCCTGAGGACCCTCATTGTCCACAGGGGACCAATTTCCTTCCAGCTTTTTTAAAGCCACACCTGCTGGTTTCCAGCTAAAACTGGTGTTACGTTTTACAGGTGTAGTTTGGTAGAGCTAAGAAAGGTACCTGTCTGTGGTTTTTTCTACCAACTGTTTTGTATTACGGGAATATTGGTTTGGCCCTCTAGGTTGTCATATTTGCCTCCATCAGTCCCCTGTGGCTTTCCAAGGACCAATTTTGTGACAGTGTGTCACTGTAAACTGTGACCAGCATTTTAATTACAGAATACAAGCTACTTTGAGGGGAAAGATAATTATAATACAAATACTGCTACTTTTTCTTTTCTACCAAAAATATGCAAATGTGGTGTTGAGAGCTAATGTAAATATAAAAATACCATCTTACTCAAAGTTCAGATAAACTGCTTATTAGGTGAAATCTCTGCTCCTTTGAGGAGTGGAGACTGAGCTATTAAACCCAGGATACCAAACAAGTTGCCGACTTACAAGTTGTGCTTATACATTTAAAAAAAAATCATTACACATTTTAAAGAAGTAGCTTACCCCTGTTCTCCAATTTATAAATATTTCATGCTGAAATAATGCATAAGGTAGCAGAGCTCACACCACGCTGCAGGGCTGAAATTGCTCTTTTCAGATTCTGATTGAAGTGGATCACTGGGGAAATGTGCATATGCTGAAGCCAGCATACCCAAACCTGCCACTGCAGGCTTTGCTTCTCAGCAGAGGCGTGTGGGGGCAACCTTTTGGCTAGCAGGGACTGCGTGGGGTTTGTGTTGCTTGCTCTCTAGGTCAGTACAGAGGTTGAGCTTTAAGAAAATAGGAAAAAAAAAAAAGAAAGAAAAAAAGGCTGTGTCTAATATTATTCTGTAGTAAAATTTCAAATGCATTGCCCTTTTCACCAGGTAGCAGGTAAGTGAAATCAGTACATGACTCATTAAGAAAAAAACTGCCTTTTTCCCTCCTTCTCTTGTCTTTTTTTTTTTTTTTTTTTTTCTTTCATTTTCTGGCCCAGAGTTCAGACTTTGGGCTGCTGGTGGTTAAGTAGGGTAATTAAAGAGTCGGTCTCAGGAGACAGTTATGGGAAAGGAGAAAACCTCCTTTTCTTTTTGTGGCTTTGGGGTGGAAAGGTAGATTCCCTGAACAAGCAAGTTGGGAGTGCTTCGTGAAAATGGGTTTTGGCTGCAGCAGCAGCACATGCTGGTGGAAAACACAGGCAGGTGGGCTGCCCCCCACGCCCAGCATCAAGGTGGTGCTGAACCCCCATAGTTGGCACCCCCTTCACAGAGCTGCCCATGGACCCCAAGGAAGCAGGGAGCTGCAGCCTCTGAGCAGGACATGGGGAGAGGAGAAATGAAGTCCTGGGGATGCTGTGCAAGGAATGCATGAATGCCCATTACAGATCATCATTCATCATGAAAATCAGGTGTGCAGGGCAGGCTGTACAGTGAAATTTAGTGCTATTTGTATTCCCAGTACAATGTCAGCTCGTTTTATCTGCATAAACCACTTAATTTACTGTGCTCCCTCTCTCCTAAGACTCGATTTTGTCATGAGTCATTTTGTCATGCCCCTCAGAATATGGGATTCCTGGAGGTCATATGTTTCTAGTTATCCGAGAGGAAAGATGTAAAAGAACTGGAGCTGAAATAAACACTCTGTCAATTAAAATATTATATGCTTTCTTTTCTGAGTCACTAGTAATTTGCATGATCTGGTGAGAACTACTGGGAAAAGGCCCTTGGAGAAATATTACAAAATGCCCAGATGATTTGCATATTTAAACAATTTATTCAGCAATCTGTTAAATCTTAAACGATCTGTTGAAACAGAAAGTATAAATCACCCGATATTTTAGTACAAATGAGGTTTCTTCGTTGAAAGATCAAACTTAATTGTATGTGGTACGGTTCTGTTAGCAGGGTTTTTTATCCTGTTAAACATTTATAAGGTCAGTAATTAATTGTTTTACCAAGCCCAGTACTTTGTTGAGGATTATCTGCATCATCCCAGTTTCTGATGCATGGGAGAGAAACACATGTTCCAGGCAGTCTATAGTTTGTGTGATTCATCAGAATTATCTCAGCTAATACTGGGACTTCTTCCCTCTTGGTTCATTTTTTGAAAGCATCAAGTACAGAATTCAGGCTGGATTAGGACTAGTGAAAGTCACAGGTGATTTCTTGGCTCTGGCACTGATGTCCTGGGCAGCCTGGACAAAGCTGTCTTTAGCTTGGCCTGTAAACACATTGAAGGAATCAAGTGTTTCCAAATCTGTGAGCATGTGTTTAGTCTTTTTTTATTTTCTTTTTTTTCCTGGCTGCGTAGGTTCATAGGCCTGGTTGGAACCCTGTGGTACTGTTAGTTATAATAAAGAATATTCCCTGTTTACTGGGCACACTTTGACAGAATTTAAGAGTGAAATTAAATCAGAATTACCTCCACATTTTATGCTGCTCACAGTCCCAGAGCTGCTAGGAACCAGATACTGCTTTACAGCTCCTTTTGAAAGTAGCAGAAAATCATCTTTCTCCTCCCCTCTGTGTTTGCAGTGAGGGACCATGAAATGAAGTGAGTTTTCTAAACATTTTAAATGAGCAAGGGATGGAATTATATCACCACTGAAACCTTATTTCTGCCGGGATCTGGTCCCTTGCTCCACTAACTGCATCTCTATGCAAATCTTTACCAGATGCAGATTGTCAGGGCCTGGCATAGCTAATGGATTCAGTCCCTGATCTTACCCTGCAGACAGCTGGCTCTGAAGTTGGAGTTTGGTTTCTTTAAAAGTAATTTTCATTGTTTGAAAAGAAACAAGCTGTTCTGGCTGCTGACACAGGAGACTTAGAAACTGATTGGTAAATTTGGATGCAGAAAACTGACTCCGCTTAAAATACAAGTGCATAGTGATACTCTTGTGTTTGTTTTTTTTTAACATTATAATCAGCTCATTTCTCGTGGATAATTTAGTACTTGGAATTCTTTTGGCTTGCATTAGCCATTTGAAACATCAGGAACAGGGTGGTTGTTGTTTTTCTCTAAAATATAAACTTGTAGTTACATTAACAAGTAAAAATACTGACGACTGTCAAGAAAGAGTTACGAAATGTGAAACTTGAGACATAGAAATAGGATAGCACAAGTACTGCTACCTTACCAGCCTGAACTGGGCCAACATCTCCTGTGTTTCTGTGGTGGGTTGACTCTGGCTGGTTGCCAGATGCCTACTGAACTGCTCTTTCATTCAGTCTCTTCAACAGGTGGACAGGTAGAAGAAAATAAGATGAAAAAAACTTGAGTCAGCATGAGGACAGAGAGAGGTATCACTTACCAATTACCATCATGGACAAAACAGGCTTGAAATGGAGGAAATTATTTATTGCCAGTTAGAATAGAGTTGGATGGTGACAAACAAGGACAAAAGCTAAACCACCTTATCCCTACCACCCCAGCTTTTCCCACACTTCAACTTCACTCCTTCACCCCCAACTCCTCTGCCTTCCCCCTCTGAGCAGCACAGGGGTATTTTGAGGAATGAGGAGTTCCAGTGGGTCCATAACACCTCCTCTCTGCTGCTCCACAAACTTTTTCCCTGCTCCAGTGTGGGGTCTTTAAAGGCTGAAGTCCTTCAGGACAAGCCTGCTCCTTAATGGTTCATTCCCAAAGTCTGGAGCTTCCTTTAGGGCATTTTCTGTCCCAGCCTGGGGCCCTCTCCAGGGGCTGCAGGGGATGGATCCCTGCTCTGGCACCTGGAGCACCTCCTGCCCCTCTCCCCTCGGTGCTTTCGGGGCTGTTTCTCACCCTTTTCCCCTGAGGGCCGGGCAGTGTTTTGCCCTCCCTTACAGAGCCCTCCCCTGAGGCGCCGCCATGGTGCCTGCAGGCTCAGCCCTGCCCTGCAGGGCTCGGTTGGATCCGGCTGGAACCAGATGGGGCTGGAACGGGGCAGCCCCGGCCGCTCCCCACAGGGACCCTGTGGACCCTGGCAGACCAGGGGCGCCTGCACACAGGAGAGCTCCTAAAGCTCAAAAACCTGATTCTCATTAGGATCTAAGTTAATTAACGCAGCATGAGAAGGCTGGTGTTTTGAGGGTCAGTGGTGTCCAAATCTTCGTCACAGAATCACAGAATCATCTGGTTGGAAAGGACCTCTGAGATCCTCAGGTCCAACCCTTGATCCACTGCCACTGTGGTTCCCAGACCACGGCACTGAGTGCCACATTCAGTCTCTTCTTAAAAACCTCCAGGGACGCAGAACCCACCACCTCCCTGGGCAGCCCATTTCAATGCCTGATCACCTTCTCTGTAAAAAATTTCTCCCTAATATCCAAACTAAAACTCCCCTGGCAGAGCTTAAGTCCATGCCCTCTTGTCCTACTGATGGCTGCCTGGGAGAAGAGACCGACCTCCCCCTGGCTACCCCCTCCTTTCAGGGAGTTGTAGAGAGTGATGAGGTCTCCCCTGAGCCTCCTCTTCTCCAGACTGAACACCCCCAACTCCCTCAGCCCTTCCTCACAGGACTTGTGCTGGATCCCTTCACAGCCTGGTTGCCCTCCTTTGGACCTGCTCCAGCGCCTCAATCTCCTTCCTGAACTGAGGGGCCCAGAACTGGACACAGTACTCGAGGTGTGGCCTCACCACCCCTGAGTACAGGGGCAGAATCCCTTCCCTGGACCTGCTGGCCACGCTGTCCCTGATACAGGCCAGGATGCCATTGGTCTTTCAGGTGGCAGTACGGTTGGTAGCAGTCTTTACTCAAGCATAAGCAACTCTGGCATAAATATCTGCTGGTGGGAAGCAGTGAGCTTAGCCATCACTGCGTGTTTGAGGGTTCTTTGACCCAGACAGGAGTAAATGCAGGAGGCAGGTTTATCAAAGTGTCAGGAGATACCATCAGGTTCTTCAGCTTGGACATACCTATGCTCCACAGACAGCCATCCCAAACTGTGGGTTGATCACCCACCAGGTCCTTTCCTTCCTCAAATCTGCTGCCCTGGATGAGCTGGGAGAGATGACACAGCTGGGTCTGAAGGAGGAGGTGGTCTTCTATCAGGCTCTCTAGGGCTAAGAGCTTCTTTCCCTGCTGAGGCTCAGGAGGGATGGTGATGAGCAAGGAAAGAAGAAGGTACTGAGAATAAAGTTGAAGACCTTTGTACCATCAGTGTTTCTTCTTGTCCAGCACCCATCATTGGAAGCTATACTCCATGCATCCCTTGTCTCTGTGGTTAAGCTTTTCCAGACAACCTCATACTGTGGCAGGGCACCCTAACTAATTCCAATGGCTTTCACTGATTTGAAATCTTGGGGTGCAGAGTTGCATGATTTTTAACTAAGACATTAAAATTACATTAATTGGATTTACCATATTAAAATCCTCAAAAGCTTTTGTAAGTGAGAAATGAGATTTACAAATCCTTCCATGCCTTTACAGTCCAAATCCTGACAATAAATCCTAAATATGCTTTTGAATATAAATCCTTTCTTTACCCTGGGGATGGAAATCACTGATTTATGGATCAGAACGGTAGAAATCCTGGCAGGATTTGTATCAGCTTTACAAATCCTGGCATAATTTTAAAATGGAAAATTCCAGTCTTGAATTTCTGGGGTTTGTGTCACTTTATCCCTGGAAGAACAGTGCGTGGTTTGCATCTGCTTCTACTTCTGCATGTGCTGGCATAGGCCCTGGTGTTTTATTTCAGACTGGATCAGCAGAAAGAAACGTCCTACTGGGCATGGTAGGAAGGAGAGGTTTTTTCTTTCTCTGTGGGCTTTGAACAGTTACATGAGAGAGGCAATGGAGCATGATTTGTTGCTGGCCCTTCTTGGTAGTGGCATGGCTCCCTTTGGTCGGTGGATTGAGAGATTGGCTTCTCCCAGGACTGACTGTCCAGACTACCCTCTTGCTCCTGGTTCTGAGTTGAAAGTGAGGACTGGTAAAGGTCTTGAGAAGATCAAGGAGTGGAAAGCTCAGCAGAAGCCCTTGGCAGGAGATCAGCCCAGCCAAATGTGGAAAAGTGCAGGACAAAAATAATCTCCTGAAAGGCTGCTCAGACAAAATGGTAGTGGTAGTGTCACATATTTAAAATGATTACTGATATAAGACTAAATTTAGTTCTTAATTGAATGGAAAGTAACTTTTGCATGTCAGAAGTTCTTTTCTCCTCTTCTGGCAATCCCATTTGTGTCCTCCTGAGGTGTCCATCTTCTCCAGTATTTTCCATCATCCTCGCTTCCCAAGGCAGGGTGTGTAGGTCTTGACACAGAGGACCTAAACTCCTCGTAACTGTGCCACATGTTGACTCTGCACTGACACAAGCTGTAGCTCAGGGCTGCATGGCTGTCCCTCTCCATGCATCCATCTCCATGATGACTGTTTTCCTTTGACAGGTTTGCTCCCTGCAGACACAGCTCCAGTACCATGACTGCAGGGTACTGGCTCAGCAGTAGCAGTGCTCATTTCCTTGCTTCAAACTTTGAAAAACTAAGGAACTTCCTGGAAAAGCTCCAGAGGCTCCCTGCATGCTACTGTGTTTTCAGAGGTGTTGCAGAGGTGGCAAACACCACAGATGCTTCCAGACACTGAGTCCCTTCCTGTCATCTTTAACCCAGCTACCCCAGGACTCTTAAAAACTGAGCACAGGAGCTTCCAGGGCTTGCAGCACCGCTGCAGCCAGCAAGTTTACCTTCCATGCTGCTGCTCAGGTGTGAATATGGACTTTCCCAGCTGTGATGTGTGGACTCAAGACTGCCCTCACTGATTAGCTGCTATGAAACAACCATTTCATGTTTCTGTTGTAGGCTTTAACAGAGCAAACACCTATGCACAGAGACATAAAAGAGGATGAAGGAAATGTAGTGAAAAAAAGGAGAACTTGAACAAAGCAACAGGGAAATCAGAGCCGTGTCATTTGAGATTTTGAAGTGAAAGTAGACTGGATTTTGTCAATTACTCAGTTTAAAAAATCACAGTGGTGAGATGGGAAAAACAAATACTTCCCTCCATCAATAGACATTGTCACTAATTTGGACACATTGAAAACTATAATTCTGCAACCTGTCAAAGACTTATTTGGGCATTCTTCTGTCATGCTTATGGAGATGTGGGGTAGGGTTGGGCCTTCTTAGTGCAGGGCTGATGCTGGGTCCTGAGACTTCCCATAATCAGGAGGATTTCCATTGTGAATGCCCCACAGGCATCTGTGCCCTCTGATCATCTGTGCCCGGAGGTAAGAACTGCAATCAGTAAAGCTAGAATTCCCATAGACTGCAAACTTCATAGCAGGCACTAAACCATTGACACAGATAGAGTTAGCTTGTTTTGAGGTTGTTTTTTGTAAATATCTGCATCCATGACTCATTGCCCTTACCACATGTAGGCAACACAGTGCATATGCCCATATTTCTCCTTAGAATCAATATTTCTTTTCAGGGTGGTTAATGAGAAGCTTAAGTTCAGAAAGATGACAAGGCAAAGCTTAAATGTGATACTGCAGGAAGATTATTAGCAGAATTTAGCCATGTGGCTTTCAGAGGACAATTACAGGCTTACCTCAGAGTTCCTTAATTTTTCATGAAGCAGCTAGAACGTTACAGCTAGGATTTCCCCAAGAATGACTGATAAATACCTTCTTTATAACACATGCCACTACTTGTACTATTGTTGTGCATTCTGTAAAGTATCCTATCTCTAGATGCCACTTTGTAGGTAGTTTATGATTGATGCAAACAAATTCAAAACTTTATGAAAAGGAAGGGCAGGACTAACTTAGACTGATGCCAATCTTTGAGTCAGTACTCAGAAATAAAAACATAGCTGAGAGGTCTTTATGAGAGATGTAAGATTTTTTTTTTTTTTTTTTTTTTTTGCCTGAATGCAGAGCTCCCATGACAAAGGAAATAGGGAGTATTATAATGTCATTAATCTTGTGTCCAACTTCAAGATATGTATTAGGCATGAATAGTTTTGCCTGGCAGGCAATGAATTTAGAAAAAGGTTAGATTTACACTACTGCATAGATAACATGGAAAAATTATGTTGCCAATGCCATCATGGCTTCCAAAGCATTTTATGTTCATGGACACTCAATGCTTAGGCAAACTATCTGTTTGCAATCACCAAGTCATGAGCCAAGAGACTGCCTTGCAGTGAAGAAAATAGTGAAGATGTGAAAATGCATTGGTGGGGTTTTTGGACAGACTTATTCTACATAAGCTCATTTGCATTTTCCTACATACAGCCTTGACTTTTATGCCTGGTTCAAAAGTGCACATCAGTGCCATTAAGGCTCCCAGGGGACAGGGTGCTGTCTTCCTGCGTTACATTTGTGCCACCATTTCATTCCTGGGTTTTAAGGTCTGCACATTTAGTCACAATATGAGGAATGCACATTGCTTATCAAGTAACTCTCCCTCTCCTACAGCACCAATTGTGTGAAAGAAGAAACCTCACAAGAGACTGAATGAGGGCTTAGGGCCATGCATAGCACATAGGGCTCAAGTGTTGTGCATAAATGGCTCTTCTACAATCTGCCATGAGTATTTCCCAAAAACAATCTTCTTTTTCCTTCCACTGCTAGGAGCACTGCCTGATTCAATTTCACCCTCTATCCTGCTATTGCTTTTCATCTTGCATGTTTATACATGAGCAAAGTGAGTGCAAACTCCTACCCTTCTAATCTGCGGGCTTGCACTGTCATTTTGCATGAATGTGAAAGGCCACACTGAAGTGGAAAATGCAATGAAGAGCATGATGTGCTACTGATTTTTTTCCTGTTTATTAACAGATAGTTGAGAAGACCTGTGTCTTTCTCCTGAGAAGCTACTCCATTCTTATCTCACGACTTAGTGCAAAGAAAAAGAACTATTCTGTATTTGCATGGATCTCAGAAAAGCTGGAAGCCTTTTCTTCCCTTCTACACAACAAGTAAACCTACAAAACTCTTCATCTTGTATTCACTCATTCCATTCATCCTCCAGTCAGAGGGGGAGAAAATGTCAAAGGGTTACTGTACAAAAGAAAGATCCATCAGCTACACTCAGCTTATCTTCACCCTTCAATGCTTAGTTATTGAGCACATGAAGGGTTAGTGTTTCAGTAAATGTCCTGTTTGCCACAACACCTGAGGCAGGAGAAGGACCCAATAAAACCAAAGTCTGTTCTTGAGCAGGGATCCTTGGATGAGCTTGAAACTACCTGTGGTACATTTTGGGGCTGCACTTCTTCATTTCTTGCCAGCCTTGCTTATACCTCAGTGCCCTGACCTGTAAGTTCTTCTGCTTCAGTTGTATTTAGCCCAGATCCAAACAAACAGGGCGTAGAAAGTTGCTGATAGCCACAAACTGCTGTACAGTTATGACTGCCAGCCTCCTTGGGTGAGAACTTGAAAATAGTGAAGGAAATTCTAGCCTGGAGTTAGATTGAATCACTGGAGGCCTCTTCAGCTTGGCCTGATTTCTAGACCACGTTCTTTATGCATTAGACCCTTTCAATGTGCATGCTAAGGGAAAGAGAAGGATCCTAGAGCCTGCATCAAACTCCACATTTCTGTACAGATCCATGTGCTCTCACTGTTGAGGAAACCTCTGGTGCTGCTCCACATCAGTGCAGTAAAACACTTGGAAATTATAAAGCTTTATTTTGCAATAAGCAGATGGCTGCCTATGGTAAGCAGCTAATAGGTATGAGGATTGGATTCCTTTCTCAGGAACTGCTGCTGTTCACTCTCTTGTACCTCCTTGCATAAAATGGAATTCTTGTTTACTTACCTTACAGGGGTGCTTTTACAAAGCTTATTTGCTGTCCCAAACAAGATTTGTAAAACCCAGTTAGGACACCAGCATCATCTTCTACAACTGAAAAAATGTGGTTTCTAGTGTTTATCTTGGCAAAGCAAACCTGCTACATAGGAGTGAGTGTATAAAGAATCCATTTGTCTTTCCAGATAGTGAAGACAGGCATTGGAGGCAAAACCCACTCTGTGCCCTCTACTTTGTCCAGCCATGCTATCGCTTCCAGCATGACATCTCCATTTTATTTGATTGTGTCAGTAAAATTTAGTCAGATTCTCTCCTCAGCAGTGCAGACTGCTAGAGTGGGAAAGGACTAAATATCATCCACTTCTCCCTTTTGGCCCCAGGAGAGCTGCAAATCTTTCTGCCACCGCTGTAGTTTCTAGGCTATGATTTTCTTGGCTGCATTTCCCAGCTTTGCCCTTTTGGCACTGACTAATTTCTTTTCAGCTTCACATGATCGGATGCTGCTCACATCCTAGAAGAAGTGCCTAAGGATACCCTGTATAAAGTTAGTAAGGTAGGAGCAGGTTCTTGTGAGATATGCAAGTGTTTGATGAGTTTAGTCTTAAATAGAGAAAATATGTTTCCTTTTTTTCTGTTGTGTTGGGGTTGTCTTTATTTTCTTTTTCCATATTAAATAATGGAGATGTTTGTTTGTTTGTTTGTTTGTGTGGATTTTTTTCTGGAAATGATGGTTAACTAGCTACTGCCAAGTCATTTAAAATGTTACTGGACCACAGGTATTTCCCTCTCTCAGTCTATTTTTCATTCTATTTTAACTATTGTCACTTATCTCCAGTTTTTCAGTATAACATTTTAATGAATGGCCTGTTCCCTCAGCTCGGTTCACAAAAGCTGTTCTACCTCTGATTCTCTATTATGTCAGCTTGAGACCAGAATAGGTGAGCTTAACCTCTGAGCACCTGTGTGTTAAATTTTTAAATAGAATGTATTCTTTGCTGGTCTGTGCCACTTGTGATATCTCTGTAGTGAATTACTTTGTATGTGCTCTCACCAAGCAGAAAAGTTTGGAAGAGACAGAACTTTATACTGCCCTGATTACAAGATCACATTAACATTACCAAAACAAACCAAGAAAGAAAGAAGCCCACACATAAATGAAAAACTACACCCCCTACCCTAACATGGCAGCCAAGCTTCATGCAGTTAAGGTAAACTTGCTCCAGTTTTGTGTTTTCACAATGTATCAGGCAGTTGAGTAAGTAGTTAGCAGAAACCTGAACAATCTCTGCAGTGTGGATGGAGATCTCTGGGAAGGTGGAAGAGCAGGCAGCTAACGTCTGGTCTTGGGGATTTCCAAGACAGATCCTCCATTCTAGTGAGTTAAAAATCTGACTCCTGTGGCATAGGTGCTGGGTATCGTGGAGCATCTTATTGTGAGAGCTGAAATCAAAGAAAATTAGATTTAGGGCTCTAGATCATTTATCTGCTTTTGGTGGTTTGTCCATAGATGAGTGCCAGATGCCTATCCAGCTTCTCTCCCACTTCTCTCCCACTCTCCCTGTCTTCAGTTGGAGATGTGGAGGACCATAAGATGAAAAAGCTCATGGGTTAAGATAAGTACAGTTAGATCACTTAACAGTTACCATCATGGGCAAAACAGACTCTACCAGGGGAAAATTAACTTAATTTTTTTGCAAATTAAATATACAGTTGTATGGTGAGAAACACAAACAAAAATTAAAACACCTTCCCTTTACCTCACTCCCCCACCTAGGCTCCCCAGCCTCCCTCCTCATCCCCAACTCTTCTACCTCAAGCGTGGCACAGGGAGGATGAGCAATGGGGAGCGTGTTGTGCCCATCAACACTCATCACATTTTTCCCCTGCTCCAGCATGTGCTCCTCAGTGGGCTGCAGTGTGGATATCTGCTTGGTACAGTGCCATAGGAGTTGGAGAAATTACTGCTTCTGCCATCCACCAGAGGAAGTACAGTAAGGGTCATTTAAATGCTACTTAGGAGAAATTATTCTAAAACCCCCTGAGCTAGGTCCTTGGCTTGTGAATATCCACATTAATATTTGTCAGTTTTCATAGACCTACATAGTCTCAAGCCAGCTGGAGATCTGAAACATCTTTTTTGTCCTTCCTGGAAAGAAAGGAGAAGCGTATTGTGATTATTGTCAGACATGCCTGGTGTCAATTATTTAATAAAAAAGAAGTGCAGCTTTTTAGAGAGCGGGAACAAAGAGCTTCTCCCCACCTCCAGCCTTCCCTCAGCCTGAGTTCTCTTAAACACCTGAGGCTGAAGGTTGAGTAGTGGGACCAGCAGTGTGATGCAGAATGCCAGTCAAAGGCAGTAATTGTGGTTTGCATCTCTGGAAATCCAGCACATCTGTGAAGCCAGGTAAAGCAGAGTATTTGATCATCATTTCTGAATCAAATAAGCATTTAAATTCCCTCTTACTTCAAATCAGACCTAACTGCTTGCCAGTAGCCTAAACTGTCAGTGATTGAGCATGATTTACATACTTTTTTTGTAGAGTTTAATTCTGTAAGGAGCTAATTGAGCTAAATGAAACAACTCTCTGTGCAATTAGTAAATGATGAAAAGGCAACATTAAAACATGGCTGTTCCCTTTGACAATGAAATAGGAAGAAAGGAACACCGTGGTTTAAATCATATGAGCTTTCAGCTAAGCCTCTCATTTGTAGTGAAAACCTTTTTCTCTGAAATCTCCTGAACCCTGTTTTTGAAAGGGGGAAAATAGGAAAAAGCACTTTGCCAAATTGCTGTTTTGAAATGGATTTAATTTATCTCTCTGCTTCTCTAAAGTTAATGTTTACAACAGGGTCTTCAGACCACCCATAATCTGGTAATGGGTCTAGCACAACCTTCAGTCTCTAAACAGATGTGTATCTGAGCATTATCTGAGTCCCTTGTGGTGGGAGGGTCTGTTCATAATCACCAAACCTGTTAGAGAAATGAGGGGGCTGGGTTGTAAAAACATTTTGAAATAGATGAAACACCTTTCAAGATAAGTTGCTGATAAAGGAAAGCAAAAGCACAGTGGGACTGAAATGATTCCTTAGATATTTCATGATACTTCTTTGGCAGCTGCGTTATTTGTATCTTAGTGTGGTGACTGTGAGGCATGAACTGTTAGTCTGAAATAAGTATCTTAGAAATACAGAGGGACTACTTTTTATTTTACATTCTTTTAAAAATGCACTTTTTTTCTTCAAAATAGTGGTGATTTAGTCCTGAAATAAGCTTTGGTGAGTACAGGAGTTGAAGGCTGAAAATTATGTCCTGAGGTTAAGGTCTTATAAAACATGCAAGCATGTGTTCCCTGATAAAAAAAAAAAAAAAAAAAAAAAAAAAAAGAAGATGTAAATCTTTCTCTTTGTAATCATCTATGTGATAAAGCAAGGTAGAGTCACAATGGGGAGAAATAGGATTATTAAATAATTCCTAAGCAAAGCCAGACTACAGAAACATTACAGTAATTAAGTACCTAGAAGATCACATACTTCATTACTCACAAGCTGGCAGGTCATAAGAAAGGTAGAAGTGCATATTTATGGCAGGAAATCTGTCCATTAAATTACACCATTAAGTCATAGTCACTGGTCATTGTATTCTCTTGCTTTATGGGTTTTGTATCGACTTTACCTTCTATTCACTGCTGTAGATAAGAGGGTGGCATTACGACAGGCAGATAAAAATGCATTTACCTGATTGTTGAGGCATGTTTCTTGTTCAGGCAGACATACATAGCTGAAGTATGAAATAATGAAACTGCCAAAAAGCCACTCAGAATATGAGCTGTCCATTGAAAAAGCCTAAAAATGAGAACTCTGTGATAAAACGCTTTTGTATTTTTCTGTTTTCTCTAGTTTCTTCATTACACAGTAATGTTTTGCTTTCCTCCCTTTTTTTAAGTCTTAAAATTTTTCTTTAGTGTTCCTGGTGGTGCTTTGCTTTTGTACAGTGATTAAATTTCCTCAAATATGAGAGTAGCTAATTTGCAAGTTAATGCAGCTGATGCCTTACTCAACTACTGCTCTCATTCTCCATTGCCTTTTTTGCAGTTTGTGTCTGGATGTGTCTTCATCATGTGGCCAAAAAGTGGTGTCGTGGCTTCCCATGATGTGATCTCCTGACAGGAGATGACAGAAGAGTACCAGGTCATACAGTTGCACATTTCTGGTGCTCTTGTGTTGGGAAGCTGGAATATGAACACTCTCATTGCCCATCCTCCCCACACTCCCCCTTGATCTCTCCCACAATGTGGGTGCGACTGCTGTCCTGTTCCTAAAGTGGACCTGTCCCAAACCTTCAGTCTGGTGTAAGTGTTCACCATTCACATAAAGGGAGGGAAACAGCAAGGCCATTGTTTAAAAAGCAAGGCACAATCCAAAGGTTTGGCACCACTGCTCATAAAACAGATCCATTGTAGAGAAATCAGTGTGGCTCATTAACTTCACTTAACTTTAGGATTAAACCACTTTGGCCAGTATGCCAGCTAGGCTGTTGGTACTTAAAACCCTGTTAATTCTTAACTCTGCTCCTCCTTCCATTTCAGCTCATGTCAGGTATTAGACTCAGTGCATTCTGCTGCTTGCAATCTGCTGCTTCTGCCAAGTCCAACATATTTTTCTGTTCCTACTTTCCTTGTTTCCCTTTAATGCTGGCGTCCCAGTGCCACAAAGCATTTAAACATATGCTCAGCCATAAGAGATGAAGCATTTTGTTGAGTCAGGACCTTTGAATTCAGCTCGGCCTGTTTGAGTCAGAGTAGCCTTGAAAGTTTAAAATGCACAAGAAGAGATGCTGAGCAGCAGAGAGAGGACCAATTAAGTCTTTCTTTTATTAGTCTCTCTTGGTTCTTCAATGTAGCTGCTCTCAGATACCCATTTTTTACTTCCTTTGCCTTATTTTACCATCTGCCTTTTTGCTTCACATCACTCTGCTCTTTCATTTACCAATTGTCTTCCCCAGAGCTGGGAAGCATAATTCTATTTTGTATCTCAGAAAAATGTACAGTACAATTAGTTTAATTGAGTTGGCAGTTCAAATTGGCTGGTCTGTGACATGCTTCTGGTACCATCAGGCAAGTGACCAAGAATGCCACTCCCATGAGTCAGGTCACAAGACCTGACCTCACCTGTGTTTTTCCTGACAAGATAAAGATATCTGTGCTGGACTAAACGTTTGCTTAATACAAGAGTGTTCCTGTGCTTTTGTATGGGAATAGTTGGTGCGTGCCTATGCTTCAGAATGAAAAAAACTGAAAGTCTGGAGAAGTTTGGAATGGAGGCTGCTAATTAGATCTCCCTCTTAATCTCTGAGCCCAGAGCTTTCCCAGAGCTTTTGTGACTTAGCACTGACTCAGAGAGACGTGAGTCCTTTTGATGTCTTTGCATATTTTTTTTTAAACCTACTGCAGCTTAGCTTTGAATTCAGAACTTTTGCTTGCGTTGCACTCCTGGGTCACTGCGACCAAGCTCTCTCTATCACAGGCAACCCATCATGTGATTGCTTTCCTAAATTTGTCAAGCTCTGTATTCAGACCTCTCAAGTGGCTACTAGCCCCTGCAGCATCTTCTGGAAAGCTGTTCAGAGCCATACTCTTCTGATCAGTGAAAACGTTCCATTTTGCAAGCTTCCTCTACTAGTAATGCTCGGGATACATTTCTAAATTGACTCTGCATATGCCATTCTGATACAAAACTGTGAAATAGCTATTTTGAGCCCTTGCTAAGCAATGCTGTTTCCAGACTGGAATTGTTATGGAGATGTATCACAGCATTCCTGTCAACTGTGTCGGCTAAACTGCATTTCTTGATTCAAGAATATAATTCCTGTTTAATCATGAGTGTCCATCGCTTGCTTACACTGAGAGTTGGAATTCGGTCTGTTTTCCAGGGGAAAAATTTTTCTGAGTTATTTCCCCGCACTGTTGAATGACCTGTCTGCTTTTATCCAACAATCACACCTATGTCTGAAGTGACTGTTACGGATTGTGATACTTGGGGAAAAAAAATGACCCCATGAGCACCTACCTTAATGAAAACTGTACTCGAATGCAGTTTACTGGTTGTGAATGCTTTTGATGTTGAATGTTTTGCAAACCATATAATGGCATTCAGTCGCTTCCTTCACACTGTTGCAAAAGGGTGTAAAGTTTAGATTAGTAATAGGTCGTGACATAACAGCAGGACTTGATGCTTCTAGGAAAATGTCACAAAATGTTATATTTACAGGTGGCTCTGTCAAAATAGTTCAGATCATAGCTACATCTCTATTTTTGCTGCCAGAGACACTTGCATGGATATCAGCTTTTCTGGCTTGTGGATGTTTCACCCATCCATGACGAATTCTCAGCTCTGTTGAAGAACAAGAACCTACTAGAGCGTGTAGTATGGCAAAGGACACCTGAAGGTTGGCTGCACTTTGGTGTTCCCAGTTGTGTTTAACTACTGTCAAACGTGATAATCACAGCATGGGAGAGCCTTCTGCCAGGCTTCCTCCTGTTCCTGAGAGGACAGAGCAGAGTATTTTTAAATTTTTTTTTTTCAAATACTCAAGCGAGTGTCAGAGCTGTTACCTTAGGCAAAACTAAAATGGAAGGATAACATTTTAATTGTCTGACAGACAGTGGATTTAGGCTGTTATTCAACAAAGCATGTGGAAGCTGTTGACTTCACTAGGAGTGTGATATTTAAATATAAGCGTATGTATAAGTTTATTCCTGAGGTTGTCAAGCAAGGCCCTTGGGGAAAGCACTTCTCAACTTCCCTGCATGGGAGGGGGAGAAGGCACTGGGCTCTCTGCCAAAAGAAATCAAGGCAGTTAATTTACTACATCTCATTAGTATAAAAAGCAAAGTGGCACCAGAAACTGTGAGGATGGGACCAGGACAAAGGGGTCTCTGCTGCACAGCTCTACAGGAATAAAGAGCACCCTGTCTCAGGAGGAAGAGACTGACTGGGTTCTCACCCTGCTCTCCCTTGCTGCTCAGTGGGGTTTCCCTGTCCTTAGTCTGGGGCATCCAGGCAGATGAGCAAGGATTTCACACATTGCAAGGGAAGTTAGTGCTGATTCATCAGAAACTGGCTCTCCTCCAGCCCCCAAACAGCTCCTGAAGTGGAAGAGGTCAAATCTAGCTCAACATTATTTAATGTAGCATGAGCACATAGTTTTATCGTGCAGAGACTTCTGCATCCTCAGCATACTTACCGTCAGATAAAAAGACTTTCATCATTTTATGGAATCTTGTAAGAGCCACAGCATGTTTTTGTAACTACAGTTTAATTTTCAGGGTTTTTTTAGTTTTCTGACTCATAGTCCTTTTCTCCAGAAACATAAAGTGATTCATATATCCAAGCACTTAACTCCTTTTACATTTGCAAAGGGCACATCATGCATGCTTACCAAGGATATTCCAAACCACTAAAACCATAATTTGCTTATGCTAGATAATAAGGTTTGAATCCTGCAAAGACTTATGTAAATGCTTTCAAGTTTATTGTAGGTTTTTGCAAATGGTGACTTAGAGCCAGAATGCCCACTGGCTTGGACTCAGTGGGTCTTTGTGGTTCTCATAAGCTCTTACGCAGCACCTGGGAAGAGACAATCAGAAAAATGATTGAATTGGTGTTATAAATCTGATACAGAAGAGAATGCAGAAGAGGCTCTTTTATTGCTTTCACAGGGATAAGAGTTGAATATTAAAGTACATTAGAAACAGGAGATGGAAAGAGAAGATGAAAAATATTTTTTTTCTTTCCCTATGCTCCAGAATTTCTAAAATTAAACTCTGAGTGTCTTATTATTTTTATTGGAAGTTATGAGGGAAAAAATCCCTGTGCTGGATAATTCAAAGCCCAGATGGATTTATTTAGACTCAAAATACACAGTGCTAGCTAGCACTCCCTCTTTAAAAAGCTATTGCACTGTTACTCAGGAAATAGACATAATTTATAATTTTCTTTTTAAAATGGAATCAGATAATTCATGACGCTGGGTTTTTAATCTCTTAATCCAGACTTTTTCTCCCAGATCCTTTAGGAACCACTTGAGATTATTCAATGTCAAAAAAAATCCTACATCTTTTTAATATGTCTAGCTAACAGAATTCTAAAAGCAGTGCAATTGTCCAATTTGAGTTGAAATTTAATAAAGCATAAATGTATTTTGGGGCCCCCATTTATATTCTGAAAACCCATTTTTATCTGGTCCACAATGTAGTGTTTTTTGCAAGCATCTATTCATTTTCAGGTATTTTATTGCTTTGATTTATTCTATGTTATCTTCACTTTGTTGTTGTGAAAAAGAATTTTTGGTTACAGTCTTCCTCTTTGCTGCAAAAAAGGCAAAATTCTCTCTTTCCTCCTTCAATCTCTAAGAAGAAAAGGGAAAAAAGAAAAAAAATGAGTAAGTTTGTGTTCTGGCAGTAATTTATAGTTCACTAATGCCAACAAAAGAGTACAAATGAAATATTGTTATGTAGAGAAGGACCATGAATTGAGTGTCACATGCACTGAGCATTGCAGGAAGTGGAAGGGCTTTGTTTTTGACCCTCAAAATTGTTTCCTAGTCACCAGGTAATGACACCGGGCCTGACACTGCTTCAGAAAGTGAGTCCCAGTGCTCCCTCTCTTATGGTGCTGCTGTCCATGTAACTTCGACCAGGATGCCAGAGGAAGATCTGTGATCCCCTTGAGGAAGAATCCTGAAAAAAATGGCTGAATGAGCAGGGAGCATTTCAGGGATGAAGGTCTCTATAAAGCATTTCCAGTTCAGTTTGCACAAGAAAGAGCTGCAGTTGGTTTTGTAGTATCTGGTCTGTGGCATTTGCTTGGTGGCTTCTCCCTTTGCTCCCTGTGGTCTTCATTCTTCTGAAAACCCTTATTTGGCTTCTGCTGTCTCTGGGCTCTTCTTTGCAGTAATTCACCAACAGTGTATTTAGGGGCTATGTTGCATCTAAGCAGATATCCTTCAATATAAAAAATATGTCTTACTTAGTGATTTACATAATCTACTAGAGCATCATCCTGGTTACTTTTTTCTTCAGAGCTGACCACCAAGAAGGAAAAAAATGTTTCTGTTGGCCTCAACTTTACCATAACTTGGAAGGAGATCGTGAGTCAGCAACATGCCATTTTATATGAAGCATGGACTCAGTGGAAGAAACCAAGTTTGGGCTTTTGCTTCCATTTCATAAAATCAGAATGGTTCAAGTTGGAAGGGACCTTAAAGGGCATCTAGTTTCAACCCCCTATTTGGCCAGGGACACCTCCGACTAGATCAGATCACCCCAAGCCCCTTCCGACCTGGCCTTGAACACTTGTACTTTGAGTATTTTGAGATGGAATGCCTCAGTCCTGAGGGGAACCTAGAAGGTCCAGGGTTGTAGCCTTGAAGAGGTACCTTTACACAGTATAAACAGGTTTCCCATTAATGAGCCAAATAGTAAGTGTCATAGTTACATTCAGTATCATTTTGCTTCACAACCTTGGTTGTGGTTAAATGCCAGGGAAATGACATGTTGTTAGCTCACTCAGTCATTGAATTTAAGCCAGAGATACACGGTCAGTTGAGTTTGGCATGAGTTTGTGCTGCCACTGGGAATGGCAGGGGAAGTGTTTTCCAGTGATGCTCTCCTGAGCCACCTGGTTCTGGTCTCTGCTGTTGCCAGGATTCAGGTCCCAGATCTTAACAGCCGAGGAAAGTCACCTGGATGCCCGTCAGCTTTCACTGTGCCACCCAAGTGAATCCCAGAGAGGAAAGTGATACTACTCTTCTTGTTGTTGTTTTTGTTGTTATTTCTTCAGAAACTGCCTTATAAAGGCATGGTTGTCCCATGAAAGGGGTGGAGGGTTTTCTGCCAACAACCAGTTCATTCTTTCATTGGTTTCTTTGTTCCAGCTGCAGGAAATGTGGCAGTAGGGGAAAAGTTCACTCACACCTCTGCCAGCAGCTACAGCTTTCGTCACAGTGCTCAGGGTAGTGGCTATAGGGCACACATGAAGGTGTTGAGAAGGAGAGAGTCTTATGTGGAGAAAACTAAATGCAGTACAGACCAGCCTTCACCATGCAAAACTTTGCAAGCTAGGTTGCTTGGAAGGAGTGGTGTGAAACTCTTGAGGATAGACATGAAGGCCAACACCAAGAAAATGAAGGGAGGACACTGCTGCTCTGCCTCAAGGAGACAGAGTTAAGAGCCCCATTTTGTCCCTTTCCTTTAGTGCCTGCTCACTTGTTTCACTGACCAAAACACAGCCTTTTGCATGATGTTCCCTGGAACATCAAAATCACATCATGCTGGGATGGCTTTGGGGTTTGTTACAGGCACAAAGCAGGCAGCAAGCATGTTAAAAGGTGCTGAACTATCAACATTGATGGCAAGCATGTCTTTACAGGCTTGGCTTCAAGTCGGGTACAAATATACTCCATATGCATGCCTGGGTAAAACAAGGCAGGTTTGACTGTCAATAGCACAGAGATTTAAGGATCTGACAGGCAAGAGGTCCAGAAGTATCAATAGTTAAGTCAGGCTCCTATAGCAAGAGCTTCCAGAGAGGGGACCCACAGGCTTCTTTACTTCTGAGCTCATGGAGCATGGAAAGTCAAGTGTTCACAGAGCTGGCATAAATAGAATCACTGTCAGAACGACTATGTTAAGAATTAGCAGAAAGATTCTCCTAGGTGTTTATACCCAGTAACCTGGACCCAAAGTGAGCTATTACTGGAGGTTACTAACTTTGTGGTCTTGGAAGCCCAACGTATCATTTTGACCTTGATGCTCAAAGTTCTGGAAGTTGGGCAGCAATTTCAGCCTCTCCTCGTGCTGGTGATTCAGAAAGTGTTTTAAACAGCAGGCTTAGCAATGCAAACAGCAGGCAGACAAAGAATAAAAATCCCTAATTTGTAGCAAAGGCTACATTAGCTACAATTCTGCTATCATTTTCTCTGGAAGTCAGTATGTCAGGTTGGGCCTTGGATTCGTGAGCACAATGAGGAACGTTTTGGAAAGTGGAAATTGCATTATATTCTGGCTTCTGTTTCCTTTTCAGGGAAGCATGTGAAGCACATTACAGAGTGAGGGAAGGTCATGACTGCAGGGAACAGCACAGGATGTCTGAGAGGGAAAGGTGGGGCAAGAGGAGCTGCTGCAAAACGAGGACAGAGAAGCAGCAGGAGTGCATGAGGGTGAAAAGCGGTAACTGGAAATATTGCATTGTCTTATCAGAATTCTTTTACTTAAAAGTCTTTTACAAAAAAGCTCCCCCCTGCCCTCTGTTACTTTTGACTTTTTAAAATCTCTTATTGTGATTTAAACATGAGTTACTGGTTTGTTGGTTGGTGTTTTTTTTCACATTTTGGCAATGTTCTGACTTGTTTGAAGTGCCAGACAGACTCAGTGTTTCAAAGCCAGCATCTGCATATGTGCACGTATTGTGATGAAAATGCTGGCCAGGCTGACACTGATCAAAATGTATTTGCTTAGCCATGATCAGTTAATAACACCAGTGTGTTAAGCATTGTGCTTGCCATAATGCAGCATGTGCCTCCCAGCCATATTTCATGCATCATTCCCTCTATCCACAAAATTATTCCTGATCCAGACCTGCGCTGAGTCTTAAGGAAAGGGGAAGCCATGCCATCCCTCCCTCCACCTCCTCTGTCTGGGGCAGTGGGAGGCTCTCAGGCCTGTCTCATCCACAGGCTGGGAACCAGCTAGAGAAAGAGCTTGCTTTGTCTCCTCTTCCTTCACTGTAGTGGCTACGTTGGCCTTTCCAGGATTGCTTATTTGAAGCACTTTGCAGCACTGCTGGCCAAGCAGCACCCCAGCAGTGTGGTGGGGAGAAAAGTGTATGCCTTGGCATAGAGGAAGTTGGCATAAAATGTCCACATATTTCTCAAAAGATCAATTATCTGAAAAGTCTGTCTGACGATAGCCCCTTCCAGAACAAGCTGTAATTACATCTCCTTTTGGTTTGCAGTTTATGTGATTTTCTCTGCTTTTTTTTTTTTTTTTTTTTTTTCCAAGTGTGCCATGGTTTCATATGCCTCAGGGGCTCAGCAGCATTTTAACAAGCTATAGAAGGTACCATATTGCTCAGGCACTGGCAACATTAAAAGATGGAAGATACTATCACTTAACCCTTTGCAAGATTATTTAGCTTAACAACATGGAAGTGATGACTGACCCACAAGGAGCTGGGAGGAGACAGGTCAGGATCCGGAATGATTATACATTACTCTTCGATTGTACAGCTGCAACTCAGGATATTTTGGTGTTTGAGTTATTAATCTTGCAAATACAACAGGTTAGTGAGGGAACAACACAGAGGAAAAGAAATTAAACATTAACTACACACTTTAAATGAAACCTAGTAGGAGCAAAAAAAAGAAACAGAAATGCAGTCTAAGTACAGTTTGTACCCAGTTTTAACAGGCAGGCAGGGTTTGTTTACAGAAGCTAACAATCATCTTCCTCCCTACAGTAAAACGTGTATTTAAAGGAAGTACTAGTAGGAATTTTGTCTTAGTAAAACTTGCAAAGTAAAGCCTCAAAGACAAGCCCAGTCCCTTCAGGTTGCTACTCTGTACACTAATTATTTTTTTAAAAACAGGAGGCAGCAACTAGCTGACTATTTAGCTGTTTCCCAAGTTGGGTGGTTATTCAGTCCACGCTACCCTGGTGTCTGCATTCCAGGGCTGGAGGACTGTGAGGTGAGAAGGCTGCTGTCTCTGCCATGGGGTACCTCAACTGGTACTTTTGTGCCTCTGTCAGCTTTTACCATGGGGTTCGTAAGGTACCCCAGCCATAAAACCAAAATCCCCTGGACAGCAAAGCCAGTCTCTTAGAGGATTACTTCCTGCATGTTTTTGTCCTTATGAAAATAAAAGGACAACCAGAGAGAGGGGCAGACCCCCTAAAGCAGGTCTGCCTGCTCTGGTGGATACAGGAGAAAAAACAGTGCATGACCTCACCGTGCTTCTGCTGTTGGTCCAGGTAAACAGGGGTTTGCCAACCAAATTAAATAAATGTCCAACACCCCCTCCCTCCAAGTAGCAACAAATCTGTTTGAGAGTCCAAAGAGTACATTTTTCAAAATGTCAGTGTCTGGGCTGGAAGATCAAAGATCATGGAATTTTAGCATTTTATTTTATCTCAGAGAATGAATTTTTTAAAAAGCCCTTACAGCTTCTCTTGAATGGCTGAAATGGGAAAAAAATTAGAGGGTGTTTATTATTATTAGCAGTACTATTAAAAAATGTATAGTGTGCATTATTATTCATATTATTCTAGAGATCTAGTGCTAGCAAAACAGATTTAGAGAGTTGCCAATAAATTAATCAGAGAACTAAAAAAGTACTGGAAATTAGGAAACATGATTAGATGGAAGAGATCAGCTGAGCAAAAGGAAGACTGAGAGTGGTGTGTCTTATAGTAATGTGATAATGAAATATAGCTAAGGCAGAGTGGGAATACTGATTTTAGTGTGCTTCTAACAACTTCTTGCTGTACTCAGTCAAATTTCTATAAAATTGCTAACGTGAGCTATTACAGGATGAAAAGACCTTTCTGCCAATCTAAGTGCATCTTTGGTGTGGAGCTCTCTCGCTTCTGCATTGCTGGTTTCTAGACTGACACAGTATTACAGAGTGATCTGTGCTTTGGACAAACTGGTAGCTTAAGTTCACCTGTGCTGTAGCTTTATCCTGTGTCCTCTGGCAGAGGGCACAAGTCCAGGAAGGAGATCTAGGGCCCATAAACACTACATACTGCATACAGGGAAAACCAGCCCAAACTCCCACACAAATTGCTGGGCTCTGGGCTGACATTTCTTCTGAGAAGAGAGACTTGGTATTATGGTAAATAATGCCATAAAATCACAGTTCCCAACTGTATGAAAGTCGAGAAAAAAACCCACAGATCTAATACCTTGTGTTATTGAAGATGGAATTAGAGATAAACCCATCAAATGTTATTTTTCCCTCTGTCATGCGTGCTTTGGCTGCAGCTCAGAAAACAACAGAAGAAGATGAGAAAAAGTGTGAGGATGGGTGGTGGGGGTGATCAGAGGCATGAAGTGGTCCCTTTATGCAGAACAGCTGAGTACAACAGGGCTCCTCCAAAGCAGGAAGATATGGGCTGCCAGGCATGATGCTAAAGGCCTGTGAAATCACAGGCAGGGCAGAAGGGTAGCTGGCAGCTGACAAGCTGAGAACTAAGGGGCTGGGGTGAAACTCCCAGGTGTTTGGTTCAGCACAGATCAGAGGAGACAGTTCTTAAAGTACATAATTAAGCTGGGAAGCTCTTTGCCACATGAGGCTGTGGATGCTAAAATTTGCGTGAGCTCAGGATGAAGCTGGGCAGGTTTGCAGAGGAGAAATCCACTGGGTGATAGAGCTAAAAACAAAACCAATCTACCTGGGTCAGAAAGTTGCTAAGCTGTGAAACATTGAAGGGGTCCAGGAGAGATACACAGGTTTTCTCTGTTTTCTTATGCTCTTCCAGAGCTGTCTTTTTGTCTGCTTGCCCCTAGTGGCTTCTCCAGTTTAATAAAGCCTTTAAAGGTGTTCCAGGGAGGGGGTGGGCTAAAGGAAAACAGAAATGAAGAAAAACCATCTGCTTGTGAAGGGCAACAAATATAAAAAGGGCAGGTCTGTGAGGGTCACACAACCCTGAGCAGCAGAGTTCTGAGCAGCACCCATGCCCTCCAAGGCACCCAGGGGGCAAGGGATGCTGCCAGATGGAGGTGGGGGGGGGAATGTGCAAATGGAAGCAGTCCCCATGGCATCCTCAGAGGAGAATGATTCCAGCAGCTGAGGCTGTCCCAGCACACCGAGGAGATGCAGCTGTGGAGGCAAGAGTGCAAACCTGAGGGGAAGAGGGCAACCAAGCCTCAGCAGGAGGGCTTTAGGTGGAGGCTGAAGCAGCTCTGGATGCTGGCTGGAGGTCTCTGGTGCAGTGAGGTTGGATGGTCAGACTCTGCCTCACCTGGTTTGCCCTGACCTGTACGGTGCCCCCATGCTGAGGACACCTCAACAGCAGGAGGAGGAGACCAGGGAAGCAGTGGCACAAATTTTTGTGATGGGCACTTTGCTGGGGAAATCTGCTTGGAAAGCAGGGGTGGGGGGCAGGCCCAGGAGGGACTGTCTCGGTGCTCATGGGATTAAAATATTTTACATTACAGCCTGTGGGCTTTCTGGAAAAGCTGACTGAAAGGTTTTTTCTTGTACTTGCAGTTTTGTTCTAACAAACCAGGCTCCCCAGGAAAGTTTTATGCTCCATGACATATCATATGTGAAGCTAGGGCAGAACCCAAGAAGTAAAAGCAAAGGTCAACAAACTACAAAGTCCCTGTCATACAGCAGTGCAGACCATGTATACCTGCATCCCCCTGCACATTTTGGCAATGCATTTCAAAACTGATGCTTATGCAGCAATCATTGTTCCTTCAGGAAACGCTAACCTATTGAGCTCTAAGATTTTTAGGCATCCAAGGTCCACCTTCCCAAAGTGGAGATAACCACAGAAGTGATACTTATCTTGAGTAAGTTTCACATACACTTTGCTTGCTGAAATTCCAAATTAGTAACCTGCTAGCAAAGGAAAGGGTACTAGATGAACTACATTCCCTTCTCCATTAGGATCTGAGGGAGCAGGGCTGATCTTCAGTCTCTTTCCTTTCCTCTAGTCACCTCAAGTGGTTGCAGCCTTGAACAACCACTGGTGATGCCTCTGCCATGTATGTAAAACACCCAAGTTACTGGTTTCCCTGAAGGATGGGTTCTCTGACTCCAAGCACCTCAGACACACCAGTGGCAAGAGCTATCAGAGCCCTGCTGGGTTCCAGCATTGCCAAGGCTTTGGTGCTGCCCAGTAAAAGGCCTGATCCCTTGCACAGGGCTTTCTCTGCTGGCCCAGAAATGTTAAGCATGTGAACGAAATTTATATTCTTTCCAGCTGGGATGTTGCTAAAAGCAGTTGGAAAGCTCTGATTTTTACCCCAAGAACATCACTTGGCATTTCTGCATTAAAATTATTTTTCTGCTCTCCATCTTTACTTTTCTGTGCATTGTTTTTCTATGTCAGTCTTCTTCTCTTCCTTGGTTTTGATTCTGTACAGTCCTTTGCAAGTGTTTTCCATCATTTTTTTCTATTTCAAAGTTTCCCCTTCAAACTTCCCAGTTGCTGTGTGACTGCTGTTTGGTTTCTAGGTCTTTTGCTGTACAGCATCCCTTTTCTCTTAGGCAATTTCCCTTGAACAGCTCTGCATTGTTGGTAGCATGAAAAATCGCTGTATCCCTTTCTGTCTCTAGACAGAAGTCTAAAACGTCAGTGAGAGAAAGAGGGACAAAGCAAGTATCACTTAGTATAAAATATGAAATATTTACTTACAGGATATTTGTTTACAAAAATTGAGTAAAAGCACACAAAGAGAAGCTTCACCATTTTATAAAAAATGCATGCTTGAAGAATTTATTTTGTGCTTTGTGCCCAGAACAGCTACTGCACAGCTATTGTCCTGCCATGATTAAGGAGATGCAGCCTCATATTTAGAGGCAGAGAGCTTCTAATTTTACTGGGGGCTGTTCTGATTGGCAGAGGCTGCAGGTCTCTGAAGCAGGACGGATTTATGCTTTGACTCTCCATCAGAGAATGTTACCTATATTCTGTTACAGGTATTTGGGAAAGTATGCCCTCTCAAACAGACCTTTTCAACCCAAACTATTTCCTGGAAGAGTTTCACATGTGTGGCACTGAGTCTGATCTAAAGCCCACCAAGACCAGCGAGTGCCTTTCTGCTGGTACTCAGTCACGCTGCAACTAGATTTAAGGATTGACCTACATCTTCTGTTCCCTATCTCAGGCTCTTTTTGCGTAACCATCCATAGGTGGTGTAAATTTACCACTGCAGTGTGGAAACCTAAATCCACAAGCAGCAGTGGATCTAGCTAATAAAGCTGATTTTTGTCCTGCTTTCAAACCCATAAGGAAGACTCACCATCATCAGTTTCGTCAGCAGAACTACTCTGGTGAATATTTTCTTTGGTGACCATTTTCTTTCCTGATTCCTGGCTATACCAGCAGGAACTCCAGTGGGGACCACCAGAAGGAATCTTTAGCAGATATTCCTTATTTTGCTTACTGACACGGGTTTGCAAGCCTGGCAGAAGTGGGTTGTGCTTTCCAGTGTAGTATTGTTTAGACTAAGAGGCCTTTTCAAACTTGGAAGTTTTGCCAGTGGATTTCACCTCTTTTTGAATTTCATATACAGGCAGACACAGAGGGGTTTTCTACATCTGTGCCTTGCCCTGCCACTGTGTTTCTTTGCAAGAGGCAAGATTGTGCCAGTCAGCCAACACCACCAAAGGGGCAATAGGGAAAACAATGGGACTGCAAGTGACTCCTCAGGTCTCAGTTGTGTCACCCCAAACAAGCCAGCAGGTGTATATAAGTATCTGCTTGGTATCTCAGGAGCTCCTTTTGAAGATGGTATTAGACATTTTTTCATCTTTTTCCTTTCTTTATGAACATTTATATAAACTGTCACATAATTTGGCATTTAAATGATTGGAACCATACTGCTTTGGAGCAGTTGCTGTCCATGCAGAAGGGGAGAGCGGGGTTTGGGTGAGGGTCTGGGGTGTCCACGGCAGACACCAGCAGATGAGGGATGTGTCTCTCAGGGCGAGTGACCAAATGGCATCTGTCTGACCACATCTGGAACAAATGGGACACCTTTGCTTTCAGAAACAGCTGAGGCAAACTGTATTTAAACTGTGTTTGAAATGGGATTTATTAATATGGAACTAATTTAGCACCTAAAAGGTAATGTGCTGTGTGCTACCCACGTCTCTCAGCCTTTAGGAAGGAGGTTGGGTTTTCCTCAGGTTGTAGCTGCTTAGAAGTGCGAGAAATGTTTTCTTATACATCAGTTTCTCTCAAGGTAGAAAGAATGTTCCAACAGAGAGCTGGATGGGAAAATGGGAGGTCTGTTTGTCACATCTTCCAAAACAATCAGACTTTCTTTTTTTATATTCAAATTACTGGGGATGCAGGGGGGTATAAAGTTGTTTCTCAGTTACTCATTGTGGTTAAAACTAAAACACTTGATCACATCAGGGTTTTGAGCTACTGGGTTTACTGCCACGTGATTTCTGCTGTGAATTAGGGTTTTTTAAATTTGACCTTTATATATTCTGCAAAATATTAACAGGTTTACTCTCCCTGCATACTCTTCATTCATTGCTACATGGCATCACAGAGCAGTTTAGCTCCCTGGCATTGTATTTTAGTAAGACAGCAAAGTCTCTGTGTTTACTGATAGTATACAACTCAGTAATTGTACTGCAAATCTTGGCCAAGTTCTTGAATAGCTGGAGCCTAAAACCTAGTTCTTCAGTTCATATTTAGATTGCTAATTAGGAAGTCTCCTTTTTCAGGTACTGAGTCCATCCTGACTCTTGCTGAGTCAGACTGAGCAAATAGGCTGTCAACATTTTCAAAATCAGGCCTGCTACTTTCTCCCACACTTGTATGGGGAAACCAAACTTTTTTAGAATCTTTCTACTATTTGTCTTTGTAATATTGCAGTGCCTGCTTTATTCCCTGCTTTGCAATAATCCCTAAGTGGAGCTTATTTTTGTTGACAAACTATCAGTTTGGATTGATTAAAATGCCCAGTAAAAAAGTTGCCAGCAAGTTTGCTGTGTGAAATCCTTGCTGGAAGATGAAGAGATGCACAGAGCCAGAATATTTCTGGCAAGTCACTGGTGGGGTTTTTTTTTTTTGGAAAAGGGCAGGCTATAAATACCATTTTTCATAGAGCATATGCTTCGCTGCCTGTGCATGACAAAAAACCTGAGTGAGCTAGGGCTCATCAGAAAGGCTGATATTGCCCTCAATATTATTGGGAGCTCTCCAGTGCCTCTTGGTGAGGTTTTTCTCCTGTATAGAGAAAGGTTTTCTTTCCTTTTCCTATATAATTTAAAGGAAAGTCTGATTCATTACTCCAGGCGCTGAGCTAAATTCTTTCCTCTGGACCATTTTAAAAGCAATCATTTAAGCCTCAAATACTTGTGCTGGCTGCAGCAGCAGATGTGTGAAAGAGTGGGCATTTGCTTTGCTTGTTACTCAGCCTCAAGAAGTGGAGGCTCTCCTTAATCTGGGGGCTCAGAAGCACAGCAGAAGGACTTTTTGACCTAAGATAAAACAGTGACAAAACCATTCCTGTGGAAGCAGAGCATGCAGGCACTTCTAGATGCTTCTGGAATATATTACTGGGGATAGCTTACTCTTTTCTTTTCAAAAGAAAATCATACAGATGCCCTTAGGAAAAAAAACAAAAACAGACTTGTGTGATGAAGAGACAGGGAAGAAATTATTCACAGTAATAAAAGTTCTTAAATTCAGAAGGCCCTGTAATGGGAGGATTTAACATACAGTAAATAAGCAAAGGGATCTGACACAATTGCAAAGGCAACTTTAAAAGAGTTTCTTATTTTGGGATCAGAGTTCTTTCATTTCTTGTATTCCGATTCCTTCTATTCAACATTTGCGGCATTTTCAGTAATCGGTACGAGGTTATTTTTCTCAATTTGGGGCCACTCCTGAGAAAATAGTTTTGTTTTGGTAACATTGTTTGCCTCAGACTGACTGCACATTTCCATTCCCTTCACAGAGGCACGGCGATAGCTGGAATTGTTTTCGGAATCGTATTTATAATGGGAGTGATTGCTGGGATTGCCATCTGTATCTGCATGTGCATGAAGAACAACCGTGGGACTCGAGTAGGGGTCATCCGCACTACACACATCAACACCATCAGCACATACCCAGGTAAGGGAGCAAAATTACACCCCCCCAGCATCTGGGGTCAGAAGATAGATATCTCTGAGAAGCAATGGCTCTGCAGTAAAGGCAGGATGTGAATACAGCAGGCAGCTCTTTTAAGTCCAGAGGGCCAGGCCTGCTCCACATGTGCATCGCTCGTCAGTGCATCCATCGCCCTGGCTGGGCTGATTTATTCAGCTGCTCTGTGGGCGACTGAGGTCTGGCTGGGTGCCACCCTCACACAGCTGTGTGGCTGTCAGTGTCCTCAGGAGCCATGCTGAGACCTTCCCCGTGGGCTGTGCTGCACTGTGCAAGATAGTCCTTCTCCCTGTGCCAGCAGCTCTCTGGCAACACATCAGTTGTTCTTTTTTGTCTTCCGGTTCTTGCATTTCCTCTCCCTCACCCCCGGTCAGCTTGCTTGCCTGGTCCAGTAAACCTGTGGCCTGGCATGCCACAGGGAGGGGAAAACCTGGACAATGAGGCCTGCGGATCACAGCACAAAGGCTTCAAGTGATGTCACGTGGTGCCTGATGCTGCCCAAGCTGGCTGGTCCATGGGCAGGGCTCACAAGCCCTGCTGGGGGCTGTGGTATCACAGGTGGCTTCTACTAAGGCACAGAGGCACCTCTGCTGTGTATTCTCTGCTGTGTGTCCCAGGAAGGACTTCTGCCTGCTATGCAGTGCTGGATCCAGGCTAGCATTCTGCATCTGCCTGGCACAATGCCTGAACTGATGGGAATTTGGAGCATAGAATCATAGAATCATAGAATTGGCTGGGTTGGAAGGGACCTCAGAGATCATCAGTCCAACCCTTGATCCACTACCGCTGCAGTTACCAGACCATGGCACTGAGTGCCACATCCAGTCTCTTTTTAAATATCTCCAGGGACAGAGAATCCACCACTTCCCTGGGCAGCCCATTCCAATGTCTGATCACCCTCTCTGTAAAGAAATTCTTTCTAATGTCCAACCTAAACCTCCCCTGGCACAGCTTGAGACCGTGCCCTCTTTTCTTGCTGAGGGTTGCCTGGGAAAAGAGACCAACCCCCCCCTGGCTACACCCTCCTTTCAGGGAGTTGTAGAGAGTGATGAGGGATGAGCATGGTGAGCATGGTGCAGAGGTGCCTGTTGTGCCTTGGTCAAAGTTAGCTGAGATCTGGCAGTGCTTGTTAACTCTTATTGTTGGATGTGCTTAGTGCAGGTTTGACTGTGGGTTTATATGGTTTGGGTTTAACGGTTTTCTAGGTGCAGGGCAGCACCAAGCAAGGCCCAGAGACTAAGTCAGATCTGGCACAGAGCTAGAAAGCTGTCACAGGCTCTTGGGCAGCCCAGGGGACAGCAAGGACCCCTGATAAGTCTGCTCCAGTGTGGTTGTGTCCATAGTGAGTGGGAACTGGTACATCAGGCTATGCCTGAGCTAACTCTGTGCAGAGCCAGTCTTGGTACTGCACTTGTCAAGTCATACCTGTCTAGGATTGGGGTATAGGGGTACCAAAAGGGGATCTGAATCAAGCCAGCTGAGGTCTGCAAGGTTCATTTGTCTGGGATTCTCACCACATGAGAGTGGCCACATTGCTAAAGAGCAGAGCTGACTCTCCAAGCAGCATAATGGTGTTTATGCAGTGCAGATGTGTCTCTGCTTTGGTGACACTGCTAATAACAAATCTAGGCGAGATTGCCTTGGGATAACTTGAGAGTTCACTGTAATAAAAGGCAATGTTGTTTCATGGATGAAGTCCCCTCATACCACTCTTAAGAAATCCCCTGCCTTTATATTCCCTCCTGTTGCAAAGGTTGCAGCAAATCCCACATGCATTAGGTACACTTATAGGCAACCTATGCAATATTTATTATGTGTTGCTTTATTGCATTCACTGCTCTGAGTGCCTGTTTTCTCCCTCATGCTCTTACTTTCCAGTTAAACTAAAACCATCTATAATCACCCTTATCATTGCAGCACGGTTTTGCATAGAGTGATGAGTAATGAAAAAAAACTGCAATATTCTCAACCATGAGTTGCTGAAGAGCTAGTTCAGAATTTAATAGTCACTGCAAGCTGTAAAAACAAGCAAAGTAAAAGATTCAGGGCTGTAGCCATTTCCTCCCCAGCTCTGCTCCTGCAATGTCTCACCCCTCTCTCTCCACCTCCAGGCAGTTTGACTGCACGCTCCCTGTTCCTGGTGCAAACATTAGTTTGAGTGCTTCTTCCTCCCAGCAGCAGCAGTTTTTGAAGGATGAGGAAGCTCAGAAATTATTTCTGTGATCCCCATTGTCATGAAGGCTTCTGGAGTAATGACTGACCTGGCTTTTTGCTGCATAGTTGGTGATCAACTCTTCCTCCTGCCACTACCTGTTTTGGACAGGAATGGCTGCCCTTCCTTTGGCCTCACCCACAGTGGTATCTGGGCTTTCAGAGAGCAAGGTGTGTTTTTTCTGGGATTTTAATCTCTTCCCTGCATTAAAGCCATCCTAGGTTTCTGTTTCCTCTGTGTTCAAGTGCCATTTCACTGCCAGTCTGCTTGAAACATCTAGGGAAGGATTAGGAAAGCACCCTTGGTGACATGAACACAGATATGAGCAGACTCTGGACCTTAACATTTTTAGAGTCTGCTCTAGTGGGGTCTTGTTCTCTAAGGTATGTTGGAAGTAGTTGAGAAAATGTTTTCAGCTGCTTGTGAATATTTTTGTTGTTTCTAAAAGCCTGACCCAGTTTACATAAACTGGGATCTAAGATTTTTCTCTTGGGGTGAACAAGGTGAAAGCTCTGTTCTTCCTCAGCCCAAGCCCTGGGAATATCCTGGGAAGATGCCCAGCGTTTGCCCTGGGAGGTGTGATGCTGCTGTGTTTGACATGACATATCATGTCACACATCTCCTGGGGATGCAGAGGGTATGTGAGAGGTCTTTGGAGATCAGGAAAGCGCTGGATAATTTATCATTTTAAGATGACATAAATCTATGTTGCTGCTGAAGGGAGTGGAAGGGAATGGATCTGATAAATCTCAGCCTTCCTCCCTTAAAAATGTTGGGCTCTGCCACATTACCCTGGTATGTCTACCATTCAGCTACTCAAACTCTGTTACCAGCACAACAAGGCAGTGGGCATGTGACTAAGCACAGAAGGAAAAGGCAATAAGCAAGGACGTGCATTGACAAAATGACTGTATAATCACAGTCTGAAAAAAAAGTGAGCACATTGTCAGGAGACTTCACACCTGTTGTATGGAAGTCTCAACGTTAGCTTGTCAACTAGGGCGTACATAGAGGCCTGCATCTGAAGAAAAGATTTTTAACTATTTCTTCTTTTTTTCTCCCGTTTCAGTGGCTCCACCACCATACAGTTATGAATATGAAATGGAGTACCCAGCTGACCTACCTCCACCTTACACACCAACTCCACAGGCATCGATACAGTATCCCCCACCCCCTCCTTACCCTGGATATTCTGGGAAATAATTACGTGGCTTCACACAGATATTAACTGCCTGCACCACTGGGACAATTATTACCAGCTCAGGGACCAATAGGATGGGGTCTGCATCAACACATATGGGCAGGTGTTGAAATAATCTGGGATGGCTGCCATGGCTCAGGTTGAAGAAAAACACTGTCCACTCCGGACTGTGACGTTTCCTGGTTGAACAATGTGTGACCAAAGAAACAGTTCCTGTAAGTCAGTGCCTGATGAGCAGCTCTTAGCATCAGTGCTTTGCTTCAGCTGCAGCCTGTTACAGCATGTGGGAGTGGGGGGCTTTCCATGTAAGGACATGCAAGTGGCACAAATGGTTCAGCAAGCTGTGTCGAAGGCACAAGAGGCAGCTGCTGAGGCATATTTTGGGGGGATGACTCCAGCTGTTGTCTTCAGGCGTGTGTTAATGCCTTTTCTTGAAATGAGAGGAATGAGGAAAACCAAGGAAGACTGAAGCTGTTTTCAGCTTCTGCTGCAGGCTGATGGTACCTGATGATCAGCTGTGAGTTGTGGTCTGATAAGAAGATTATGAAGAGAAGTGCTGTTGGAACTACTCAGTAACCAACAAATGATGGATATTATTTGTTACCAAGCATAAGTTGTTTTAAGTGCCTACTTTTAAACAGTTTGAGACTACTTTGTGACCTGTAATGTAAACATAAAGAGCATTTTTATATGTAAAATACACTAATTTATAGCTGATTTACTTTTACATGGTCGTAGATACTGTATACATTGGACATATGTATAATGCTTTTTTTATCAGCAAGTGATGCTTCATTTTTTAAAAAAATAATGAATCAAGAAAACTCACAAGTGAGAGAAGAAATATAAACTAAGTATAAAAATATCACAGATTTGTCTTCAACTGGATTGCATAAAGACTATTTTAAAAATAAAAATCGTATTGTTTACCAGTTATAATGATAACCAAGATAATCTCTAACCAAAGAGATTAGCAGAGAGGCTGTGAGCATCAAATTACTTTTGAACATTGTCTTGAGCATTTTTGAGCTGTAAGTCACCGAATAATATCTTTTGCCTTTGTCACACACTGTTCAAAATTACTTAATCTCCGCTGTGTAAAGTACCAGCCTCTGTGGTTTAAAACATTTCATGTACTTTGGGGAATAACCGTAATTCAGCAGCAGCTGTTTGACTTTGGGATGGAGTATCCTGTTACCTAAAGCATCATACTTCAGTCGTAAGACTACTGTTTTGCTCAGTTTTATATGCAAAGCATAACAACAGTGATTCTCTCCAGAGGTGTAAAAGTGCTGAACATACTTAGTTTGAGTTGGGTGACTGGGCAGGTGGAGGTGCTACATCCAAAATAGCAGGTTACTAAAATACAGCACCTAGAGCTCAGGATGTGGCATCAGGTCCATTTCAGGGAAAAGACTGCAGATTACCACTGATTCCCAGAGATCAGGATACATTGGTATGTTTTCCAGTGTAACCCTCATCTTCTTTTCAGGTGACAACAGATGACAGCATTTCATCACCATCTAAGTCCGATATTTTTGGCATTCAGACCTGATCCAGAGAGGAACACAAGCAACCTTTTAACTTTGAGCACGAAAGATATTCAGAGGCCTTCTTGTAAACAAGACCTTATTGACTTTTCTTGCTTAGATTTTTTAACTGTATTTGTTCTTTCCAGGCTGATGAAGCTTGTCTTCTTGAAACCCCACTTAAGAGCTCAAATGGCCTCAGTCCTCACCACTGTAAGTTCAGAAGATCTCTGTTGTAGCCCTTGGCCAAACTGAGCTTTAAGTCACAGGCCTGTGAGCTACCTAGGGATCTGTAATCCAGTCAGGATAACCGAGTTGTGTCACAGGTTTTGAATGCTGCTGGTTCCTTGGAATCTTCTCTAAGGAAGGAAAGTTACATACTCATTTCTGTCCTGAACTAGGTTATCCTTACAGTTACTTCTGCTCTGGGCTATGTCCTGCAACATTTCAGCTAGTACCATGACCTCTCAAGAGCCAGATCTGATAACCCCCCATGAAGGGCAACCTTCTCTGTGGGGTCTTTCGTCAGTCCCTGCTGAAAACCCTGTACTGTGGTATTGATGTGCCTGCCAGCGTGGTGACCAGCATGAAGAACAGAATAAACATAGTTTCCTCTGCAGGAAATTCTGTTCCTGCCACATCATTCTATGATAGTACCTCAGTACTTTCCAGTTGATTACACTGGATGATATTTCTGTGCCAAAAAGTTACCTACAGATAAAAAGTGTTGTCATTTTCCCCATTCTTATATTTTATTTCTTTGCGCTGTACATGCAGACACACAAATCAAAAGGCAGTTCGTATTTGATGAATCCAGTCTCTTGAAAAATACAAAGAAAGAAAACTATTCAATGGATCGTAAATCTTTCATTAGAGGAAAAATTTCCCCGGCTGTGACATTTGTCAGAACAAGTTATAAAGCAGATTTCTTAAATAAAAAGGCGTTTCTGGAAAACAACTAAAGGTCTTCAATCACAGAGTCCTCTGTTTTTCAGGTTTTTGTTTGCATGTTGCCTCTGATAATACTGCATAAAGGTCACAGTGACAAACATACCTACAATGTATATATGGCTTATTTCAGGAGAAAATTATGGAAATAGGATACCAGGTATTTAATAATTATAGAGAACTGTTTGTTTGCTATGAAAACACTAGTGAGGATGCTGATATTCTGCAGATGCACATACGCTGGAACATACCAGACAATCACAGAATCATAGAATGGTTTGGGTTGGGAGGGACCTTATGTATCACCTGGTTCCAACCCCCTGCATGGGCAGGGACACCTCCCATTTCCATCAGGCAGGGACACCTCCCATTTTCCATCCAACCTGGCCTTGAACACTTCCAGGGATGGGGCAGCTACAGGTTCTCTAGGCAATCTGTGCTAGTGTCTCACCACCCTCACCCTAAAGAATTTCTTCCTCATGACTAACCTAAGTCTCCCTCAAGTTTTAAAATTGTCCCCCATTATCCCATTACTTCACTCCCTTGTAAAAAGTCCCCCCTCAGCTTTCCTCTTGGCCCCTTTAAGGTGCAGTGATTTTTATCTCAAAGGATGCCACATCTCTTATCCTTGCTAAGGTTATAAAACATAAAGGCATTCCTCTTCCACAAAACCAGGTAAAACTGGCACAGAGTAACCTCTTTTCAGAAAGAGGTGATGATTGCACTGAAAATAAGCAAGCAAGCTGAGATAGCCAAAGAGGAGGAGGGAGCCAGAAAGATTTTTGGAAGTAAAGGAATAACGCAAAGAAGCTGCTGCATAAACAAATGGGAGCAATCGCTAATACTAAATTTTTACTAGTTGAATTTAACTCAAAAAAGTTGAAGTGCTGTTATACCTTAAGTGTTATTACATTTGTGTGAAAACATATACTTTATTCAACACCTCCATATTCAAAGTTCCTGCAGTGCAGATAATTGCTGGCGAGTAGTCATTTATTCTGAATAGCTTGCAGATGAGTGGGTTAGTATAAAGAGTTTTTGCTTAGTCATACTGATTTATTTCAGTCTCATGCACTGCATCATATTGTCCCTTCAAACTGATCACTCTGTGATTCTGTAAAGGAAGAAAAAAAATAGACAAATGTGATCTCTGGCTGGGAAAGGCCAAACCATCTTTTGCTTTTCTCGTCTGGCAGTGGGCAGTATCACTGATTTGGTCAGTGAATGCAGCATTGCCCTGGGCAGTTCCTGTGCCTGAACCAGATGCTACTGATTTTCTTGTGGCCTCAGGTTGCTCTGCATTTGGCTCATGATTTCTAGGCTGAGCTGGGCTGAGTGGGAGGGTCGCCGTGTCAGGAATACGGGACCTGATCCCATGAGCCTTCCTTTCTCCTTGGTTGCCTTGTTCAGCACATTAGAAGGCTGCCTGGTTGCACGATTGCTGTTAAGGATTGGAAGCAGCAGGAGCTGCAGGTGCTTACAAGGGCACATATGCTTGCATACTCTGGTGCCAGTCCTCTTTTGTAGAAAAAAATGAATTCTGTATGATGTCTTAGTTAATCAGGTGGTATTGGGGATATTTCAAACCGTGATTCATTTTGCAAACTTAATCTGGCATTTCTTTACCTTTTTTTTCCCCCAGAAAGAGCTACTTCTAAACCAGTTGTCTCTATCAGCCTACTGTTTCTAGAGTATATACCAAACAGCAGGAGAAATGTATTTAAGAGCTAATGACCCATTTGGGAGACTTTACAAATTAGGTAATAATCAGTTGGAGGCGTTAAAAGGCCAAGGCAAAGCCAAGGGAAGTTAATGTGCTAGGCTGCTGTTGCCTAAGTGATACTCTCTGATGAAAGGATCATTTATGCTATTATAAACCTTTTTTAATTAATGAAAAATGTAACTGTTTGCTTTTTTAATGCTGATAACTTTGAAAGTTTCAGTTTTACCAGTGTAGTAGACCAGATTTTCAATAGTGCCACAATGAAAAAATTAGATTACTCCATAGAGCACCTGGACTGAAATGTTTATGGTATAGCAGTAATAGTGTCTTTCAATTTAAAGCAAATGTTCTCAAAACCCATTGTGAAACCACAGTGATATTTTTGGGATGTAATGGGATAGTTCATAAAGTACTGATGGCTATCTGTTAGAAAAGGAAATGTTTGGCATTTCTGTATTCACTTTCATCCTGGAAGTTCTCCAGATGCTATAGTAAATGGAAAAATAATTATTTTAGCCACCTTGGTATAAAACACAACAGGTATTTTCAACAGCACACAGTTATAGTATATAATGCCCTGAGGAAGAAATAGCTTAAAAGAATTAAGGTAAACAGAATATATTTCTTTAGTTTCACTAAAACATCAGTGCTTGGAAAAAAAACCTTGAGGAAATAACAACCAGGAACTTTTATCAAGTGGTCCCTGTTACTGCTTTCCAGTGGGTACACTCGGTCTGGTGGTGTTTTTTTTATATTGCAGCAATGTGTGTGACATCTGAAAAGCAGAGCCCCTGTCCAAGCCCGGATTGCAGCACACCCTTTATAAAAACACCTCTCCCACTCTGTTATGATTCTGGTGTGCAGATGAAAGAGATGAACAAAGGACTGAGAAAAGGAGGAGTGGTGGTCCCTCAGTATACAAAAGGGAAGGACAGATGGGGAAAATCAAAATGGTCAAGACTTTTGGTTTTGTGTGACCTATAGGGGATGGTTTGCTCGTGCTGTGGCTAGTGACTGTCACTGTAGAAACAGCAAAAGCAATGAGCATGGAGTGTGCAGGAGAGGCCCCATGCAATCGGGAGAGCAGCCCAGAGAAGAATCCAGGGAGCTCTGGCTCCATGGTCATGTTACTCAAGGTGCTGGGGGCAATAACCAAAGGAGTAATGTTTGTCCAGTTTGCTGTAAAGATTAAGATGGTCAGTATTTACACAGCACTGGAAATGGAAAACATTAATAATTTCTTTATGTTATGCACCATTAGTATTTTGTACCCCTAGTGAAGAGTAGGGAAAGGCAGCCTTTGGATGCCACTGCTATCACAGTGATGACTAAGAGTGGACTAAAGCCAACAGAAACAAGAGGAAACCCAAGGACTTAGGTGTTTCTGAAGAAAGTAGGGGTTTTTTGTTAGCCTAGCATATGAAGCCAGTTCCCTCACAGAGCTAAGCTGGCCTGCTGCCAGCAAAGGCAGATGATTTTTAACAGCTGAAGCCTGCAGGAGGGAGACCAAAATGGGAGCTGTGTGATGCTGGCTTTTCCCAGGCCTCAGTCTTCACCTGAGCCCTCTGCTCACTCATAGGAACCCCACAGTGCTCCTTTCTTGCATAAATACCAAGATGGCTCTCTCCATCCATAACAGAACACATCTTAACCCTTTGCCACACATCTATTATATGCTGGTTTTCTGGAACACCAGCAAATCCAATTTTTTATGGCCAGAAAACAAACTGTCACTTTCTCTCCATAGCTGCTATGTGGTTTTGATGGGGTGTCCTCCATTATAGGAACTGATCTGGAGATTGATTTCACCAGTTTATTCAGATTGCCTGGTTGTTTTTTACATGATAGCATATTTACCAGTGACTCATCTCATTGCCCTTATTTTACATGCTTCCTCAAGATCCCTCAGGGCTGCATTCTTCTTTTACTGCTGCTTACCAAAGAGCTTTTCCGTAGAGTGCTGACCATGGGAAAACATCTTCCAAGCAGACCCCTTCCCTTGCACCCCTGCATCACCACCATGAGGAGCTGCTAGGGGAGGCTGGGCTCTACCAGAGTCACACATATTCTGGTTTTAACCATCCCCTCTTCTGCAGGGATGGAAGGGCAGCTGTTTAGCACCTATCCTGAGATCACCCTCGTCCCAAGCCTCGCTTATGGTGAAGCTCCGCTCCTCTCCCTGCTTTCCAAAAATGCAAATGGTGACCAGTGTGTTGAGGCAAGGAAAATGGAAAAAGGAAGTCATGCCCACAGCTAACAGCAATCAAGTTGATAGCATGTTTCCTCTTTTCTCAATGTTTCTGTTTTCCTTCACTGTAGAGCATCTTCAAATCTTTTAACAGGAGGAAAGGGTGTGCTGTGTGCAACTGCAAAGCCCAAACATTCCCTGGGACTGCCTGGTGACTTCAGTACCTGTAGCTCCCTGTTTTGTAACTGGATCTTCATGAAGAGATGCTCAACCAAAAAGTTGGTTTTTTACCTTTTTTGGTGTTGTTTTTTCTTGGGTTTTGTGGTTTTGTTTTGGTTTTTTTGTTGTTGTTGTTTGTTTGTTTTGTTGTTGTTTTTAATTTAATACACTTTCTGGCTTAATTTTTTTTAGATATGTGGTGTCCCTTGGTTTATACAGGCAGTAATTTGTTGATGACTGGGCTATGTTTAATTAAACAAAATGTTAATCTATTCCTGGGAATCTTGTGATTCCACATAGTGAGACTCAAACTTGGAGTTGTATATTTAGTTACACCATGAAACTTGAACAATAACTCAACAACTACAGATAATGTAGATTGTACAGCAGGGTATGCAGAACATGCACATGGAATAAATCCATGTACTGGTGACTGTCCCTTGCTTGAGGCTCATTATCAGGCAGTGAGCCCCTGTGGTATCGGGGTGGTAATGGGCTTGGTGGTGGTTTACCATTTGCCAAGGCATGAAGGGATATCAGGATACCCACCTTTTATTGACAGCTAAGAGACAAGGTTTCTTCTGTACCTGCTATCTCATATAAAAAGAATATATGAAATCTTAAACTGACCTTATTGATCATCAATCTTCATTATTTCTGTGTTAAAAAAGCAAGGCAGAGCTCTTGTGGGCATTTATCAAAGAAGTGCTGTGGTGGTACAGTCTCCACTACTGTGCCTCATCTGAGACCTCATCCGGAAAATTCTTGAGAATGAGGAACAAAGTTAAATATGTATTTTCTGCATTACTGTTCCTCATGTGGTGGTGCTCTTCCTCTGAGGTGGAGGGTGGGGGATCAGCCATCTGATTCAAGACTGGGAAATCAGCTGATACATGGTTGTGTACATAGGGATGAACCCTTGAGATGAGCAATCCCAGCTGGGTGATGGATTTGGGCTCCTTACTGACAAACTGTGAAGCCCTTGCTGTGCTATCATGGTGTATCTATCTTCCTAATCTACAAGAGACTGTAGAAAGGTGTAAATGGTCCTTGTCCCATCTGAGAGACTGAGGAAAATAGGGTTTCTACCAGCCCTCATGATTACAATCAAAGCAGGACAGTTCAGTAATCCCTCTGTACTGGGGAGGGCTCCCTCTCCCCAGCCATGGGTGCTCACACCCCACTGTACAAGTGGCTGCTCCCTGTTTCTGTAGGGGTTAGGGTGCAGCACCCAAGGGTGGAAAAAAGACTGGGGGATGTGGCAGTCAATTTGGCAAGGGTCAAGGCTTAGTTTCATTGAAAAATCTTTCATTAAACCCCTTCTAGCTGCTGGTGTCTATTACTGATTATGATTTCTGGTCAGCTTCAATGAAGACAAGCTGTGATTAGTGATGTTTTTGGAGAGAGGGGATACTGTGTGTCACAAATATCAAAGTCCTGTAGAAAGGTAAAATTGACCTGATAATCAAGTGAGCCTGGGGAAAGTCACAATGTAGACTTGTAGGTTTATTGATGCTTGACTTTAAAGTTAGAAGAGTAGCATCCTGATGTTCCTATCCCTTCCACACCGGTCAAATTTATTTTAAAAAGGGATCAGGAGACCAGCATATGTTCTTCCTCTAGCTGATGAGTTCAGAGGATTACCTGTTTTAAGCCTGATCTGCTTTCTGGTAAGCTTCATCAGTGATCCTTCTGACACCAGTAAGGATAATAAAAGGGATTGATTCCTATCTTAGGTCTTGGGCTGTGGAAAGTGCGGGAAAAGAAAGCATCCCACTAGCTGAAGCTCAAAATTCACTGGAGTTTTAAAACATTTCTCCATCCATGGGTGGACTTAATTTTGATCATAGCAGTCAAGGTATTTGATGAGATTTTACATAAATCAAATAAGACAACAGTGATTGGTTCTGTCCATGATGGAAGAATAATTTCGGTGTAGACAAAGCAAAGTGCTTGGTTCACCTGGTGCCCTGATCAGCATGACCCTCACATAAGACTTGCGTGATGAAGCTGGATTAAGCAAAGTGGGATCTGCATCCAGAAATACACTTATTCATTTTATATCTATTTGATGAGCTGGTATTTTCCACCTCTGCAGTTGAAAAGGGCAATTAAATGGCTGCCATTTCCTTCTTCCATGCCCCAGAAGTAAGGAATTAGAGTACCAGCAGTTGCTCTCTCTGCCTGTCCTTGCCCTCCTGCAGAGTGCTGCGGCAGCACTGGCAAAGGGAATGGTCACAGCTCCAAGCATCTGCATCCAACCTTGGGATCTGTTGGGCAATTGTATGGCCAGCTCTGCAGTCTCCAGCCTGTTACGTTTTGAGGCACTGTAGGAGGTTTTTGTGTAAATTGTTTTCATATCCGGGTGCATACAGAAGGGTTGAGAATATTTTGTTGGGATTTCTAGCTTCATTAAAAAGAAAAAAACCTCCTTCCCCTACAAATGATATATTGCTCTGAAAGGCAAATTCCAGTGGATCTAAGGGCTAATCAAAAGAGGTAAATCTTTTCTGGGCTTCACCTGAAGACTTCCTCACTTGAGGAAATTAGCTCCAGTTCACCCTGGGTACAAGGGCTGGAAAATGACAGCCAAGGATTTCTGCGAAGAGAAATTTCTTGTGCTGGGAGGTGGTAGCAACTGTAGTGCTACTTCTTCAAAATATGTGCAGTGCAATCTGTAAATCAGAAATATTTCATTTATCCTGGTTCTGAAAAAGAAACACAACAACAGGAAGCTAGGGAAATTTTCAAGTGCAGATAAATCTTCGTGTTCTTCATATCTTGGAGGTCAGTGTTTAAAAGTAAGAAGCTGTAGATTAAGATCTTCAGCATCTTTAAGTCTTCTCTTGCCTCTATATTTCCCAAGTGGCTGACAGGTGTTATTCCTGGCGTTATCAGCTTCTGTTGCCTGGTACATGATATATATCTTAATTGACAGTCAGTAACAGCCCTTCCAATCATAGCAGAAGTGGTATTTTATAGTCGGTGTTGATGGAAGTTGTAACTTGAGGATGTGCCAGTTACTTATTGAAAATATGAGTAATTGATACTGAATATAATACCTTTTCATATTCTCTATTTATTAGAGGAGACGCAATCACAGAAGAGATTTTTTTTTTTATGGTTTCCTTTATGTATAATTTGTTAGTCTCTGTGTAATTCAGAAAGAAAATTACTCAGTGTGTAGTTAGGGTCTGAATGAAGACTTGACCTTAAAAATATAATTGAGCATGACAAAATACTCAGTTTTGCCCACAGAAATACTGAAAACAAGGTCAACAGTTAAGTGTCTTGCTAGCAGCATTCATTGAAATGTGCCATCAAGTTTTTGGGTCAGGTCTGCACAGTGGTGTGGAAATTGGGGGGCATCAGAGAGGACACAACATGCAGACCCACAATGGAGAAATACAGAGGGGCTGTGCAGAGGCTGCACCCCACTCCAAAACCACTGCTGTAAACCCCTTACCCCCATGGCTTTGCTGCTGCTGTTGCCCATGTTATTATTTGTACCTCTAAGTTGGGTGTGTTGAGATGAGTGAGATCTGGTAGGCCACGAAGGCAGTGTGAGAACAGAGTACAGAAGGAGAGATAATGTCAAAGAAACCTTTTGTTCTGAGCATATTTTCACATGGAACATGAAGCTCCCATGGTGTATTTGGCTTCACTGGTGAATAATATCTTTTCTATTACCTGTGCAGTAATACTGAGCTTAAGGCTCACCATTGGTTTTCCTCACTGATCTTGAAATTTAGTTTTTCCTGTGCTGGAGTGCAATACAGACAGGTTCAACAATCTAAACCTTTTACTGAAATCAGTTCTTGTGATGGCTGGAGGCCACCACTCCTGCCCTGATCCCTGTAACACAGGAAAGCTTTCCACCTACTCAGGGGGCATAGCCTGCCTGGCCTAAGATGACCTTGTCGCCCAGGTTTTCATGGGTTTTTCTCTGTCTTCCTTATCCACCCAAATGTTTTTTCTTAGCAAATTTTGAGAACTTTTGCTGGGGCTACACAGCAGAACCATTGAGGCCACTATGGAAGAGTCACAGGTAGGAAGGCTGCTGCCTGCCACAGCCTCCTGCACACCCCACAGGCCTGATGGGGCTGGGAAGAGGCAGAGAGGTGTTCAGGTCATATGCTGCTGATTGTCTGCTCCCTGTGGTAAATTAATGTTACCTTTGAAATAGATTTATAGGATCTCCACAGAGCTTTCCAGAAAAAACAGATTTATTGTGCATGCATTCATATGTCTGCTCAGGAAATCTCTAGGCTTAAATAAAGGTTGCTGGGAAAAAATGACAAAAAAATGGTTTACTAAAGGCTAAGCTGATACCAAGTCTTATTTATCTTACAGAAAAACCAAGTAGAAATAAAATTCAGGGTTGTTTGTCTTAATATTGACAGCAACTTTCTTCAATCACACTCTGCAAGCAACAGGAGTAACACCCCCACCACCATTTTTCACTGAGATAATTAGATATCTCATAGCTTCCAAAAAAAAGAAAATACCTACATTGCATGTAGAGAAGATATAATCTTTCAAAAAATCTCAACTGAGCTATAGAAATGAAGAGATCCCTTCCCATTTAAACCTGAGCCCGAGCTGTAGAATTCAATTTTTTATGTGCCAGATGGGATGGATCATGATGGTTGCCCTGTTGCTCTTCATATCCATAGTTAATTTTCACACATCAGTTCCCTCTCCCTTTCCCTCGAGAAAGTTTCCGGTTGAGCAAGAGTATTAGTACATGAGTAAAAGTCCCTTGACCCCAGTGCTTCTGACTGGTGTCTAATTCCTTTTCCTAATAAGGTGAGTGGCAGCTTTGAGCCCTTTGCTTCTCTTTTTTGAGAAAGAATGTTGAATGCACTGACAGGTGAGATCATAACACAAGATGACTGCATCATCCAGTGATACAGTCCTTCATTGTGTCCCATAAAAGCAAGCAGAAGAAAAAAAAAAACAAACCCCAAAAAAACCCAAAAAACAAAAAGCAAAACAAAACAAAAAAAAAAAAACCCAAAAAACCAAAAACCAAACAAACAAAAAAACAAACCCCCCCCCCCCAAAAAACCAAAAAAAACCACAAAAAAAAAAACCAAAAAAAAACCAACAACAACAAAAAACAAACCCAACTTGTAAGTTGAAATATTATACAATGAGACCTGTGTTTCTGTGCTGTCACCTAGCAGTCTGCTTTGGGCAGTGCCCAAGCCCGAGTCATGGCAATTCCCAGAAGAAACACCAGACAACACGCTTGCTCTTGTAAAGAATCCTCCTTTCTTGCAGAGCAGGGACCACTGGCCTGTGATTTTGGGGGCTATCTGTCATCCAACATTTACTTCTCCATGCTATCAAATATCTTTTTTCTGACTTTATGCTTCATCTTGAGCTGAAACATTCCTATTTTGTTTTAATAACTGCTTTAGTAACTGAGATTTCTTTCCCCTTTTCTCCATTCCCTAGTGTATAGTTAGGATTCCTGCCTCTTGTGGCTACATTGCACTCTTCTTCCTGGGTGGCAGTAACTGTATGGGAAATGAAAAAATAAGGAAAGTTGTACTACTTTAAATGTACCATCTACAATTTAGTTGTGAATGCTTCTCAGAAAGGCATAGAAACTCTGTACATCCCTCTTAAGTTACTCTCCAAGGCAGAGCCCTTTCTCCTTTTGGAGACCTTACAAACCTAAAAAAAAAACAAACCCAAACAAGCGAAGCTTGCATAAAAAACATCCCATTGCCTTAAAGATTGTTTGACTATTGTAAAGAAGACAGTGAATAGCTAGAAACTATCACATAATGTCAGAAATAAAGCACCATTTTTGTTATCACTAGCAGCAATTTATCATAGTGGGTTTTTTTTTTGGTTTGGTTTGTTTTTTTTCTTATTAGCTCCCCATTGCCAGAGCAGCTGTGACACAAGGCTGCTGAGGCACAGGGAGCAAGGTGAGCAGTGAAATGGGCAAAATCCCTCCATTCCTCCACCAAGGTGCTTGCTTTTTTTGGAGTTCAAATTTATATGGTTACCTCTTCTTCCAGAGCCAGCTCAGTCTCCAGTGGATTGAGAATCACACAATCCCAGAATTATCGGAGTTGGAAGGGATGTCAAGAGATCATCTGTTCCAACTCTCCCACTGGAGCAGGATCACCAGGAGCACATTACACAGGACTGCATCCAGGTGGTTTTGAGTATCTTCAGAGTAGGGAACTACACAACCTCCGTGGGCAGACTGTTCCAGTGCCTTGTCACCCTCATAGTAAAGATTTTTCTTACATTTAAATTCCTGTGTTCCAGCTTGCGCTCATTGGCCCTTGTCCTGTCACTGGAAACAACTGGGAAGAGTCTGGCTCCATCCTCCTTGTACCTGTCCTTTAGGTCCTTGTAGACATTGATAAGGTCTCCTTTCAACCCCCTCCAGGCTAAAGAGTCCCATCTTTTAGCCTTTCCTCATGAGAGAGATGCTCCACTACCCCAATCATCTTTCTAGCCCTCTGCTGGGCTCTCCCTATTAGTTCCCTCTCTCTCTTGATATGGGGAGCCCGGAACTGGATGCAGTGTTCCCACTGTGGCCTCACCAGGGCAGAGCAGAGGGAGAATGATCTCCCTCGACTTGCTGGCCACATTCTTCTTTATGCATCCCAGGATTCCATCATCCTTTCTGGCAGCAAGGGCACACTGCTAGCTAGATAGATAATTTGCTGTCTATCAGGACTCCCAGATCCTTCCTGCTTTATAGCATGTCCACCCCTGACCTCTAATGGTGCTTGGGGTTCTTCCTCCCCAGGTGCAGGACCCTACACTTGCTCTTGTTGAACCTCATTGGGTTCTTCTCTGCCCAGCTCTCCAGCCTGCCCAGGTCACACTGGATGGCAGCAGAGCCCTCTGGAGTGCCAGCCACCCCTCCCAGCTTTGTATTGTCAGCAAACTTGCTGAGGATACCCTCTGTCCCCTCATCCATTGATGAACATGTTGAACAAGACTGGACTGATGATACACCCCAGATAAGGTCTTTCCCCCAGATACAAGGTAGGAGACCCCTACAATCACAATATAAACCAGCTGCTTCCTTAGTAAGGATTTAAACATTCTTATTTGGTGGTTATTTCATAGAAACATAGAATAGTTTGGGCTGCAGAAGAATATAAAGTCAAAGTTGAGGCATTCAAAGGCATGAAGCTGGGGTTACTACTGGGCTGCTGGTGACTTCAGGAGGGGCTTGGGAAGACTTGTGCAGACTGGCAGGCTCTGGTGCCATGGACATCATTAGTTTTCTTTTCACCTCGGCAGGAAATGGAGCTTTTTTCAGAGGCAGCCAGCAACAGATTTCTTCAGAGCCCAGGACCTTCACAAACCATGTTTGTGTGAGGAATGAACTGTGTATATATTCATTAAAGAACAGCACCTAAAAGGCAGCATTAACCAGAGGACAGCCCAACCCTGATAACACGGGCTGGTGGGTGCCCTGGGAGGCCTGTGCTGCTGAGGGCAGTATGCTGGTCTGCAGGGGAGAATGCCTGAATCCACCAAAATAATTGGGAATGTTCTTACTGCAATATGTAAAGTGTGTACCTCTGTCTTCCATGCCACCGAACCTGTGGTTATTTCTCTTCTTTCTTGATAGCAATCCTATTTTACATCAATTATTTGAAATTTATCATTCCTCCAGCAGTAACACACAAACTCCTTTCTCTTCTGCTTGCTATTTCTCATACTTTCAGATCAAAAAGCTTTTGTGATAAGCAATTATTTGTTACACGCACATTACATGCAGATGTGAAGTCTAATTTCCTCACAGCACAGAGAAGAGGTGGAATAGTTAATATCCCCTCACTCTGTGAAAGGCTGCAGAATAATAACATGGAAAGCTGAAATAATCATTCTGCCATCAGTTGTTCTCCCCTGGGCCTGCCCACAAAAAGTCATATGGAGAACTGTTCGAGGCAGGCATCGCTGAAGATTGCTTGCTAATTTTACTCCCTGTAACATAATCTGTTTATTCAGAAGATGCACTCTATCTCCTCTGCTGTGATTCAGAAGTATTTTAATCTGACGTGATTTCTTTCTTTCTCTCTCCTTAGTAATTAATACTGCTGCATGAAATCCGAGGCTTACCCTTTATTGCAAGCCATATATTAAGAAGTTATTTTTTTTCAAGAAAACATAATCTATACTTTATTATTAACTCTCTAAATCTGCATTTTTTTTATGCTAAAAGCATCATCTTGGGTGTTGGTAGGTAAATGAATAGATTTTTTTGGTTTATTGCAAAAGAAAACCTGATTAAAATAGGAGGGCTAGTCTAGAAAAGTATAGTTTATATAGATATGTAAATATAGCCTTTGTTTTGGTTTCAAACAGCTTCCCAAATGTGAGTATACATTGATAAACCTGTTTATGAGACATCCTATTGACAGTGTCTCTAGCTCACTTTGTAGAATGGCTGGGTTTCCCTTTCTTATCTTTCTGTTCTTTTTTTTTCAAATGTTCAAATTGAGTTTGTCCTGAGCTTCTGAAACTTCAGTGCCTGAAGCTCTGAGCCATTTCCTCAGAACAAAATGTTGACTCCTTTAGAGTAGGCAGTACGTGGAGCTCCATACGCCTGAAGTGCTTAGAAGCAGCTGGGCAGTAATCAGTGTTTAACCTGTTTACAGGACAAAGTCTCAGACAACTGACCAGAGGTTTTCTTCTTGCTGTCCCTCTTTTCTCTTTTCTTATTTCCCTGGGGGTCCTGGGTCAAAATAAATATTGCTCCCATATCCAGTGTCCCTTCTCGTTCCCCTACATCCCACCACTTTTCAGCAGCAGGAAATGCAATATAGAAACTTGCCCCCAAATGCCATTTTAGTTATGCAACAGGGGACACTCACAAGCAGTCAAAGTGGAGAGCAACTGCCTGATGACACAGTAAAATCAGTTGACAGTAAATCTTTCTTGTGGTTCCTTTCTTTCCATTAATGTCTTCTTCCCACATTATTTCAGCCTCATTTTCCTCTCCAAATATATATAATGTTAATAGGATAGTTGAATGAATAGAACACCTAGGATGTACTTTGCTTTTGCTTGTAACTCTGCCACCGCTATGATTTTCAACGTCTCATCTTTGCCAAGCCTCACTTCCCTCCCTGTAAAGTAGGGACAGCATTTTTTGCAGTATTCTTCACCAGAACCACTGAAAGTTGGCAAGTGGTCCAGGTGTGGTTCTGGTGAGGCCCCATTAAAGAACTTGAAGTGATAAAAGGGTTGGTGTGCCTCTGTCTGCTAGCCAAAAGGCTTCTAGGAGACCGCCATTCGCATCATCTCTGCTGCCTGTAACAAGCAGGGAAATGGGGCTGTGGAAGTTTGCTGTGTGTGTGCATTCATGGAAGACAAAAAATGAATGAAACTCTGCAAGTTCCCCTGAAGCCACCTCAAAGCCTCATCCGGCCTCAAGGCCTTGCCTCAAGGATGGATATTTCTCTCCCAAAGGCCAGAAGTCCCTAGGTCTGAAAAGGGTCGCCTAGGTTGGCCATGTAGAGAGTAAAATGAAAGACTTGAGTATTAGAGTTGGAAGAAAGAACTGAGACTACACCCAGTGAAAAGCTGAGTTGAGCTCACAGCCTAGGGAAACCCACCACCAGCAAGGCTGGTTTGTGGGCCTGGTAAGCCCCTGTGGTGGTGAGCTGCCCCCTTATATGATTGTGTGCCTCCTCAAAATACCCTTCTTTCTACACTTCTGACACACATAACCACACACACAAGCAGTTGTCCTACATTTGCAGCATGTTCTGCTTAAGCATTGTAGTGGCAACATCAAAGACTTAATATTTCAGCCAATCTGGGAATAAATTACTGTTCAAGACTATGAAAAGGACAAACATAGGTGGTTTAACAGGAGTTGGTACAGCTCAGTGGGCCTTTTGGGAGAAAAACGTGGACAGTAATCAGAGATATTGTTGTTTTGCTTGATGGCCTTAAGTCTTACTGGAGCAGTTTCCTTCTTTCTCTAGTTTGATGTCATTATTTCAGTTTTCTTACTGTCTCTTTCTTTCAGAACCAAAGCATTCTGCATAAATGAAGGTAAGGCAAATAATAATAAAAATGTATTTTGTGGAACACACACACTAATTAACTGGAGATTGCTCTGTAACTGTGCGTTAGCACAGTAAAATGGTTTTGGTTTGCTGCATGTCTGTGCTGGCTTAGATCACCCAGAGAGTCTGAGCAAACAGGCACAAGGGGGAGAAAAGGATCCTAGATTCAGGTTCAGTCTCCTTTGAACCTGTAAGAACTCATTTATTAATGGTCCAGAGAACAGAAGCAGGGACAAATATGAAGGCTCTGACAGATGATAAAAAGTCACCATCCCTAAAGGAAAGTGCTCAGTTAAGGGGCCAGACTGGTCCATCACCTGATGCTGAGCTACTGAGGGTAAGAGAGAGATTTATGCAGATGGTTTGTTCTCAGATCTGTCATGGGTTGATCCCACTTTTCAAAACAATTGTTTGAGTTATACCACACCATACACGGGTTCTTGGAGGGAATACTGGGACGTGCCTGAGCTCTCACAGAGCCTGAGGATCAGCACAGTGAATACACACTGCTCTCATGTCAAGTGCAGAGCCCAAGTGGCAACAAGTGTGAGGCTTCTCTGGGAGCAGAGCTCAGCACTTTGGTGGGGAGAAGAGAGATGAATGAGGTAACATTCCTATGGGGAGGTGGAGTTATACCCACAGCCAGGCAGCCAGGGTCACTTGGCTATGCAGTTTAACACAACTCCCATAGGTCCTCGTTTCTGAGATGAATGACCTCAGCAAGAAATCTGAAATCTGTGGAAGGCAGGCAGAACTTATGTAACCAATGGAAGTCTTAGAAAATATGAATTAATATTTATACCAAAAAATGTTTTCATTGTCATACTTGGCCAAAAACCTTGCTCTGACTGTGTTGTTCTCCTTGTTGAGAAAAATGGGTTGCAGTGAGCTTTTCAGATTACAGTTTCCTACATTTGTGTCATTCTTTGGACTTGTAATTAAATATTGACGAGACAAAGGAGACTTGGCAGGCAGTCATACTCACAGCAGTCTAATGTCATACGGTTTCTCTGAAAGAAAAATGTTCTGAAACAGATGAGATAATGTACTTAACTTTGGAAAAAAACCCAAACAACTAAGTGCTCATTGGACAAATAGTCTCATGACATTTTATCATCAGTACGAGAAAATCAGCACTTCTAAAGCATCTATCAGTGGCAATGGCAGCTGAAGGTCTATATTAACGTTAGACCAGATTTTGCAGTGCAATTTTGAGTTTTCAAGGGCCAGTATTTTTCTGTTCCTCTCCAACCAAATTAGGCTCAAAGCAGTGGGAGGCCAGCTTGCAGACGTCACTTGAACAGTTGTGTATTCCTTTTATGCAGTGAAAAGTAGGAGTTTTTTCAGGTTCCCCTAGCTTTTGGTGAAAGGCCATCTTTTTTTCTCCTTTCTATTATAATTTTCAAAAGAAACTCCAATAAAACTGTATGAGCAGAACTACAGTAATTATACCTTTCTTGGTAAAAACAAAGGATTGCTGTCTGTCTTTCGCAGAAGAAAGGATAAACTCAGTGCTTTCCTAGAAGCTTTTGATTGTTGCACATCCATATATCCCTGACTTCCCATTTGCCTTCATCTGACTATTGTTGAGACTGAAAGAATTAATAAATAAACACAAACTTTTAAAACGTTTGGAACTATTTGAAATGCTCCTGCCACGAGCAGTCCTCAGATGAAACACTGTGACAGGAAAGTTCTCTCTTTAATTTGCCTAATTCTTCACACAGCTTAATCAGGGAATGAATAACTCAAAAAGCTTAATCCTAAGTAAAACATGATTTATATTTGCATAAAACCTTTATCCCTGGGATTCAACAAGTTTACATTCCTACTAATTTTATGGTTTTCTCAGAAATGGTATCTTTCAAAAGAAATAAAATGTGCTTGCTTGTCCTTGCAGTCAGGAACAAGAGTCCAACCTGAGCAACCATGCACAGCTCAGCAGATGCTCGTTCTGCTAAATGCCTTCCCTGTACAGATCTGCCCCATCCCTTCCATGCTAAAAGCTTCCTTCTAGGTAATACCAGGGAAGAAGCCAACTTCTGCCTCCTCTTTTAGATCTTCACTAAACTGGACTTCATTTAATGGATTATTTGTATGTTTGTGAGATGTTGCACGAAAGTTAAACCAGCAACAGCTCACCTGAACAGGTGTTTAGCTTACACTGAAGCTACTTTTGCAACTTTTTTATGACCATGAGTTTCATTTCTTGTGTTAGCAGCATTAATATCACTGCTGCCAATGGAAGTGGTTGTATTTAATAATGTTCTCCCCATTTTTTTCTGGTTATCAAACCTGAAGGTCTTTTATTTTTCTTTACTTTACAGAAAAATGATTTCTGGACTCTGAAATTGCATCAAGCCTGCCCTTGCACTATAACCTGTCAGTCTTTTCATGAAGAGAAGGTTGCTGCTTTGATGAAACAGAGATAGCAGAGGCTTTTGGCCTCTCTACAGAAAGGCAGGCAGGCAACAAGATCCTAGTTCATGCTAAACCAGAGACAAAAGCCAGATTTCAGGTTTATCTCTTTGGATCCAGAAGATAGCAAACTCCTTAGAACAACTCAGCAACCATAACTCAGACAGTCTTCATTCTCTGTGTGATGCCTCTGGTAGAGCTGATGTGATGTATGAAACTCTTTTCTCATAGCCCGGATCTAAATTTGAGCTTCTTACACCCTATCACTTAAACTGTCATCTGAAGAGAAGACAGAGTTTTTGTGACTTTTATTCTGTGCCGTGAATTAAACCGAAACAAGACTCAGATGCCTTTAGCTGTAATGACCCACAGTATTTGTAGCACTCAGCAGTAAGGAATACTTTGTTTCCTCATTTTCTCCCATCTTCTCTGATTCAGTAAAATCCATTTCAGAAGCTAATCATATTAAGCAGCTTAACTTATTATAGACATGATGCCAGGCAAGCACACATAAGTCTAATACCCAAATTATTCTCAGGGAGACAATCCATTGTGTCAGCTAATGATGAAAGTGTCCATTTATATTCACAATGCTCTATACAAAATGATTTAATTTCAACATCTAATTTTTTTTTTAGTGATAAATGATTATATGGTAAATAAATCATTCAGAACCTAAAAGAATGTAAATATCTCTGTGTCTGAACTTACTTTAAAATGGAATTTAAAAATCTGAGAAGTTATGACCCAAAATGTTTCCCTCAGTTGCTCAAGAAAGAAGAGGATACAGGATAACTTTGCCACATTTTCAAAGGCACATATAAAGAGAGAACACTATTAGAAGTATCCTGCTGTTCACTGTCCTCCCTAAAGTTGTACTCTAAGCACAGGTATTTTTATATTTTTGCTTTGTACTGTAAGCTTTACTTAAAATATTTTTGCTTTGTACTGTAAGCTTTGCTTTAAATAACCAGCCCAAGGAAACCAAAGCATTTGCTCTGCATTTTCTCACTAAAATAAATAACTAGGCCTCTTTTTTTAATAAGATTTTGTGTTTATAGCAGAAGAAGTCATCCTCTTCATTGGACCTGAACAACTGATTGATGTTTTGGAAGTAGACAAGACAGTTTCTGTGACCTCTGGGATAAAGTGCTGCCAAATACTACCATCTCCTTAGTCATTTTCTAGTGAAATAAACCATCTGTGCTAAACACAGTACTTTGTTAGTCAGCATTTTTCTCCAAATCTCAGTCATAATGAGGAAAAGACCAGTCAGTATAGCTCACTTATGACAATCTTCTACAGGTTTTGGTTAGGATCCTGGTGCTCACATATAATAACAGTTGAACATCCTGGGGATTATTAATGTTAAACAGGAGAAGCAGCAATAGAAAGACTCATGGGAAGGCTTAAAATAACCCAAGGTGTTCTTGAGATACAGGCACATCTAGAAAGCACTGAAGAAACATGTGTGGCTCTTTCTTCAACCCAGTCACAGATTTAATTCAAACCTTTGTTTACTTCATCTCATTTAAAATCTCTGAGCACAGGCAGTATCTGTGTTCTTTTTCATTGTCTCACCTTCAGTTGTAGCCAACACCAAATATCTGAATACTGATGCAGATTTTGGGTAGCACCTGTCTCAGGGTGTGAAGAACCTCCTGTTTCCTATCCCTCTACCATTTGTACAACCGGAGCCTCGTCTTCCGGAGGAAAATTTCTGCTAAATTTCCAGATCCTCCTGCAACAGCTCCCTTGCTCCTGCTGCAGATGCCTGGCTGCCGTGGGAAGCAGCCCTGCCAGCAGCAGGGCTCAATGCTGGCTGTTTCAGGTCCTCTTCACCTCTGCACCCTTCCCTTCAATGTAGTGTCCAAAGGGGCTCCAAGGTTCACACCAGCCCCAGCCAACAGTGTGTCTGGTCTCATGTTTTCTCCCTGAGTCTGCTATTATACATTATACATTTTTTTAACAGTTTTGGCCCTAGAGAGCTGGTATATTGCCAGACAACTCCTGGATATGACTATGCCAGTTAGATTGGACCAGGGAGCCCATGGACAGCCTGCCTGCTGCCAGGCTACATGGGGTGGCCAGGCCTCAGGCTACTCCATGGGCTCAGGATGCTCGATGGCTCCTGGCCTCAGAGCCAGGGAACATTCATGGGTATGTTTGATTTACTACAGTGCATATTGGATATTGGATTTTATTTCAGAAATTGCCATAGATTTGGGGCCTGGTATATTTATTTATATGCTCTTATCAAACAGGGATTTTTGTTTCTTTCCTGTGTTTTAAATTCTTCACAAAATTTGAGGCCTACGTATCCAGGGATATGTGAAAACAAAAGTATAATTTGATACTTGATAGCAGAATAGTTGATTCCTGTCTTTCTTTTTTCAATCCACTGTCAATTTGCCATCTTGGTTTATTTTAAAGGGCAAATGAAATGTCCTTTATGCAGGCAGTCATTCACCCTGATGCCATTAAAGTAAACAAGAAAGCAAATAAAAGCTACATATGTTGTGTTCCCTAAATTGTATTGATAGGAAGGGAAACCAGACAATAAAAGTGATTATGTGTATCAGCTATCTGACAGCCTCTGCTGTCATTGTACTATGACTTAAATACTTTGCTAGAAATAGGAAAATACTGCCTACAAAAAAGAGGATTATCTGAAAAGGAAGCATGTCCTCCTTTCTGAGGGTTTGGGCTTTTTTTGTGTAGGTCTTTCTCTTCTTTTTTTCTTGCTACTATATTTAAGGTAGACAAACGTGAATTTTACTGAAATCCATAGCAATAGCAAGTACTGGCACATCTCTTTTAAAATATGCCTTGTTTGGGCCAGCTGATACTCTTAGCTCCTGAAGAAAGAGCTGCCCATTACAGGATAGCTGTTAGATAGCTGTTCAATTAGACTAATTACTTGCTGACTAATTACTTACTTTGTTCTCTTCATTGCCTGCAGATGGATCCTGGGTAAAATGTGTAGTCTAAACACCTGGGGGGTGATTCACTTGCTTAAGTATCAGTCCTCAGATTGCTTTAGGTCCTGTGATAAGACAGTGTGGGGCTGGGAGAGATGGCCCAGGACTGGTGGAGCCATTCATCATCTGAAGCAGCAGGCAGGTTGGTCTGTGGATACCCAAATGATACTGGATGTTTGTGGCTTTGTTACTGAATTCTACCTAGAATGCCACAGTTCACAGAGAGGAGTGTTACCTTGGTTTCTGCCTGCATGCAGCTGGGGAATATGCCTTGATAAGAGATCTGCAGCTCTTAAAATTTCAAGTGAAAGACAAGAAAAGCAATGTAAATCTCTTTTGGCTCTTTCAATGCTGAGAAAAGGCTTTCATTAACTATGTGATAAAAAAATAAGCCTTAAGCCACAAGGAATTAGGGGAACTTCAAGAATCATTCTTAGCGTGTCCTGTACTCTGGGTAATATCCATTTAGCTCTGCTGTTGCAATAGCAATGAAATAATCTGAGGGGGAAGAGGGGTGGGGGAGGGGGAGGCATATCTACAGATTACGGTGGTTATCTGACACCACTGTAACTACAAGAACTCCAAACTAATGAAATTAATGAATTCCTAGTTCCTATTTCAAGAAAGCAAGAAACCATTTTAAAATCTGACCCTTTGCTAGAAGTATCTTGCTGAGCAGTGCTTTTGTTTCTGGAGTTCCCCAGCCATATACACTTTGGCTGCAGTATCCATTAATATTTCTTATTTACACACTAAAATAGCAAGGCATTCATTTAGCTTATAGATCTATAATTTTTGGCAGGTTTTGTCTTCAAATATGTAAGAGAAATGAGACCTGCTTTATGTACAAGCATATATTTACACAAGCATCTGTGTGTGTGAGATAGCATGTAGTTTTCTTTGTGTGTGAGTGTATAAAAAACCCAAACCCATATGGGGAAGGAGGGGAATAAACAGTTCACTATTCCAGCAGCACAATAACTCAGACAGAAAATTCCCTGTAGCTGGGAAGTGAATCACTGACAAGCACTCTCCTCAGACTTCTAAGATGCAGAAATTAATATGAAATCTATTCTCACCCCAGCACTCATGGAGAAGAAAAAGTTCAAGAAACATGAAAATTAAAGTTCAATTATCTATAACTTCTTTTTCATGGTTCTGCATTCCTGATATAAGCAATGCTAGTGATAAAAAGAGAGCAAGCAAAACAAGAGAGGGGGTTAACTGGAACAAACGTTGAAGAGGCAGGAAGATGTATGCTGTGAAATGTCTTCCTCCCCTTCCTTCCTTAATTCTTCAGCTGCTTAGTATTGCCCCCAAATACCCTTAATACATTCACAGTTCACTTTTTGTGAGTAAATATCTCCATGTGGCAAAACCCTGAGCATCAGTGCTGTGCTCTGTTGCAAACAGCCTCATGGGCTGCAGCAGGGAGCTGTGCACCTGAAAAGGGATGAGTCCTCAGCCATTGCTTCTGCCTTATGGAGCTCTCAAGTGCTGGGTAATTCTGCTCCCTGCATGTTAATCACATTTTGTTTGGTATAACTTCTTAATTATACCATGAATATATGAGGAAACTGCTCATCTGTTTAGAGTGTGGAGATAAAATTAAAACTGTCTCAGTTTTCTCTGTTACTGTGTGGGTGCTGGTTCAACAAACAGAGCAGACAACTATCAACTGTGATGTCAAAAAAGGCAGTCACTGCAGTTGCTGGAAAGGCTGCTATTGACATTATTGCTGAAGGAAATGTTTGCTTAGTCTGTGTCTGCAGGTAACAATGAACCTATTAAAATAAACTCTGAATTCATTTCCTGGCTCTTCACATTTCTTGAATGCCTTAATCTTTCTGTAGTAAACTGAATTGTTGTTTGGGTATCAAGGATGAAGCATGAATGGAGCTCCAAAGATATATATATATATGTATCTTTTTTTTTAAGTATTTTGTTTATTAACAGTAGCAATAGAACAATCATTTTTGGGTATGGTCCTTCAACCTTATCATTCTGGAGGCAATAGCATGTTAATTCAAGTAAAAAAGATGGGGATAATAATTTTATTCACCTGCTCCGTGGAGGAACAAACACTCTTCCACAGTGAGTTTTACCCATGAACAACAAAGAAAAAGGCAAAAAAAGAACGGATGATGTATTTTTGGGCTTCGCCTGGAATGCAAATAGGACACATCCTTGTGTCAACTGGCAGTGCCTTGTGTCAACTGGAGTGATTTCATTTATGTTTCATTGTGTTTTGTCTTTTATGCCATGTAAGAGAGGTCTCATTGTAAGACTGATTAGGAAAAATACCAGATATTTCATTAGAAATATGCCACATGTCCTCAATATAAGTTGTCTTAGAATTAGTTAAACTAATTTTGAGGTGAAACACCTCAAAAGTACCAGGCTGTGCTTGCTACAGTGTATTTTTTATGACCATCTCTTTTTCTCTCATTCTTGACAAGAAGCTGTTTGTTCAGAGAGTTCTTCTAAATGACTCCTGGAATATGTGAGTTTGGGATATAACTTGTATTAATAAAAGGTAAATCTTCCAGTGATGTGAAGTTCATACTTACTGAGTTTTATGTACCAGTCAGAAATGAGTGTTTATTCCAGAAAATTGTGTGAGCAGCCCAGAGTGCCCGTCTGATCAGGGGAGGTTTAGAGGAGGCAATAGGAAGAATTTCTTTACTGAGAGAGAAGTCAGGCACTGGAATGGGCTGCCCAAAGAGGCGGTGGACTCACCATTCCTAGACGTATTAAAAAAACATATAGAAGTGGCACTTCAGGATATGCTCTAGTGGAATGATGATTTTTAAATTTTTTCTCTCCTCTCTCGCCCCTCTCACCCCTCTCCTCATTCTCTTCCCCTTTCCCCTCCCCGCTCTCCCCTCACTCCCCTCTCTCCTCTCATCTTTCGCCTCTCCCCCTTCTCCCCCTTCTCCCCCTTCTCCCCCTTCTCCCCCTTCTCCCCCTTCTCCCCCTTCTCCCCCTTCTCCTCTCCTCTCCTCTCCTCTCCTCTCCTCTCCCCTCTCTCCCCCCTCCCTCCTCTCCCCTCTCACCTTTCACCTCTCCCATCTCTCTCCCCTCTCCTTTTTCCCCTCCCCTTTTTCCCTTCCCCTCTTTCCCCTCTCTTCCCTCTCTCCCCCCTCTCCTCCCTCTCCTCCCTCTCCTCCCTCTCCTCCCTCTCCCCCCTCTCCCCCCTCTCCCCGTCTCCCCTCTCCCCTTTTCCCCTCTCCCCTCTCTCCTCTCATCTCTCCCCTCTTTCCCTTCTCACCTCTCCCCTCTTTCTTCTCTCTCTCCCCTCTTTCTTCTCCCCCCTCTCTCCCCTCTCCCCCCTCTCCTCCGTCACCTCTCCCCTCTCTCCCCTCTCCCCCGTCCCGTCTCCCCTCTTCCCTCTCTCCCCTCTCTCCTCTCCCCTCTCTCCTCTTCCCTCTCCCCTTCCTCCCCTCTCTCCCCCCTCTCCTCTCCCCTCTCTCCCCTCTCCCCCCTATCCTGTCTCCCCTCTCCCCTTTTCCCTCTCTCCCCTCTCTCATCTCCCCTCTCCTCTCCCCTCTCTCCTCTCCCCTCTTTCCCCTCTTTCTTCTCTCCCCTCTCTCCCCTCTTTCCCTCTCTCCCTTCTCTCCCCCCCATCCCCCTGTCCCCCTCCCTGCCCCTCCTGTCCGTCCCCCTCTCCCCCTCTCCCTTCTCCCCCCTCTCCTCCCTCTCTCCCCTATCCTGTCTCCCCTCTCACCTCTCCCCTCTCTTTCCTCTCTCCCCTCTCCACTCTTTCTTCTCCCCTCCCTTCTCCCCTCTCCCCCTCTCTCCTCTCACCTCCCCTACTCTCTCCTCCCCTACTCTCTCCTCTCCTCTCCTCTCCTCTCCTCTCCTCTCCTCTCCTCTCCTCTCCTCTCCTCTCCTCTCCTCCCCTCCCCTCTCCCCTCTCCCCTCTCCCCTCTTTCCCCTCTTTCCCCTCTTTCCCCTCTTTCCCCTCTTTCCCCTCTTTCCCCTCTCTCCCCTCTCTCCCCTCTCTCCCCCCTCTCCCCCCTCTCCCCCTTTGTCTCCCCCCTCGTCTCCCCCCTCGTCTCCCCCCTCTACTCTCCTCTCCTTCCCTCTTCTTTTTTTGTTGCTGTTGATGGTTGGATGCAGTGATGTTTTCCAACCACGATGATTCTGTGACCACTGTAAAAGTGCTACCAGTGCCCTGAAGTGCAGAGATGCAGGGTCAAGGTCCCACAGGCCATGGTGGGAGAGGAGGGAACAGCAGCAGCAGCCTGTACAGACTCATCCCTGCTGCTTGCTGCAGAAGCAGCAAATAGTGTGACTCAGGTCCTGCAGGGCTTTTCCTTTGGCTGCCCCCTCTGCCTCTCTGTCAGGGCTGCTGCTGTCTCTGGCACCAGCCCCAGCCGCCTGCAGCTCCCCAGCTTGTGGGGACTGCAGGTGGCCAGCAAAGTGAATGATCACTCACCTGCCTGACTTGAACTGCTGGGGGATGTCCTCTGAGGTGCTTCTGCTGCTTTTCCAGTCATCATTTTGAGTTGCTTTCTTCTTAAAGGTGACCTTTTACCTCAGTTCCTCCCACATTTACCATTTCTCTGTGCTTCAGCGTTGATAGTGGCTTGCCTGGGCACCCAAATGGATTTCTTTCTAATAAGATATCATCTTGAAGTGAGTTCTGGTGCACAGGCCATTAACCAGTTTTCATCACATGAAGTCTGGTGCAGCCCTTTACTTGCTGTAGGATATCTCTTGTAGAGAAGAATGAAATCTGTTAAGTCAGAGACTTCACTTTTAAGCATTACAAGTTACCAGCTGTACATCTAAATATTGTGTGCCTCAAAGAGGCAAAGAAACTACTGCATTGCAAATAACCGTGGAGGACTTCAATAAATTGGACCGAACTTGTTAAATATTGCCTATACACAGTGCTGACAGTTCTGGCTATGTTTAAGGAGCTGTGTATTGTGCATTTCAGGTCTGTATGAGGGACAGATAAAAACTAAGGGTTCTTCTATGTAGATGGAGAAAATATCTGCTCTCTATAAACAAATTTCCAACCTTACACCTTTGTGTGAAATACCAGTATGTCATCAAAGATTGTTTGGTTTGGTTTGGCTTGGTTTGGGTTTGTTTTTTGGGGGGTTTTATTTCTTTGTTTTGTTTGTGTGGGGGTGGTTCTTTTCCCAGGCCCTAAAGTCTTGTTACCTGGCTTGTTCCTTAGCTCTCACAGTGCATGCAAAGGGTGGTTTCAAAAAGACTTTCTAAATGTAAAGCTGGTATGGTTTATTGATCAAATGTACTTCCTGACTTGTCTTGGAAGAGGAAGAGAAGCATCCAGTATGCTGGTTTGAGAAACTTAATTAGGAAATGCTCTGAGACATTATGCATATACAGAGAAACAGACCTTAATGAGACTTAAGCACCTACTCAACATATATGTGTGGATGTTTGTGGAAGGTTTCCCTAATTTTTTTCCCCTCCAACCATCAAGACTTTGAATCTGAATTTGCAGTTCATGCAGCCAGTGTGAATGAGGATTTGGGAAAAGAGGAAATACTGGATTAAGCTTAAAAGACCATTAGACACAGAGGAAAACTTGGAATTTTAAATGCCTGGAGGAAAGACCAGCTCTTTAGTGAGGTAGTCATTAAAGAAATTACACACTGCATCCAAGATAAAAAAAATTACTTAGAATAATTGTAGTGGCTAGATCTTCTAGAAGCATATCAAAAGCAGGGGTTTGATTTAGACAATCTGAGTCCATCGTGGAGGACAGAGGCATTTCTGGATATAAAAGTTTGGTTTTGAATGCTCCCAAAATCAATCTCTGGCAACATTGCAGTAATATCCCTTAACCTTGTTATAACTCTTCACTTAGGAAGGAAAGCTACTGTTTTACTTGCTGCCAAGCTTCCAGTTATTGGAAAGGAGATAGTGAGGTTTGCTACTGTAACATCTGGATTCTAAGTTTAAGCTTTCAGCACATGAGGTAGAAACTGAGCATGGAATATGTACTATTTATTTTGATATAATATTGCACACTTACCCCAGGTTCTGACTGACACCAGATGCTCCCTTCGGGAATGATAAAAGACATCTAAGTAATTGCTGATTTGCCTTCTCTTACGTTATGTGAACCACAGTGCTACATTGTATGTACTTCTATTTCATGTTAATCCACTTGAGTTATTCCTATTGCATACAAAAATTTGTTTCTGTCTGTCCACCACTATCACATTTTGCTATTTTATTTTGACTTTTTTTCTTTTTTTTTTCTTTTTTCTTTTTTATAGTAAGAGGAGATTCTGTGTCTTTCTGTTAATATAATTTTAACTGGAGGCAGATTAAAATTACACTGATATGGTGGTATAGCTGTGCTCCACAAATCCCCCTCAAACTTCCCCCCTAAGCAAAATGGTAGGTTGGGGCCTGGTGAGGGAACACAGAGGGTTTTTCTCTCCTTGTCCTCATGAACACACAAGACTCTTCTCAGTGATCTACACTGAAGTCTAGCACACAAGATGAACATGGGATGCAGATTGGATGCACAGTCAAACCTAGAGCTTAGCAGATGCTCCTGATGCCTCCAGTGCAGACATAAAATCAGCTGGTTGGGCCTGTAGATTGGTGAGTCCAAGGGAGGTCCACAAAGTGCATTGAATTCTGTTTTGAGATATCTTGGTTTGAGATAGACAATTACCTCCTCCCCACTGTAGGGTCAGTGTTACATGGGGTTCCACATGGACTGTGTGTGGGTTGTTAAAATGCACAAAATACAGATAATGCACCCAGTATTCTGAGAAAGTCAGAAACACTGAAAACCATGTTCTGACTTCAGTCAGGGTAGAACATGTTTTCTTTTAGTAATTTTACTTTTCAATTAAGCATCTTCTAAGTAACTGCACTACAGATTCTGTGACACAGACAAACATGGTCTGGAAAAAGACTGAATGATAATTTTAAGCTAGGATACCTTGCTCATAGTTGCCAGTTTGCCTTTTTAAATTAATTGCTTTTTACTGTCAGTCCTTGCTTTCTACTGTCAGGGTGTTTTTTTGGCTCCCTACAAGCTCAAAGGAATCATCACATCTGTTTATATTATTCAATTTTAAGTGTACTTCAAATCATATAGACAAGAAATATAACTTAATATTAAGACATCGTGTACACTAGTGTGATTTCCTTTGTCAAAGGAAAGCAGCTTTTGTGGTAAATTTAAGAAGCATGTTATTGCATGATAACAGAAATAGAATATAGTGTTGTCCAAGACTTGGAAACAGCAGTGTCTTGCCAGAGAATGAAAAATTCATGATAGGTAAAACTCAGAAGATAAAAGCAGTTATAACTATTTTTGGGGTTCATCTTACAGGCAGAGAAAGAGGCAGAGCTGCTGGGTTTAATCCATTTCTAAAAGATAAAAGTGTAGTAAATGTAAAATGGAGGTGTCTAGGCAATTCTACAGAGAATGAGCAAATGTTAAAATTCAGTAAGAACCAGGGGAAACAGACTGAATCTTAGGAATAAATCCAGGACACCAATTTATTGTTATGATCTTCCAGGGAATATGAAGCCAGTCCAGCTCCTAGTGATTTTTGCCTCACATCCAAATGAATTCCTCTGTGTGTGTCCAAGTCCTGCCAAGTGGAAATGCAGGATTGCTGGTAGCAGCCTGTAAAGCTCCCCATCGCCTCCCTTTCATGGGCCACTGGAAACGTTGTGCTACATGTTTGCTGCTGTCCCTTTGGCCAATACCCTGAGGAGCAGCTCCAGTGAAATGGGCATAAACAACTACAAATTGACTTTCAAGTGGCTGTCAGGCACCTGGAGACCCACAGCTTCTGTTTAATGGAAGCACAAAGCCAACTCTGTGAAACCCTAAAGGCAGCTGGAGTTATAAATGTGGCTGCTGAAGCTCTTCCATTGAGATACAAACCCCACTGTACTTGGAGCCAGGCTTCCCATCAAACTCACAGCAGACCTGAGTGTTTCCAAGTTTCAGTTCAGAGGATTTAATACTTCTGAGGGAATATTTGTATGATTGCAGGGAAGGGAACTTCTTCATTATAATATGTTATAAACAGGTCCCCTGAAAGATGAATCCCTGGTACATCCATGAGATGTATAAAATGTAGTATTTTAGTCTTTTTGACACAGCACAACTTCAGGCACTTATTAGATCTGTGTCCTGAATATGCACGTGTAGAACATGGTGACAGAGATAGATAGGCATTCTCAGTTGAAATAATAGCAAGTTTTCTTAGCACAATATTTTTTATTTTAAGCATATGTTGCAATCACACTTGATTTGGTTGATCTTAATTGTTAAAGAAAACATACAATATGTTTGCCAATATCTTGCCTTATTCCTTTTCCAAAAAAAGTCTCTTGGAAGATTATTCTTCCCACTGACCATGCCTGCAGCTTTCCCCCTGAGCTCAGCAGGACAATTTGATGCTGTCTGAAGGCCTTGCAGGATCCAAAACTTAATGTTTTGAAACTGTCACTTTTACCAAAGGCTTTCTTTCATGAATTCTCATTGCAAAGAAAATGATCCTGGGGAAAGGCATTAAGGGGCTGGAAAACAAATTTTTTAAAAATCCTAATTCAGCATTTCTACTAGCACTCATAAACTGAAGAGGAAAAGCCGATAAAAAACCTGCCTAAAAGCAGTATTTAATTACTATGTTAGCTCTTCTTACACATTTTTTAAATTAATCTATTGGATCTTTTTCCCAAACATCATAATGCAAAAAACCCTAGAATGCTAAACAGTCTTGCACAAACTGATGTGATTTTATATGCCACTTTGTACCCAATGTGTTGCACAGAAAACCTACTCTATAAATCCAAAGAAATGTTTCGCATTTGGTGTTTCTGATTTGTTGATACCTCCTTGCTAAGGAGCAAACACTTTTCAGGCCTTAATGTTGTTAAAAAGAAAGTCCACTTTATTTCAGAATAAGGCGAAGTACCTAGTCTTCTCACTGGCCTAGCTGGGCTTGTTTCAAATTCTGCTTTAATTCTGATCCATGATAATCAGCTCTCGCGGCCACAGATACCAGCTTATTTCTAGAAGTGATCAGGCAAGAAAGTTTTATTTGGAAAGGCATTGTACTTCATCGTCTGAAAATGATTCCTTCAAATATGGACACTCAGCCTCTTAAAAAAGAGATGTTGAAGGATGTAATATAGCCACAGTAGTGTTATTCTTTTTAGTGCTTGTTTCTCCTGGCTTAACTTTTAACTCTCCACAAGGTGTAGCAAAGAAAAATTTGATCTGCATGGAATTAGGGTTGACATAAGTTGAGTAATGTTGCTGGGTACTTTTGAGGATGGAAAAGGTCATGGTACCCCTATTCACCTCGCATTAACTGTGTCACAACACACACGTTCCTTCTGTTCCATGACCAGCATGTACCTGAAAAAAATCAGTGTAGTTTCTCAGTGTGCTTGTGAGGTGGGTGTTTTTGACAACTTGTATTGAGGAAGGTTGAAGAACCAGGAGGCTCTGTGACTTACTTGTAGGCAGCAGGTGCCAGGACTTGCCGGGCGATGGGCCCGGACGGTGCTCGCCCCACCTGTGCCCAGTTGGGGCTGGCCCAGGTGCGAATGCCCGGGATCGGCAGGGTGTGGTTCCTGAGCAGGCTCCAGAGCCAGGTGGATTGAAATTAGTTCATTGATACCAACCCGAACCAACACGAGCTCGATTGACTCTGTTCATGAACCGAGCTCGCGCCCACGGCGAGATTCGTCTCATGCAACATCTGGGGGCATGCGCACCTGGGCCAGCCCCAACTGGGCACAGGTGGGGCAAGCACCGTCTGGGCCCATCACCCGGCAAGTCCTGGCACCTGCCGCCTACACTTACTGTTCCTGGAAAAATGTCAGCTATCAAAATGAGGGTCTCCAGAGCTGTAATCCTGTATATTAAGATAAAACTGACTGAACTTTTATGAATGTTACCTCGTTGACATGGTGGCACTTCAGTAAAATATTTTTCTGGCCAGTTCTGCAGATGTTTCTATTTGTGTGAGGCTTTCATAGGACAGCCTTGTATTAATATGAGTACAGAGTTAGGCTGCCTCTGATGTTGTCCTAGTCTGTACTAATGGGAGTACAACGTGGGGTGAAGCCCTGGGTGTCCAAAAAAACCCTTCTGTTCCATTCCAGAACTTTCACTGATTTTGCTGGAGTCAGATGATCCATACAAAAACACTCTAGTTCCCCTACAGGTAGATTAATAGTATATTGTGCAAGGGTTGTAAGGCTTCTGAAATACACAGGTGTTCTAAGTAGCAATAATTATTAAATAATCTTGTTTCACAATATTGTAAATCAATATGGAATCCACAACATTCTATAGTGTATCTGTGACATATGAATGTATTTTTTCTGTCACCATCATAGCCAAGGAAACATTGCTCACATCTCTCCCCAGTTCTGTAATTTCTCCCATGCCTAAGAAACAGTAATCATTAAGGAACTTAACTATAAAACATGCTATAATTTTGCAAGAAAACTTGATGAAATAGCAGGCCCCAGTCAAATTTTGAGACAGAGTTGTCTCATGCAACAGTGAACTCTGTGGAACTGTTGGAAGATCTACCTATGTTATATAAAAAGTAAAATGGGTTACTAAAGAATTTTACTTTCTGATGATAAGCAAAGCAGCTGTATGTGGTCTGAGAGAAGCAAAAAGAGGAAGAAGAGAATCATGAAACATTCAGAATCCCAATTTGGACTTGAAGGTGGGGGCTAGGGAGGAGGGCCCAAAGCATATCATAGAACTGACTTAGAACAGAAGTTTATTATAGCACCGTGCAATCTCTCCTCTATTCATATACTATTTTATTTTACATGTAAATCACATCACTTTTCCTGAAAGGCAAGGATATGAACAGTGTCCCTCAAGTTTACTCAGGGACACTCAGAAGAAGCTCCAGCCTTTCCCTTGCCCCTGCAGAACCTCAGCTGCTCCTTACACCCAGATGTCTGGAGAATGAAGGGAGTAACTTCGGTCAGCCTCCAGCTCCAACATCAAAATCCCTCACAGCTCTCACATGCTGCTCAGATGGACCTGTGGCACAGCCCATTCAGCGTGATCATAAGAGATTTGGTGGCGTTTTATGCACCATTTATTTCCTGACTAGATGTGCTGGAGTGCAGCCAAATATAGTATGAGGCCAGAAGAATGCTGATAACCTGTCAAAAACGAGGGAAGATGGACTCTGAACTGCCAGATTGAGAGATCCTGGCTGCTGAGAGGCACCTTGCTGGGGGAAAGTTTGTCACAAGCTTCATCTCTTCTTCCTGGGAAATGCTCGGTGTGCACTTGCCCTGGGAAATGGCTCTGGGATGTTGGATGCTGTTGATGCCTGGTCTGTCCCTGCCCTACAGCAGCCAGGGTTAATCTGTTGCTTAAAGGTGGGGAGGAAAAGTCACTTGGAGCCCAGAAATACCGGGAACCTGCATGAACAGACCCTTCAGGCTGGCTTTGAGAGCCTGGTTTTTTATCTGTTGAGGTGGTAGCTGATCTGAAAGGGGTACACTGGATAATTGAGAGAGGATGTAGAGATTGTAAAGGGCATTATTTACTTCTCATCAGGTCTTAGTTCATGAAGATTTTAATCCTCTCTTAAATGATATATGTAATAATGGAAAATACCAGCCTACCCACAGCCTATAGTTTTAAAAGGACTATAAGAATCAACACATTTTTTCCCATTGTTTTCCCTTGTGACCTGTCAGATCCTGAGGCTCTGCTCACTTTTCTCATATTGAAATCTAGATTAAAATTTCTAGCCAAAGTTGGTCATCATGTTTCCTTAACTGTCCTTTGCTAATCAAAGGCAACTGCAAAGTTAGAAGGGTTTCACTGATAGTCAGCTAAATGCTTTTGCATTTGCAAGTTAGTGTTTTTCAGGCTCATTCAAATAGGGAGGAGGAAAGCTCACTAAAAATTGAAATTCTAGACTTTGAGCAAAGTTTATTTATTCCTTTTTTTTCCTCTTTGTTTCAGCTTTTTCCCTCTTTTTTCCCTCTTTTTTCCCTCTTTTTTCCTTTTTTTTTTCCTTTTTTCCCCTTTTTTTCCTTTTTTTCCTTCTTTTTTTTTATTCCTTTCTAGAAGCAGCTTATACGAATCCCAGAGCACAAAACCCAATGCTTATGCAGAAGGAAGGTAATTTATGCTGAACCTTTGATGTACAGTAACCAGATAATTGATGCTTGATAATGGGATTATATACCAAGGGTATTTCCAAGTTACAGCAAGAAAATTTGTAGTGAATTCCCTTTTATTCTTTCAGCTAAAACTTTTGTCATAGAAATTAAACCAAACATCTGACTGCACAAAGGAACTAGAACTGCTCCAGAACTATTTTAGCCAGTTATTCAAACCACAGAAGAAACTTTTAGTTAGATTTCATTGAAATAAACCAAAAATTGCAAGATTATTATGTTTGTATGTATTCTTGGTTTAACACATATAGCTTTGAGAGACTTTTTATAACTTGCCATTTTTGTTAATTTTCAAATTGTTAATTTTCAAATGTTTAATTTTCAAATTAAAGGAAAAAAAGCACTAGAAAAAAATTTGAAATATTAAAAGGGTTGTTAATTAAAGATTAAAGACCTAACATGTTTTTTAACTTCTATAAAATAATTAGGGGCAAAAAAAATTAAGAACCTCTGCAACTCACTAGTCTGCTAAGGTTCTCATTGGGATTAATGTTTGTGGGACTGAACAGTGACCCTGGAGTAAATGAATATTTGACATGAAAGCCCAACTCTGAACGGTACTCTTGGCTTCAAGACATGAAAATCACACTTCCATCATAAGAGAAGCTCATTAAACTGCATTTCCCTCCTTTTTCCATGAAACATAAGGATTACATCTTTTTTTTTATGAAGAAACTGTTTGCTTAGATGAATTCAAGGTAACTATTTTTCTTTTTTTGAGTCCATTCAGTGCTTCCAGACCTCAGGCAATTACTCAGCGCTTTAAACTCGAGCTGTGAAAGTCAGCTGCAAGTGATCTCAAAACTTCCCTCTTGTTTCCTGACTGACCAGACAATGTCATTTTGTTTCTTTTGCCAACTGTTTGAGCAGTAATTCCTGTCATCACGCCGAGGGCGCTGCCCCTGTGTTTCTGTTAGGAAGAGTATCGGAGGATTAGGAATTCCTTTAAAATTGAAAATCGCTTCCTTTGAATTTCCCAGGGTCTTGTGTCTGTGTGGTTAAGGCTGCTTGTGGTGCAAGTTTAAAATGTAAGCAGGGATCTCATCCCATGCAGATAAAGATCTTGGGGTTTGTGCATGGGCTCCTAGACGTTTCGGGTGGATGCTGTGGGGTTCTGGCAGGAGGGCCTGGGCTGAGTGTCCCCTGCAGCCATAGTCCTGCCTTACAGAGAAACCCCTGCTGCTTGGGTCTGGCTTTATTTTTTTTAATTTAGCTTTTTTCTTCAAGCATAACAGGCAACGTATTTGTAACAAAACTGCCCCTTTCACTCTGTTTAGAGGGGGTAAGCCAGGAGGAGAAAAAAGTCACCTATACACAGTGTCTCAAACTTACCTGATCTCTCAGGAGCTGAAGTCCACCAGGAAAAGCTGGCAACCCTTTTCTCATGTGCCTCAGCGAAAATATTTTTCAACAGAGGTTCTGCTGGAAGGTGCCCACAACCATTCCTGATACTGGGATTATATTGACTACATCAATACAACCAGCTAACCTTATGTGATGCAGCGAGGTGAAAACTCTGTCAGGCACCGGGGTTTGCTCGTACAGCACAGTCACCAGTCTGTAGCTCCAGAAACTCCCAGACACTGCTGTGATCCTCCAGCTCTGGGACAGAGGATACCAAAGGACTGAAGTCACAGTAGTGTAACAAGGACTATGAAAGTGCAACTTTTGGTGCCAGGTTTACACTGTGAAGCTTAGTAGAACCTGTTTCTTTCTTCTAAGAACAGGCTTTTATCCTTCAAAAAATTTAATTGAAATGGTGGACAATTGATACTGTGCTTTTCTAACAGGTAAAGAACAAAGAACAATATATTTTATCTGGCAGGGAGCTTTGAGTATTTCTATTTTACCACAGGGAAGAGTTATCTCAACTTGTGCTGATCTTGTTGACCTTTGGTTGTATTTCTGCAAGTTTATATATGTTTCGGAAACCATTTTGTGAGGCATGATACAGCTTAACACTGCCAAGATTTCTGCAAGTATATTTCATGTTGACATTGTTTTAAAGTCTTTATTGTGAAGTTGTTCCTTTTTTACTGGTTTGGGCTGCTTTGATAGCCCTGTGTTCTTTTAGAGTGAGCACTCAACGGCATTGGAGAGCAAAATAAAATAAGTAGCACACAGCAAGGATTCTCATAAAACCACCCCAAACTTGCTCTGCCTGCTAATCACACAAACTAAGGAGTGTCTTAATTGCTTCCTCTTAGTGCTGTAGATTTTCTAGTGGGCTTTGCCTATCTAATTCTACTCTCACACAGACATGGATTATTGAGATTTAATGCAAGTTGCATTGATTTGCAAATCAGAGCAGTGGCCCATCCACATTTGAACTGCCACCCCTTGAAGAATTGCTGTATCTGATAGAACGGCATCAGTGTTGGGCAGTGGTGAGAAACTTGAAGAGGAAGGAAACAGCCATGAGAACAAAGCCTTACAAACTTGTTTATATAGTTACAGCTTCCAGTTTTCATTAATATTGCTGACCTCCTTTAGTCCCCAGCTATTCAGCTGAGGAAGCTGAGCATGTGCAACATCACAGCTGAGATCAAATTTTAGCCTTACATTTATGCAATCTCACTGACTTAACTAGATATGACTGAGAGCAGCATGTGGCCAGCTATATGGCTCAGAAGATAGGTCAGGCCCATTTTTTTCAACGAGTAATTGCAGACCTCTCCCTTCAGAAGCTGCTTGTAGGTACAAATGGAAGGGGGAGAAATGTCTCTGTAGTCATGATTCAGGGATGCCAAATACAGACTCAGGCACACAAATGTTTTCAGTTCTGATCTTTAGACCTCCTTTGAAGGCTCTGAATTGCAAACAGGGCAAATTATATCGTGTCAGCAGATGATGTATCTACTCACGCTTCATGGAGGCTGTGCAGGCCTGAAGCAGTTTGTGTGAGGGTTTTGTGCAAATATATTATATTGGCATCTGCAGTAGAGAATGCCCAGAGGCTTCATGAGGATTTTGTCCATCCTTGTAGGAAGAAAAAGTGGATATCTATAGGAGAGGGGTGTTGTGGGCACTGGCTTTAACTGTGTCACCTACCCCTGCAACATGAGATAGTCCCTATTTGCAATGCAGGGCTGCCTTCTACCCTTGGTAAATTTGGTGCTTAGCTCTTGATAACAATTCTCTCAAATCTTTGTGTATGGACATGGATACTGAGTGTAATCAGTGAGAGATTTTTTTTTTTTGAAGACAATATAGCTCACTAATCTGTTAGAAATTTCTGCTCCTATTGCTGGGATAATGGAATAGCTTGTGAAACAATTATGACCTGAGTACTACAGCACAATGAAACTGGTACTGGGTTAGAGTAAATTCCCCAACAATGTTGAAAAGCAGATATTTAAATATAGAAGTGTACATTTATAGATTCAAATATACAAAGGCTGTATGTGAGAATTTCTGTGAAGAACTGTGTTGCTCATACACCTGCTTGGGTTCTCAGTTTAAGCTTTCAGAGTTAAGGATGCCACAGTGATTGTAGAAGACATACTGTGTTTTATATCATCATTTATGGTTGTGGATTTCCTTCCATCTCTAAACTGCAATTAAATGTTCCTATCATCCTGTAAATTAGCCTTTCTCTTTTAAGCATCACATTTGCAACTCTATGTTCATATAATCCTGTAATTATGTAACTATTTTGATTTCAGCACTGATTCAGCAATGTACTTAAGAATATGAATAATCTCTTTGAACACAATGGGACTCCTCACATGCTTAAAAAATTAAGCATTGTTTAGTCACTTTACTAAACCAGCAGCTATACAGGTACACAGAAATGGGAGTAAAGAAGGTGGGTTACATCTACTGTAAGAAGGAGTAAAAGAGGCTTTAGAACAGATCAGACAAGAGGGGATTTGATTTGTTTCACGGATTAAGTTTTGAAAAATAGATCAGTCTGTGGAAAAAAAGGACTGATTATGGGTTTTCAGTTGAAGTTCTGTTTCATGCAGGTTTTAATGGTGGTTGCCCGGTAGTGGTTACACTGCTGTAGGCAAAATGACTAATATCTTGGAAGGCATTACTTGAATAATTTGCCATCTTACAAAGTTCAGACCATAATTTTCCCACTTTTTTTTCTTTTTTTTTTTTTTTAATCAAACCTTTAACTTCTGCCTGAACACATCTTCTAAACATTTAATGTTGCTTTACAGGTTTGCCTGGATAGAGTGAGATGTGTTTTTTTGCCTGAATTTCTCTACCTTCAGCTATCAGACATCATATGAGTCAGTCATACAGGTCTTTTTATATCTCATTCCACCTAAAGGGTCACTGAGGTACTATATATTATATAGAAAAACTGCTTTACCACTTTCTGTTCTAACAGCAGTCACCTCTGACTCCAGAGCTAGGCTACTGTAGTACAGGGAATCCAATTACAGCCTCTGTATAAGAAAACCATAGTGATGTCTAGCACTTCAGAATGTAATTTAGCTATCTAAAAGCTACTCTATGAGGCCTAAAATTAGGTTTATAAAGCTCCTGTTCCTATCCACTCATGAAGACTAAGAAAAAAAAAATGTTGTTTTGCATCAAAACTTGAGTTTTTTAAGTGAGAGGAAGGAACACAGGTTTTCTTTATTATTTAATCTTTGTTCTGTTGTCAAGCACTGAGACTGCAGTGTCTCCTCAGCTTGAATACTACCACAGTGAATTTCCAGGCACTTGGCCTCAGAGGAGTAGTGATATGTTCAGGCTTCTCATGTGTTGCAGTAGGAAGAGTTTGGTACCATGGGAGGGATCCAAAAACTATATAGCTCCTCAGGCAGTATTTTGTCTAAATGTAATCTTACAGAAAATAATAAGAAAATCTGTAAATTCTGCCTCTCTTTATGTCTCTGGAGTTTACTTGTGGCTCCATGTCTTCTTCTAGTTAGGACCTCAACTCCCATATCTGTGACTAGTCATTTTCTTGAAATAATAGATCAAGGGTTGTTTTCTTTTTAAAAACGTGGCTTGAGAACTGGTTTTATGTGGTTTGCTCCAAGTGTTAACTGGTGAGTCAGGAAAGTCCCTGGTAATAGATACTGAATGAGCACGGGCCCTCCTCATTTTCTGAGATGACCACTTGGGACATATTCTTATTATTTGCTTTCTCAGATCTTTCACAGTTCCAGTAAAAAGGGTAGGGATTGTGGCTCCTTGTTCATATGTTTCCTTTTTCATGAAATGCCTTGGGTGGGAAGGGCTTTCAGAAGGTCTCTTGTTCAGCCTCTAGCCCAAAACAGGACAAGGTCTTGGATCAGGCCAGGCTGCTCAGGGCTTTCACCTTGGAGGTCTTGAAAATCCCCATGGAAGGAGATTTGGGTTTGGTTTGGGTTTTTTTGTTGTTTTTTTTTTCTTCTCCCATGGATGACAGCCTGGTGATCAGAACAAGCTCTTGAAGTAGCATGTCCTAACACATTTGGATGTTTGATGTTTTATATAACAAAGGGTTGTAGCAGCATCACCTTTTCTACCAAGCCTGCAGCCACCACTACACTCTTAACACATCCAAATATGCCAGTGGCTTTCAGATGCCTTCTGAGAGTGTCTACTGGAGTAGGAGTTTCAGGAGGAGCAAGTAAGGATTGACTTCATGGTTGGTTTAAGGGCAGTAAATAAAATAACTTGTATTGATATCTATCTGTGTGTTTTCATTTACATATATAGGGACAGCTTTGTAATGTACTCTTCCCTTCTTGTCAGTGGTCTTGTTCTATTTCAGCTTCTTGGCATTCTCAAAAATATCCTTCAAAAGTTATACTCAAGTTACACTGTGGGCAAAACTCTTTCTAGAAATTAAAGGACAAAAGGCTCATTAATAATGATGAATAATGAATCATAGGATGTTGCCCTTAGATAAATCAGCTACAAACATTAACACAATGAACCATTTAATGTAAACATAAGTATGATGTTCTAATTTATTTTCCGTTTCTTTCTGTTTGCTAATTCATTGATTTATTAAATTGCTTAGACTGGAAAAAAAGACTGCAAATATCAATTTCATTTGCTACACACGTATAAATGTTTAATATTAATAGTTTAGGAATTAAAGAGTGAAGGTCTATTGGAATGATGCTACCACCTGTGCAATATGATTTTCCCAGCTTGCCCTTACCTTCCCATTGCTCAAGATTTGGATCAGCACAGGGCTCAGGATAACCTCTGACTTGTGTGTACTCTGTGCAGGAAAGGGATGAAACAACTCAGAAGAGCCTTGTACCTTCTGTGTGTCCTACCATTTCTGTGAGTGACCAGTGTACTGAAAGAACAAAAAATATCTCAGGCCCCATCATGCACTAACAGGTGTGCAGAAACACACGAGATTTAAGGACTGTACACATCAGAATCTGTTCGTTCTGGTCACTCGTATAGCGCACAAGGTATAGAAATTTTATCCTTGGTGCAGCTGTTGGATTCTGACTGGCATTGCTCTGTTTTCTCACTGCTTGTGAGAATAAGCAGTGAATAATAATAAAGTATTAGTAGTATAATAATAATTATACTATTTAATAGTATATTTAATATATTTAATAATTATGCTATTTAATAGTATATTTAATATTTAATAATTATATTAAAATAATAATAGGTTATTATTATATTGTTATTATAATAAGAAATTATTCACACTTGTGATGAGCATCATACAATGATGAGTCATGCAACAGCTTTTTTTATGCTAGATCTTTCCAACCTTCACAAAGCTGCTTGGTTTTGCTTTAAGCAAGGAAAGGGACTCCCAGTAGCTTCTCAGCTCCTGCCTCTTCCACTCGATTTTCTCATGACCTAACTCTTCAGATGTTGGGCATAGAATTATCATGATGCAACTTACGACCAGGAACTCCTGATTGCATTACTGGAATGATTCTTAATGGATTATGACCTTCAACAATAGGATGGCAGCTTCCAGCTGAGTAGCTTCAGTCCAGCTGGACTCCAAGGACTGCCTCTGGTTTGCTTTGCTCTTAGAATACACTGGAATGGAGAAGCTGCCTAATGAGAGCTCATCCAGCGTCCCATGGGCTCAGCATCAGCAGAGTGTAAGCAAGCAGGCTGTACAATGACCAAATCCCAGAAATCTTTTTTCTTATTCATTCAATAAAAAAAATTAAAAAATAAAAAAAGGAAACAGCTTTTCCCACTCTTAACTTCTTTATTCTGTTGATTCTTAGAATAGTCTGCTGTCATAATTTTTCCTCATAACTTCTGTTCAATTAACTACTTCATTCAGGATATGACTCAGTTGGCCTTAATAAAATTATACCAGCAATACATTTGATCCAGTGAGTTTTAAAGCAATAGACTTATTTTCTTCTACATGCACTTGTTTCTTTATTTTTTTCCTTACAACAGAGAGTAACATTCCTATTTTGTATTATAAATACATGGTTTTGTCTTCATGGGCTTGAGGAGGCTTTGTTTACCACATCCTAATGAACAGCCTGATTACCATGAAGCCCTGAATATAACCCCCAGACAGTACATTATCTTCAGTCTTCTGAGTAAGATTTTTCTTAAATTCCATGATACTATTCAGAAAAAAAAGTAAATGTTACTTTCTCTTGTCTTGTTAGCAGTACAGTTTGTACAAACAGCCAAGTATAGTTTGCCTCTAGGGATTTATATGAAATAGCTAACTGTTTTAACCAGTAGAGCCTTAAACAGCCTTAACATCTTTTGTGTAAATACATTCCAAGGACCCAAATAAGTGTTTGGATTTGATAGTCCCCATGTTGATATTCTCAGAGAAACCTGAGAAGTGCTTGCAGCAAGAACACCCATGTGATGGGGTTCCCCAAGTATCTGTAATGAATGGTATAAAAAGAATCACTATTTTTCTGGAGGTAATCTGATAAAGATCTAATATTCTCAGTTTTGTTTTTATGAAAATTAGAAAACTATTTTAGAAGGGAAAACAGAGAATTCTGGAAGAAGCTTGCAAGCAAAAGCAAAACAGCCCTGGAACTTTTATTTGTATTTTGCTGTGGACACTTGTTCAGCACCATACATACAAGACAATAAAAGGAAAACTGATGTTCTTGGCCTGTTGTCATAACACAAAGGAGCTGAAAAAAAGATTAATAAAAAGAAGCATGGGCAGCAGATGGGGAGCTGATTTGCCTTCCTTAGTCTGCTCTTGTGAGACTTTCCCCTTCAGTACTGCAGCTCTGAGGTCTCCAGCACAAGCAGCAAAAGTGTTGGAGAAGGTCCAAAGGAGGGCCATAAGGATGAGCAGAGGGCTGAAGCACCTGTCCTATGAGGACAGGCTGAGAGAATTGGGGTTGTTCACCCTTGAGAGGAGATGGCTCTAAGAGAATATGATTGTGGTCTGTCATAAAGGGGACTTGTAAGAGATGGAAATAGACTTTCTACAAGGGTTTGTAGTGGCAACAGTTTAAACTTAAGATAGCTTCAGATTAGATATGAGGAAGAAATTCTTTACTTTGGGGATGGTGAGACACTGGAATGCATTGTCTTGTGTTGTGGCTGTCCAATCCCTGGAAGTGTTCAAGGCCAAGATAGTGGAAAAATTTATCTGCCCTTTATTCCAGTTGGTTTTAATTCCCCTATCCCCTGCTGCTAGGAAAGTGGCGAGATAGGGAGAGACTGCTGAGGAACAGGAAGCAGAGGACAAGGAAAACACTGATTTTTATTCATTACTACAGTTGTTTCCCTAACCCTGTGCATGTGTGTGGATGGTTGGTTTGGAAGGCACACTGGAGGGAAGATGAATCAATAAAAGCTGTTCCCACCAGCACTCATAGAATGCAGGCTTTGTCTTTACATTTTTTCACTAATAAAACTTCAGTGGGAATACTAATTAAACAGTTTTAAACTTAAAAGCATTCTGTTTTGTTTTTTAGTTTCTTTATGGTTCTAGACATAAATTTTAAAATCGATCAATGGTTTCTATTGGGGAAAGATTGTGGTGTGCTTTCAGCATAACAGTTAAGGAACGATGAATTCTCATATGGTAAAGATCCAATTTTTTATTGTTGCCACAAGGCAGATAACTTGATGACTGGTCTTTAAACAGGAGAGCAAGAAGCATGCAGTCAATATAGCCTTGGAATGCATTTCCTTTAACATCTGTCGAATGCCAATTAAAATGTTTTAATTAGTGCAGTAATATCTGTTAGTATGTAAACAGTATTAAGCCTACTTCTGATTAACTTAATTAAAGATGTTCCTCAACTAGAAATCTGGGGGGCTGCAGATGAGAAAAAGATAATTTGATGAGCTGGTCTTTGAGTCAATCAGCATTATTCCATTGGCAAAAGATTTTTGTAAACCAGCAAAAAACAAATGAATGTCTAAAAGCCAAAGGAATGGATGGTGTTATAATTACAATTAATATATCTGGCCAAAAAGCCAGTTCCACAACTGTCTTAGGCTTCAGTCTCTGCATGACACAAAGGGAGAGGCATAACTTGAGGCATCCCTGCCACATGTCAGAATAACTTCCCTAAACCAGAGCAAATTAACAAGGCAGGGGTGTGAGGGTAACCCCACCTCTCAGGACATGAGCTCCAAGTGTACAGGAGAGGATTTGTACCATACACATTTGGCAGCAAAAGCTTATCTGAAGGGAATGAAAACACAGAGCTGAGCTTTCCTCTGTGTGCCGAAGCCCCTGGTATTACTCTGGTGATCTGTACTGATGTGGGAGATGGAGCTGCTTGACCTGGTCCTGAGCAAGAGAGCTGCAGAAGGGGCAGAATTAGTACCCCAAACCCCAAAGAGGCAGGGCACCATGTTGTCCAATTTGGCTTTTCTCTAATTTCCCCAAGTCTGGTGTTTCTGCATTTTGCCACCTGTTTCGTTCCTGTTGCTCTTAGCACAGGAGTGTGTTAGTGAAGAACTTGTAGCTCTTACCAGACCATCGGAGTGATGAAGGGTTCTGTAAATGAGCTGTGTGTGAGAGAGGAAGCATGATAATGGGAGGGAAGGAACAAAGGTGTGCTTCAGGGATGCTGCCTATTGAGTGTGCTAAGGAAGCCTCCTAAATCAGACAGAAGGATGTACCGCATAAAGTGCTCTTGTCACCTAATGTACTGCTTACTGCCTCAAGGAGTGGAGTTGCTTTTGTTCCTCTCCTGTTTTACAGAAAACGTGGTGTTCTCTATGCCCAACTGAATTTGGGAGGTTTTGGACTAACTGTATTCCAATATTATTTACTGGAGTTGAAATATAGATCTGACTTCTCAAGAGAAATATGTGAAGCAGGAGCATCTGAAAAGGGAATATTCTAAGGCTGCCTTAGCAAAGAAAAATAGTGCCCTGGGGAAAGTACTGATATGCTTCTTGTTTCCAGGAAAGGTACTTTAAATGTATGGAACAGTAGGGCACTTGGTGTAAGGAGAGCTTGGATGGCTCATCAGCTGATTCAATTTGAAACAGTTGTGGTGGTTTTATTTTCTTCTGTTTTTTCCAGATGATGACCAGGTCTCTTGACCTTGCTAAGTGGTTATGAATAGAAATTTGCTCAGCGGCAATGCTGTAGATTTTGTTTTGACAACAGAAGTTTTAAGTCAGATCAGGATGAAAAGCATCCTACTCAGACTTGCTGATAAAAAAATTCATTGGATGCTAGAGTAAGAGATGAATCCTTGAGGGATCTGGTTACACATAAGAAAGAAGGCCCTGTGACTCAATGTCTTTGACTTTCAAGTGTGCGCCCAGATAAAAAGCATACCCAAATTTACTTTCATCAGCTCTGCTGCTCTTGATGTTCTGACTGAAACACTCTATATGCCTTCTTTTAAATATTGTATCTTCCCATTTAAAATTCAACCTCGGGTTCACTTGCATACAGGCTGAAATTCAGTTATATCCATGATACAGAAAACAGCTGGGTAATGAATCCATTGCAGTGACTAAAGATAAAATGTATGGGCAAGTGAGGAAAAGCATAGGAGATGAAGGGTTAAGTGATGATGTGAGCAGAAACTGAGCTTGAAATTGGAGCTGTTATAAATTAAAAAAACAACACAGCTCCAAGGTGTTTTATGACTTGAAAAGCCATTCAATCTTTACATAACATTACCATTAGTTAGCTATGTAGGTTGTATTAAAATAAAGCTGAGAGTTAACTGAACCTTACATTTTATAGGTGAACGTTTAATTAAATTGTATGTTTTATCTGTAGTAATAAAACACAAGACTCATCTGAGTTAACACCCAGTTTTACAGTTTTAGGGGCTGAAACATCGCCAGCATCTCTCCATTCAGGGCTGTTTGGTATATGAGCCATAACATCCACTGAGGGAAAGTGCTAATCTATGAACCTTTTCATTTGCAGCTAAAAAGCTATCCTGCTCATCATGCTGATGCTGTATTAAGCAAGTAAATAAACCAGGTTCCTGTTCTGAAATGAAGTGAACCTATAAATTCAAAAGAAAATCCTCCTAATCATAATAGAGCACTCAGCTTTGCATATGATTTAAATCTAAAAGCACCAACACAGGACAATACTATAAAAATGTATTGAAGCCAGGCTGAAGGACAAGCAACTGTTTCCTGTTGATGCTGGAGGACAAAGGAAGACACTTTTACACAAGGTAATGTTATGTGAGAAGCCCTTATTTAACCATCTGCAGTGTTTTTGCAATATTTTGCTTCTAGCCTTTGTGGACAGTTAATAACCTTTCATATTCCCCATTATTACAACAGGCTTATAAGCACTTTATTTCGGGTATAACCTCAGAAAAGGTCTAAATCAGTATGTTCACCTACTTCAGTTCTGCCTACAGAAGAAATTAACTTCTTGACGTGTACTTGTAGGCTATGATTTTGTAAACTTAATTTCCTTAAATGTGTAAGGAAAGGCAATGACCCAATAAATCTATCTCTGCTCCCTTATCATAGTCACTTGTCCCTTAATCTTTTTGAAAATCAAAAAGGTTTCAATCCAGCTTGTGCTCAGAGCTGAGCCCCCCTGCAGGGGCTTGCTGATGAAGTTCTGTATGTTTGGCAAAGCTCTGTATTCAGCTCTGCAAGAAGTCCAGAGACATCATGGTGTGTGAGGGGAGGATGCTGGGAAGCTGTGTGCCATATCACTGCCACCTTCATCCTGCACATCGGAGGAGTCTGAACAGGGCACATGCCTGCTGGGCCCCATTTACCATTCCTCTGTCTGCAGCTCAGACACAACTCCTACTCCCATCTCCAGGACACATTTAAAACTAGAACATCCACTGGCAGGGAGTTTTATTAAGTGGAAGTCAGTGCTCTGCCTCATCTGTCCAGGCTGCATGACAGAGAGCTGGGATGCTCCAAGTATACTGAATGTTTCAGTTTTGAGAATGCACTATTTTTCCTCGTGCATAAATGAGTCAGGATTTATGAATAGCCTCAGATTGCTGTCAGTCCATCCTGGCAGATGATTCTGTGTGATGCATCTCAAGCTCTGGCAAATTTCAAGGGCTGAACCAGATATTGGTTGAAAGTTATTTACCTTTGACTTAGCCATAGGTAAAAAAGGAATGCATTAGACCAAACAGTACAAGTACCATTTCTGATGAAATTGGGCTTGAAATTTCTTTGCAGTACATTAATATCCATGAAAACTCAAAAAAGATTTTCATGCCATCTCTGTTGTTGAGGTCCAAGATGACTCATAGGGACAAGTCATCTGAAACCAATTTATTTCATTTTCTTTACAGGGTTTTCTGTGTTTTGGATATTCTCTGAGTGAGCTGGAATAGAAAAACATTTCTTTTTTTGTTGCTATCATACAATTAATTTTCCAACTACGACAGGTTTGCAGTGGATTTTCATGACTCATGTAGCTGCTGAGTTCCCCAGAAGCCAATGGAGTGAACAAAAAAAAAGCAACCTTTGCAGAACAGAAGCTCTACCTGTACCCTGGAGGTGACCCTTACTTACTAATGGCAATTATTTATGTACATCAGAGAGCAGAACGTATCTATCATACAGATAAATAATCTGTTCTTCTCTAAAACACTGTAGGTATGAAAGACATTGCTGAAGATTCATTATTTTGGAAAGCTTGGACAAGCATCTCCATTTGAAGTGTCTTAGTCTCTCAAATACAAGTTTCTGTTGCCTTCTGCTTGCTGCTGAGGTATACACAATTGTGTGACATTAACACTTTGATTGTAATATACAGTGGAAATGTAGCTTCTGATAATTCTTTCTAAGGTTGTTAGCTTTGTGAATTTTTAGCTCAAATCATAGGCTGACTGTTAAGCAACTACCTTTTATTAGCAAGTGATACTTTGCACAGTCATTCCCAAGAGAAGTAGTATTACACTAGCAACAGGAAATCACGAGTCATTTTTACTAAGGTTTGGTCCTTGACTGTGAATTTTCTTTGAGCACAGATAATATTCTTTCATCTTTCTGTAATAGCACCCTGGGTTTGATTTTGAGACTTTGGGTGTTACGGTAATATATGCCCATAAAAATGGATTACATGCACATTTACTGGGCAAAGTTATATCTGGGATTTGCATGTTTTTCTGCTTAGTTTATATCCCAGAAGAAGAGAGGAAGCAAAGATTATTTGAAGAAGAAATATTTTGTTATCATACCTGACCAGCCTGCCTGCTTTCTATGATGAGATCACTGGCTGTGTGATGAAAGGGAGGGCAGTGTGTGTGCTGTATGCCTCATCTTGAGGGAGGCCTTTTGCACCATTTCCTGCAGTATACTTCCTGCCAAATTGGTGAAATCTGGATTGGATAAGTGCACAATTAGGTGGGTGGGAATTTGGCTGGACCACTGGGCTCAAAGAGTGGTGACCAGCAGTACAAAATCCAGCTGGCAGCTGATGACTTGCGGCGTGCCCGGGGGATCAATACGGCAGCCAAGCCCCGTTTAATGGCTTCATTTACAGGGCAGACAATTTGACTGGATGTAGGCTCAACATGTCCATTCCTGTGCAAACAGCTCTGTGGTGTTTTTCTTTTGGGGATTCACAGAATAGGTAGGGCTGAACACAAGCAGGCGTGAGGCATGGTGAATGTGCCAGATTTCCTTGCTTGTAAGAAGGCCTCATTTCAGAGCACCGCTTGACAGAGTTTAAATGTGGATTCAATAACCTGCTGACTTCATCTGTACCATAAAAACAAATGAAATGGCAGAGGACCAGGCTGGAAAATTCTGTCCCAAGTTAGCCATTTTCCTGCTGACTGAGTTACTACTCTTGGGAGTACTTCTTACCTGTAAAAAAAATCAGTAAATAATGATATTTTCTCTTTCACCTGAAGTGGTAAGGGCAGACAAGGTGGGCAGCCTTAGTGTCACTTGAGATACTATTTTCCTGTGGAGAAGCATGGAACTCAGAGCTCTGCCTATTCTTTTGCTGATCAATACATGTTTCTTGAGGACCTGCCCCAAAACCTAGATCTACTCTTCTTTTTCTAAACAAAATTGGTATGAATGCCACTGTTATGGGCATTTGTATGAGAAAAAATATTGCCCTGTGGTACAAAAAACAGTTCTATATTTGCTGTCAGTGCCTAGGAGAGAAGTGGCAGGTGGTTTATGTTTTTAGTGGTTTGAGGTTTGGAAGGTTTTATTGTCGTTTTCTGTGGGCCTCTATGCCAAAATACCTGTATTTAATCCAGTAAGCAATACCTGACTAGAGGGGCAGAAATCCTTTGCCATTTTAACCATTGGCTATTTATTTCTAGACATCATTCCTGCTATTTTATAAACTACAGATTTAAAGCACTTCAAATAGATCACATGACACTCATCTTACTATTTCACTGCTCCTGTCTTCTGTTTTCAGTGTGCCTGATGTTCAGGATATGAATCATCCCTGTCACTTTTATACTTCCTGAATACCAGAAGTTTGGGTGAAACTTTTTTTTTCTTTCCTCTCAGCTGACGTCTTCTCTGGGAGTAAGGGGCAGAGAAATATTGTCAAGTAAATTCAGTGTTTAAAAAAAGTTGCAAAAATAGCATGGGAACCTCTCTACTCAGTGAAATGTAAAGTCACAAATTTCATCCATTTCCTGCTGGGGTTCATTTATCCTGACCTGAAAGCCTTAAGGAGTAAGAAGGCTTTTCATTTTCCATACCATCTGGGTTTCTCCTTGTCTTTGCTCATCCATGTTTTATTCCTGCTGTTTATGGTTTTTTATTTCATACTCACTTCTTTCTCCCACCTATTCTGCCTCCCCCATGTACTTTTCCTCGTCTGCATTCCATGCTCCATCTCAAGTACTCAGCATCCTTTTGATTTCAGCCTTCTACCTCCTCTTAATTCTTTTCTCTCTTTCTTGGGTTCCAAGTATCTAAATTATGTGCCAAGAGAAAACAAACAACTGATGCAGAACCATATTGTCCTTGATAGCTACTAGCAAAACACCCAAATATTTGAGTGCTCTTCTCTTTCAGCTGGAATTATCTTTCTATATATAGTCTATAGTTTTGGTTACGTTTTTGGATGGAGGTAAGAAAACATGACCAAATGCAATTTAAAATATAAAAAAAATGTATATTATTACTATTGGAATAACGCTACTGCCCCAAATATACACATCCCATGGGTCAAAACCTTGAATTCTTGTTTAGTTTTTCAGGCTCACTTTTAAACACAGCTCTCACTGAGATGAGACTGGTACACAAAACCCAGAGCGAAGATCAGGCACAATTAATCTTAAAACACTGCAAGGCTGCCATACTTGCAAATCCTTACAACAGACAGTAAAATATAGATTTTATTATTCCATACTTAGTCAGACATTTTGTTTCTTTCCTGGCCTGTATCAGGAACAGCGTGGCCAGCAGGTCCAGGGAAGGGATTCTGCCCCTGTACTCAGCGCTGGTGAGGCCACACCTCGAGTCCTGTGTCCAGTTCTGGGCCCCTCAGTTCAGGAAGGAGACTGCGGTGCTGGAGCAGGTCCAGAGAAGAGCAAGGAGGCTGTGAAGGGATCCAGCACAAGTCCTGTGAGGAAGGGCTGAGGGAGCTGGGGGTGTTCAGTCTGGAGAAGAGGAGGCTCAGGGGAGACCTCATCACTCTCTACAACTCCCTGAAAGGAGGGTGTAGCCAGGGGGGGTTGGTCTCTTTTCCCAGGCAGCCATCAGTAAGACAAGAGGGCATGGACTTAAGCTCTGCCAGGGGAGGTTTAGGTTGGATATTAGAAAGAATTTCTTTACTGAGAGGGTGATCAGGCATTGGAATGGGCTGCCCAGGGAGGTGGTGGGTTCTGCATCCCTGGAGGTTTTTAAGAAGAGACTGAATGTGGCACTCAGTGCCATGGTCTGGTAACCACAGTGGCAGTGGATCAAGGGTTGGACTTGATGATCTCTGAGGTCCCTTCCAACCCAGCCAATTCTATGATTCTATGATTTCCAAAGACACAGTCTACAGCAAAGGTGATCAGCATTTGTATGGTGTAAGAGAGAGCACACACATTAAGCACAAACACTTTGCACCCACCTAAAGAAAATTACATTTGTTTTGGTCCAAGCTTTGGTTTGCCACATCTGATAATATCCAAGTCCCATACAACCTAGTTAAGTAACATATAGCATTATTTCAGAGCAACAATTCTTTCTGTAAGAACCACTTCCATTATTATTTCCTCCCCCATTCCTATTTTAACATAAATACATTTTTTAAAGAGCAAAATTGAGTTTTGTTTTGTTTCTTTCACCCAAGATATATATTCTTAGGGGGGTTTTGTTTGCTTTTTTTGTTTTTTTGCCCAGTCATTTCTTCTTGCAGAGACAGAAAATCAATAATCAGCTTCAAAAAGAATACATGTCAGAACCTGACAGAACAAAATGTATCCCTATCATGAACACATCTCTGATAGACTCCACAACTCTACCACTGTCCCTCATAACCTTAAATATTATTAAACAATAAAACAAAAATTTAAAAAGAAAAGGGAAAAAGAAGAGGAAGGTTGAAATGCAGAGATTCTCATTTGGAATATTGGATGTACTTCGAAATCAGCAATTCATTAAGTATGCAGTTCTGGTACTGGAACAACCCATAAAACATTTACATTCTCTGGAAGCATTTATCACGTACTGACAGGAACAATGAAATGTGCCCATTTTTAGAATGTCCTAAAAGATCAGGTTCCACTTCAACATTCAACGACAGCAAAATTTTACGGTACAGACGGTGCTGCCTCAAATAAGGACTTGCCAAAAAGACAAAGATCTATGACCAGACTGGATAAAGGCATTCCAGCCACTGCTTTCATTCACCAGAATAGGAACTTCAGGTTTTCAGCTGGACTTGGCAATTGATCCTAAATACTCTGCAGGATCATTTCAGTCGTGCTGTTGTTCTAAATAAATCCAATAAGTAGACAAGCTATGCAACTTGAAACCTTTGTAGCAGGACAGGGTTCCTCACAAAAATTTCAGAAATGTTACGTGTGTTTTATTAACTGCAGGAGCTCAGGGGCACTCTTCCTAAACCAGCTGTACTTTTAGCAAGCTCGGGGAGGAGGAGGTGAGATTTAACAGCCTCTCTTCCAATATGCAAACAGTCCTACTGAGCCCAGCAAAGCTCAGAGTTTCATTACTCAAAGTTAGGAACCTACTTGTGAGAAGATGCTGTTCTTTTCAGTGGATTCATTCAATTGCCTGGTGCTGTGTGCTTCATTAAATGCTTTCCTGAGTCAAAACTCTGAGGTTGCATTCTTTTGGTTGACTTTGTTATTTCTCATTTGGCTGCACTGCTCCTTCTCCTCCTCCTCATAAAAATGATTGGATTTGCTCTCCAGTGTTTAAGCAAGAAGTCAGAAACGTCTCCACAAATCCTTGGATGTCAATACAAATGCCAAAGGTGGCAAAACAAAGGTACTCCACAACTCCTTAGATTGGTATTTTTGCTTTTACTGATACAACCTTGTTCTTTTTGTCAATTGCATTTTTCTGTTTTATTTTTATATGCACAGCTTTTAGCATCCCATAAAATACAATTTACAAAGTTATATCCAACTACCTGTAAGTGGGAATATCTAGAAAGCAGGAGCACTGTTCAAAGCACTGATTTTAAAAGATTCATTAATTATGAAATGTATTTATTCTTCTTGGCTTGTTTCTGGTCTTTCCATTTACCTCTGTTATATAGCTGAATGCAAATGGACTGGCTTTGGTGTGAACTTTCTGCCGTGGAGAAAAAAACCCAGTCACTCTAAATCATAATATCTCACTAACAGCAAGGGATAATATGGTCAGATTTTTATGCCTGCAAAAATGTTGGGACCAACAGGACTGCCAAGGCTCATAAAACTCTTGCATCATTACCTATTTATTGGCATGGGTATCTCATATCTTACTTTGATGTTTACTGCTCTACTGCTCATGCCAACATTAACTTTCTCCAGTTTTAACTCTGTGTGTTCTTGTGTTTTGGTGGGGTTTTTTTTTCTGTTGTTGTTTTGTTTGGTTTGGGTTTCTTGTGTTTATGTCTTTTTTTTTTTTTTTAAAGGAAACTGATGTGCAAGATTGTCTTCGGTTCTGGTGTTCTGAGAAAGGGGTCAGCAGGTTTGCTCAGGTTGGTAAGCCCTTTTCTTTCTGAATATTGAGTCTAAAAAGATATGCTCCAATATTTTCTTCCTTAACAAACATTGTTTAAATGTCATTACTTCAGACAGGCTTTTTTTTTTTTTTTTCTTCAAAGACATTGAATCTCCTGTGGTGACACCCAGCTCTTTCTAGTACAAAGTATAACCAGCCATTTCCATTATTAAATTGCATGACAGTATGACTTCATTCCTAACACAATTTACTTAAATTGAATATTTTGGCAGATGTGTGCATCAGACTAGAGAAGCAGAACTTCTACTAAATCACATCTTGAAACATGAAGAGATTGTGTTGTGGATCTAGCTATTTAAAAGTTTCCATCTCTCGTCTTAACTTACTGCACATTGAAGAAAGTAGGAAAGAACACTTGGCAAAAGACTGAAAAACACTCCACGATATAGCCAGAAATGACACACATAGACAAACAATTTGATTTCTGACTAAGAGGTTTACATAGCACTTCTATCTAGTCAACAGAAGTCAGAAAACACATCTGCTTGTCACAATTCCAGAGGCACTGAGGAGAGGAAACAAAGAATTCTTTAGTTAAAGATACCTTTTCCCTCTCCTATGCTGTGATAATATGCTGTTTTCCTTAGGGTAAGGGACAAACACAAAATGTGATTCTTTCTGCAGGCTGCATGCTCTGCAGCTGGTTTTGGGTCTTTTAGGAATTATTTCTCTGCTTGTGTGTGTGACTTTGTTACTGTTTGCTACATAGTAATGAAGACAAGTCAAAGAAATTCTTCTAGCAATTCTCATAAAATCTTATGGCTGTCTCAGGAATCTCTGTTAACAAATTCAAAGCAGCCCCTGAGACTTCTGTCTCCTGCCTGAACACCCAGCAGAGCACTGCTGAGGATGAGGCAGGACTGTCAACCACAGACATCAACTCCAACTCGAAGGAGCACTGGGGAAACTTTAAGGATACATTGGGTTGAGGGACAAGTTCTAAAACTTGACAAAATATTGTAGAAACTCAGGGTGACTAAAACTTTTATCAGTATTCCTGTTTCACCCTTGTACTTTCTTTTGCATCTTCTCATTGCAACTGTCTATTTCAGACTTAACAGCTGTGACTCAGATGGTTTCAACTTGAACAAAGTCAACTTTAGACTTGTTACAAATATTGCAAGTGAATTATTAGATATGAGGCTTGCTGTACTTTGGTAGTAGACATCAACTATCACTAACCTGAAAGCATTATTGGTTCTCTAAAGTGTCTGAAGAGCAAAGCAAATTTTAAAAAGACCCAACAAAACTAATTCCATTCTGCAGACCTTGATTTTGGAATAAGCTTTACTGATTTTCTGAGACCACATATACAATCCCATATGCCCATAATGTGGGATCATCAAGTTCTGAGTGCCGTGGGAAGATAAGCTTATCTCATCTTCAGTACTATTTCCTCTTTTCTTGACTTCCTGATTTCATTTCAAAGGTCTTTTGAAAGAAAAGAAGAAAAAAACCCCCAAAACAAAACATAACACTGGAGGTGCCACCTGGGTTGGCAAATCAATAAATTCTATTGACTTACATCTAAATTGGGTAGTATAACAAAGAACACCAAAGATTTAAACCTCTGACCCAAAAAAAAAGGCTCTTAAAACATGACAGACTTTAATGACTTTAAATAATATTATGTTTAGATGCATGTTTGAATACTCATGCAGTCAGATTACACAGGCAACAACCAGCCCCATTTAAAATCAAAAAATGTCTTAACAAAATTGGAACAGGAATTTGCATTTCAAATGCAGAGAAAAATATGACTTTTCTAAGCAGGTAACTGTTGACCTGTAACAAGTAACAAAATAGCTGCAAAAGCCATGGGCAATACTATCCTACTATCCTACTCTCAGCAGAACAGAAACCCAATTAGACCTCTTATGCATTAAATGTCACTGAGTAGCTTTAACTTTGTTCTTCTACCATTAAAATTCAACGAAAACTTAAGAATAGACTCGTAGTCTCTGGACTTACTTGGCAAACATGAGCTTTTACGGGCATTTCTTGTTGAAAAAAACAAAACAAAAAACCCCAAACCACCACCACCAAAAAAAAACCTAACCAAAAATCCCCAAACAAACAAAAAACCCCAGAACTACAAAAAAAGCAGAAACACAAGAAACCCAAAAATCAAAACAAAAAAACCCCAAACAAACAAGGCAATATTGAAATGTAAAGTTATGGCTGAAAAAGGTAAAGGATAAAGAAAATAGATAGAAAAGATTTTATTTCAGAAGTTATTTTGGGAAGCTATTTAGGAAGATGTAATGGTAACCGTTGCCTGGTATATTTTCAGCTTAAGTATCAGAAATTAGGAGACTGTGAGTGTACCTGGCTCTTGCTCTTCAGGTGTTACTGAGATTTCCATCTTGCACTGACTTTGGAGGCTGTGGTTTGGGGTGTAGACTTTGCCTGCTCAGAGTCTGACAGCAAAAGAAACCAGTGCTTGTTGCAGAGCTGAAGCAACCTGTCCTGTTTCCTAGATAAGAGGGAGATAATAAATCCTCTCCTTTAGACACAGCTTCTTCTTACTGCTTCGCAGTGCTGTGTATTACTCCCTCCTGCACTGCTTCTCATTACTGAGCCTCCAAGACTTCAAGAGAGAAGTTAGCAGCTAGTAAGTCTTCTATGAATATTTATCAGCTGGGCTTCTAGCCCACTAGGTCCCTTGTACACAGTGGTACAGAACAGAGCAAGAATCCAAGGTGACCTTTCAATCAGTCAAGTCCTCTGAAAGTGCCCTGAGGTCAGAAAAACCTCAGGGGACCAAATCTCAGGGGGCTTGAAATGTCAAAAGGTGGCACTACCACATCTTGCCCTGAACTTTACTGGCTTCTGCAGTAGGCAGGCATTGAGCCAACAAAGTGTTGCTGCTTAACTCCAAGCATGCAAGCAGTTACACTGCAGTCAGTGGGATTATTTTTATGTTAAACATTGACTGCAGTAAATTTTTCTGTGGCTTAGAGTGGCATTTGTTTTTCAAGAAGGGCTATTCCTTTAAAGAAAAAAACCATATTTAGCAGTAAAAGAAAAGTGATGCTTTGGAAAGTAAAAATCTACGTGAATGTAGAAAAGAGTGGATTTGACTACTTTCTCTGATACTATAATTTCTTTTAGGATGGGTTGACAGCTCAGGACTAACTTATAGATGGCTCTGGTAGAGTCCTCATCTGCCCAACTGGAAACGTGAAACGCTGATACAAGAGTCAATGGTGTCTAATGACCTCTGAAATTCAGTGGGCTGAATCACCTGGGAAAAATTGTGTTGTTTTCCATCCATTCCTGCCATAAATGAAAGCAAAAACTGTTGAAGTTTGGGTATTTCTTGTGGTTTATCTTTCTGATTTAGTAACCTATCTTTGACTTAAACTTTTAAAATTAAAAACCTCATCTTTTCAGTTCCTATTGCTACTAACAGTCATTTAAATAAATATACAGATGGAAAACTATTTTCAGAAGAGCTCAGAATTGGCTTATATTCTGTGAAAGTCAGCAGTGAAACTCCTACTGATTTTTACTTGGAAGTGGAACTGTGTCAACTCTGAACAGTTTTTCAAAGGACAACTTGAGTGTAATTTTGACTGAATGTTGCCCAGGTATAATCCTGAAGAAACTAAGTCAAAGCATTTAATTAAATATGTCACTGTGTTTTCAGGACACTATTTTTCTTTAGCATGGGTGCATTGTCTGCACAGACAGTAGCAAACCACAGAATGTCAAATACTTCCTACCAATATCACTGCTCAATTCAAGATGTTCTTATGACACATTACATAGCTCACAAAGTTTACCTGGCATTTAAAAAGTATACCAACTGTTTGCATTGGAAGAAATTCAGGTATTTTATCATTCTGAATTATTGATATCCTACGTACATCTGACTGAAGACAGTGGATAATGCAGTTTTGCAAGAACAGAAAAAAGCATCCTTAATCATAACGATTCCTATTGACACTTTTATATCTATATTCTTAGATATCTATATGGACATATGCATTTTGGTAATTTCAGCAAACTGATTTTTAATGCCTTTTTCCCACTAGATTCAGGATACGTCCTGAAGAACGTCACTGCAGTTCCATGATAATTTAAAAATCTTACCAAAATGTATATTTCAGCCTAATCAGTTCTGAGCAGATTAATTTCAGGTGCTGGAGTAAGACAGGAGGTGTAAAAGGCTGTCTGAAGGCAGAGGCACAGGTCACCCTCACAGAGGTTGGTTTAAATGGCTGTGGAGTTAAGGCAGAGCATCTTCAGTATTTCTTGACACCAGCTGGAGACTGTAAGATTGTTCCCTTCAGATTCTCTCTGGTTTCAGCTAGTTAATAAAAAGGCTTTTGTTGACTGTGGTGAGGCCTGGCTCAGCCCTCAAGCATGTAATAAGAACAATAAATGTCCTGCTTTCTTAACCATTTTTCATAAGATGAAGTGATCACTGGTGGGTTTGAATGTTACCAATGTTGCTGCAATAGTAGTTTGTTGCTTCCATGAGCCCACAAGATTAATGGGGGTCAGGGCTCTTTTTCTGATTTAGGCTTACATTTACATCAATAGCTACCTTAGCAGATATATAGCTATAAAATATGGCATAGTGAGTTTTATCACACTGTTATACATTTATGTGTGTGTGTACGATACATATATTTAATATAGTTATGTGTAGAAATAATTCTGGGGTATAGATATAATGTTTAAGTGGAAGGAGGAAGGCAAAGGAATAGTTGCTTTTACAGTGTGATAGTAATAGCTGTACTACAAGTGGTTTAAAAAAGCATTAGAAGGCAAATGGAAAAACTTGGTTATTGGACCCAGTAATGTTGGATTTATCTGCTTAATTTCCTGCAGGGATTCTTTTTCATTTGAGATTTTAGTTGCTAAAAATCAGTATTTATATCTGTTTATTATTTTCAATATATTTAGGCCTATAGCCATGGTTTAGTAGATACACTGCATGGCTATTATGGCAGAAATATTTTTACATTATGTTTTGAGATGATGCTAATTCCACTATAACTTTTCATTAATTTTCTCTGCTGTAAGAATTTCTCCCTCTGTCTCTGAAAACTTAATTTGTATGAGGTTTTCTGAATGTATTATGTTCAAAATTCAGAGCAATTGACAGACATATTTGCTACCTCAGCTGTGCTGTACAAATACCTGCCACCTTTTCAAAGATGTGGGTTTGTTTTTTTTTTAATTTGAAAAACAATTGGGGCTCCATTTGGGGCCACGAATGGGTAAACAAAATATGTCAGATGATGTATTTGAAATAATCTGTGATTTTAGAGTAATTCCTCACATTTTCAGAAGTTACTTTAAAATAAATTGTCATCTTCAAAGAAATCACTCTTGAAAATAGGACTTGGCAAGATTTAACTGGATATTAACTTTTAGAACTTGATTTGATTCACTCTGTGATTATGTGGTACAGTAGCTCACAACAAACTGAAATGGGTGTTCATTCCCAGGGAGGTCTTTCTTTTGTGTACAAGGACAGGATTTCATATGCAGGTGTCAGAATCTGTTTTCGCTGTGGCACTGTGCTGATGCTTTGAAAAACAGATGGTTCTTCAAATGTCTAACCTGCTTTGATCCCCCTTTGTCTCCATATTTTCCATGCTTGTGTAACAGCAACCAACACCTCGCTAGTAGCTCATTAAAAAAAAAAAAAAGAAAAAGAAAAAAATAATGATGTCAGCATCTCTGTTATTACAAATATTTTGATGTTCACACCTCTGCCAATGGGTTCCTGAAGGAACATGGTGTGTGGGCTGCACAGGTGCTGGGTGCCTCAGCCTAAAGGCAGGGCAGGGGCAGCCCTGCAGCCACGCTGAGTGCTGAGGCAGAAGGCACAGTGTGTACAAGGCCACCACACCCAATGCCATCAGGTTATGATTCTGGTCTGGGTGGTAACAGCTGATGAGAGAGCCTTGCTTCAGATTGCCAGGATGCAAAGTCTGGTTTTATAGCTTTTTTTCAATGGAACTAACGTTGTACCAGTGGGTGCCTTTCACAAATCCTGCTATGAGGGAAGAAAATTTCACTCACTCTCCTACTCTCAATATGGGTTTTTTTGTCTCTGCTATAAATCAGGAAAAGATATGTCCATTTTTTGTGCACATGTGAAGGAATAAGGCAGAGGTATACCAAATCGACTTGAACAAATATTTTAAAATCCTTTTACTGAGAGAAAGTGCAGGGTGATTACAAAACACAGAAGATCTAAGGATGGCATTATTTGTCTGTACAGAACAGTCTGCAGTTCTTCATTACTATCCCCCACCTCCACCCCCTTCCTCAACACAAAACCATCCATTACAAAGCTCCTGCAGTCACTGATTTATGTGCTTGTGATCAAACTTTTCGGCTTCTAATACTGTGAGCATTCTATAAAAGATGGTTGTGATTCCTAGATGGACTGGGCATGGCTGTTCCTGTGCTGTTAGGCAGCTGCTTTATTATGCTTCTGGCCTCTCATCTGTGATCTCAGTCTTACTGTGAGACTCTACAGAAATTAATCTCTTGGAAGAGTTCATTTATATTTTGATGATCACCTCATCTGTGTAGCTGCACTGTGCTCTATGCTTTGTTGATAACAGTCTGTGATACCAAAATCCTGGCAGCTCCCCTACAGCCAGTATTTGAGGCTGTGTGAGATGATATCGGGTTTTGCCCCAGAATGATATCAACAGTTTCAGCGAGCAATCCAATCTGTACCTTCTCCTGCATGCATAATAATTAGATTAGACACATTATTTGGAGCACCAGTGAATATATATGAAATAATGCTTCATGTTCACAGCTGCATGCAAATTCCTGAGGAGGACACTGAGACAGCTCACCTGTCAAACATGAATTACGCTGAGTTCATAGCAGGACTCAGCAAAGGATGTAGTATTTTGAGGTTTCCTCCTCTTCCAACTTCTTACATTGTATTCTATAGATAAATTTTCTTACAGATGATCACCTTAGGAGATACTAGCAATCTTCGCAGAATGTAAAAATATAGGAAGTGAACAAGAAACATTATTTTTCATTTAAAAAGAATGTTTACTTTATTTTCAGGTTTCCTATATTTCCTGTATTTTCTTTATCACCACTTGGCCTGAACTGTAATCTTGAAGAGAAAGCTATGAGATTTTCCTGAAACGAATGGAGATTTCATTCTTCTTTCCACTTTATTTCCACTTTAATAACAATGTCACAGATGTAGGCACTTCACAGGCTACTCCATGACACTTTCACTGTCTCCTAATATAGATTTACAAATGGCAAGCTAAGTTTGTTACGGATGCACACTTTAGCCTTTGCCTCCCATTCCTCTGACCACAGATGCTGCTGCAGCACGGCACAGGGAATGCAAACCCATCGGCACTGTGGAGAGTGGTGGCAGCTGCAAGAGTGAAACCCCTGGTGGCTTCCAGAGGGAGCATCTGCAGCTACAGCAGTGTCACCATTGCTTACAGCTCCCATTTCTGTCCCTCCAGCTGGAGCCACAATCGTTCAGGTAATGTTTTGAGTCTTTCAAATGGCTGTATAAGGAGTGAGGAGACAGAAAGCTGTGGCACCTATACACTGAGCTGCTGCTGCAATCACTGCACCCATGGAACAGTTTCTTGGAATGGGGGCTTTTTGTCCATATTTGAAGTGCAGACTTCTGGCTCGAGAGACTTCCTTAAATCCTGCTGAGTATAAGTGGAGCTGTGTTCCAGCCAGATTTTTCATTTTATAACTTTGAGCCCTCAGACTTCATTTCCTTTGAACAGTCTCTGTTGACTGCTTCAGATTCTCACAGCTTTCAGAAAAAGCCACTATTTTTTCTCCAGGGACAGTTGAGGAAAAGCTTAATTATATCTTGAATTAAGACTCCAAAAGCAAGCTAAAGAATGGTGATGCTTTTGTTGACGTTTCCTGACAAACAGCTGTGCTATATAAAGTGGGGCTGCTACTGCTCTTAAATTTATTAGTTTTAACATCACTATTGCAACCTAGCTGTGACTTTCAAAACCAAGTCTAGCATTGTATTTCTAGCAACAGGTGCTAAGATGGGTCTTTGTGCATCCTAACATGCTTTTGCTAGCAATTAAGAAGGTATTTTAGGATCTGAGCCGCTATGATGAAATAATAAAAATAACAATGTATTTTCTCATTCTGTACAAATGTCTTCAGTCAACTGAACTTAGAATCAAAGATGTACTTTATATATATATATGTACACCATCTGCTAAATTTTCTGTTTCTATTTTTTAATTTCAGTTTCAAGATAGTGTTGAAACAAAAAAATATGTCTTTGTACAGACAGTTCCTTTTGCCCAGCTAGCATCCTCTTTTTTTTTTTTTAATCTTGGGGTCTATTCAGACATATATGGAGGGTTTGCATGGTCTGGTAAAAGTGGAGGCTGATTCAAAGTTACCAAGATTTTTGTTTAATTACTTTACCACCTCCAGGTAATGTTAGGTAATTTATCCTAAGCACCCTGTTCTCATATACAAAGTTTGTACAGGAAATAAGGTGTGTATAAGTATGTTCAGTCTATCACTATGGAAGAGGAGGTAACAAGGGCCCAAATGATGAGAGGAGTGGTTGGGGGTAACTGGTCTTCGGGGAGGGCTGGACAGACGTCAGATGGCAGGACAGCTCTGGGCAAAGCAGGGGTTGACAAAGGAAGTAAATCTTTGACAGCAAAAAAATTATTATTTTTGAATAGTGATAAAAAGGTTACTAGCACACTCAGAGACTGAGAGAAATCAAAGACAATGGTGAGTTGCCTCTATTTTTGTTAAATATTAATGAATTGGTATATTCCCACTGCAAACTTCAATGTTGTTTTATCTAAGAAGACAAATCATAGTAGAACGAGCCGCAGAAAAGAGGCTGAGAGGACCATAACCCTCTCATCTGGTGGCCTTCATAGCATTCCAAAAGCCCATCATAACTTTCAATTACAGGTGTGCAAATAGCTAAATGTCATTTGCATAGTTGCTAAGGAGTGGAGTTAGATGGCCTCAAGGGTTTGATTTAATCATTTGGAAATGATTATTGCTCTCTGAACACCACCAAACAGGACTTGCCTTAAAAGAAACTGGCCTGTTGTACTGTAAGATGACTTCTTTATTTGTTGTGAGAAGCATGTTGATGTTGAGCTGTTTGCATCCAGGATGGTGAGGAAAACACTAGAAAGGCTTCACCTGAAAAACTTTACAACTAGATTGACCACAAAAGGCCAAAAAATACCTTGGAAGATTTAATGCATTCAGTGGAAAAGAAAGGAACACAAATGTCAAATCCAGATTCTGTCAGGAATATTTGCATTATTCAGTAACTGAGTGAACATGATCAGGGGTACAGAATCAAATGAAGAAGCAGCCATCCTGAAGATTTCCCCCTTACTGAGACCATCAGCAAGCAACAACAGCTTCTGTCAACAAAGGGAGAAGCTGTATTAATGCTGTATTTGTTTGGCATAGAGTGATGTCCATGTATGTTCACAGCCTAATCACTGGAGCAATTACTGGCTTTCGCATTGCCTTTTCATTTCCTTGGCTGAGTGCTCCAGGGATTTTGGACTGTGATTTCATTATTACTTGGCTCTGCCATTTGTATTGTGTACCTGCTCCAGTAGATATCATCAACTCTTAATACTCCTGTGCTATGCAGAACAAATCATTTGCATTTGAGTAGGTCGCTATGGCTACTGGCTACCTAACTGTGTACTGCATCTGTAAGAGCCAAAAACTGAAGGTGCTTTGCAGAATTCAGACAAGGATCAACTGTTCACTATTTGAAATCATATCCGCACCCATTGTTGTCATTAACAGCATGTACTTGTGTAGGGTTGATTAGGCACAATCTCTCTCTTCCTATTTTGGATTAATATATGGAGACTCTTTTTCTCAGGGCTGCAGACTGACTTCAAAGGAAAAAAAAAATGTCTCTAGAGGACACTTGCATGACAGTGAGCAGATTAATTATACCTGCAGTGGTTCAAGGTGTAGCATAAAACCTAAAAGTTTTCCATTAAAATTAATTCTGTGGTATTCAAAAATACAAATTCCTGGTGGACCTGTCTGAAATAAATCTGATTATTTACACTGTAGTAGTTTTCTGAGTACAGAAAAACTCCTTAGGTGGGACTAACATAGAAGGTGCCAACTAAGTAGGATTCAAATCTTTAACTTGCAGAGGTTCATTCAGCAATACTAACCCTACTGCTTTGTTCTGTTCCCCACAGGAATCACAAAGAGAGAGAAACAGCATTATCCCCAGTAAAGAAAATTATGAACACTGAAATGAAGTGAATCCAGAAGGAGACAGTGAGTCAGCATCAAAGTCTGGACCGAAACTCAAGTTTGCCAACTTGGAGCCCTTTCTGCAGAGTTGACAACAAAGGGAGAAATCATCTCTGTGAAAGCACTGGCTGTAGCATGTACTGAAAGAATCTGTCCAAGGAGTCATCCCTAATATGAATAAAATACTGCTGAAAATTGGACTAACGACACTATTTTTTTTTATGTGGATGGAATAAGCCTCCACGATCTGAAATTCAGTGAACGTCAGTAAGTAGCATGTATTCTATAAAGCCACTTGCACATATTCTGAAACATCTGGGAATGTAATAATTGTGCCCATGGACCAGGTTGCCCAGGTTCCCCTTCAGAAACCATGTATGAGTCCCTCTGTTACAGCTCTGCTGAGAGATGCACGTGAGCATCAAGGGGAAGATTAATTGAAGAATGTTCCAAGAGTTGCAGTGCTGCTTTTCTTTCACCCAGCAAACACCTCCAATTAACTATTAATTTGGGAGAGAAGTTAGAGAATAAAAAAAATTCCTTTCTCCTCTTCACGAAAAGAACAGACTCTTTTCCATGACAAAAATGCACATCTGACCTGACAATATGCTGCTTTGCTAAGTGTGGCAACAAAACATAGGTGAAGTGAAATATCTGTTCACTTATTTACCAATGAAATTCATTAGGCTATGAAGCAGGCTGAGGTGTTTTATTGCCTTTTGTAAAGTAATATCAGCATTTGTAGATAAGGTCCACTTGCTTCATGAGTGTTCAGTGGAAACTGTATGGCTGAACAATGTTTCCACATACACACTATATTAAAATGAAGAGGCTGTTAAATAACATTAGACATCATTTGCACACAAAGATACGCAGGCAGAGCACAGAAGTGGCCAAAAACTGAAACTTGACACGCATGCTTGCTCATCACTTTGAAAGTTAACACATTAATATTAAATAACAAAGCTCAGCAATTAAAGGGAAAATTACATGTTCAAGATCACAGTTTGTGATTATTTGCTGAAAGCATTTTATTAGGTTTGAATGTAAGCCCTGCCATTGTGTGATCCAGCCTGTGCTGCTTTCTTCTTCAGGAAGACAATTTCCACAGTTTGCCCTGTTGTCAGGTGGCAGTGAGCTTTGTTGTGCTCCAGCTATGACAGCTTCCAAGGTCTGGTAAGACTTATTTTCTTTACTAAGATGTCAGGTAGAGAAAGCAAGGATTGCCTAAGTGTATTAGGCCTTCTGTACAGATCCTGAAAGAAGACAGAGACTGAAAAATACAGCACAATCTCTGTTTTTTTCCTTATCAGCAGGTCCTTTCCAAACCCTGTAGAACTTACAAACAGCTTTGAAGAGAGTCTTTAGTTATGACCTTTAATCAATGCTAGCATACAGAAATCTTTAAAAATATTGTTACTGCTTGTCACGTTTTAGGCCCAGACAGTACACAACCAGGCCTCTTCTCATTTGCCCCCCATCCCCCTCACTGTGGGACAGGGAGGAGAAAATCCACCTAAAGGCTCCTTAATCCAGACAAGGACAGGGAGGTTTTCACTCCCCAGTTATGGTAATAGGCAAAACCAGACAGACCATACTTGGGAAGAAAACAAAACAAAGTATCTAATATATCAGGAGAAAGAGAAAGTGACAACATCCTGATACCTTTTCCACCCCCACCCCTTCTTCTGGGGCCCAAATTGCTTCCCTGCTGCCTCCCCCTCAGGGCACAGGGCAGGGGGGGTTCAGGGTCAGTTCCCCACACGGAGTTTCTGCCGCTCCTTCCTCCTCAGGGGGAGGACTCCTCACGTTCTTCCCCTGCTCCGACGCGGGGTCCCTCTCCCGGGAGAGTCCTTCAGGAACCCCTGGGACACGAGTCCCTCCCAGAGGTGCAGTCCCTCAGGCACAGACTGCTCCCGCCTGGGCTGCACACAGAGTCACGGCTGCTGCGGGAGCAGTCACCTCCTCTGACACGGGGTCCTACACGGCTGCAGATCCACATCTGACCCTATCCATGGTCCCATACAGGCTGTGGCTCCACAGCTGCCCACCTGTGACCCTCCCTAGCAGCTCCATGTCTGCCCACTCTGCTCGTTCAGGGGCTACAAATCCATATCTGTCCCACTGTGCTCCTTCAGGGACTGATCCACAATGCTCCTTCGTGGGTTGCAGGGGCACAGCTGCCGTCTCACCCCAAGCTGCAGGGAAATCTCTGCTAGGACACCTTTCCCCCTCCTTCCTCACTGACCTTGGTGTCTTCACTCTGGCATTGCTCTCACCTCCTTCCTCTCCTCTGCTTTGCAGGTCTTTTTTTTTTTTTTTTTTTTTTTTTTTTTTTTTTTTTTTTATTATTATTTTGGGGTTTCTTCGCTTTCTTGAATATGTTACTTGCAGAGGCACATCCAGCTTCCCATATTTCCTAGGTCTTGGGTAGAGGTGGGGCCAGAATTGGAACTGGGGGAGCTTCCAACAGGCTTCTCATGAAAGCCACCGCTGAAGCCCCACTACCATTGCACTAACCCAAGATTCTGCTTTTCTCATAATGTCACTACTTTTTATTGGCTGTAAGTGGAAACACCTGTCTCATGCAGGTCTTCTGAAACCTTTGATTTTTGTGGACTTTTTCACTTGAGCCTTCCCTGCTCAACCCCAAGGTGTACAATCCCACAGATCTGCTCAACTCCCAGCAACAGGCAAAAGGGGCCCCCTGCCTGGCCACCATGAGGAAGGAAGCATGCTTGGCTCATCCAGAGAAGCAGCAGTTGAAACAATATTTTATTTTAGCACTAGGAAGAAGTGATTACAAAGAACTACCAAGCCAACTTATAATAAAAGGGCTACATAAATCTATTTTAGTCTTCCATCCGTCCCATCTGGAAGCTTAAATTTTTAAAAATTATTTTTATTTTCAGAACTTGCAAAGAGCTTCCTTCTGATTGCCTCCATTGTTTCTCGAAAGAATTGTTTTTGAATGACCTCCATCAGATTTAGCAGGATGTTGCTTATTTGCAACTATGGTGCTGCCTTTCCAGTGGCTGAGTTTAGAAGCTACATGGTTAGAAACCCTTACCCAACAAATCCTTCCATAACCCCTCAAAGCCATGAGATTGTTAACCTAACAAGAAGATAACAGTAATAAATTATTACAGCTATAAGACTGCCATTGTTGCTGTTTAACTCAATGTACAGGTTGTGTTGTATCATGGCTGTGTGTTTCTTAAAAGCACCTACTGATTGCATTTGTTGGATATACTTCATATCTTGATGTTTAAGGGGCTGAAGAGAGCAGCCTCATCTGCTATCTGCTTGTCAGAGATCTCTCAAATTTAGGAAGTGTGACTCAAGGGATTGATTTATGTGTAGCCAATTCCTTCATTCATACAAGATTCACATTTTCATGAGAACAGCTTTCTTTCTCACTCTAGGGCTGGGCTGCAGGGCTATAACGCTGTGGCACCAAGGTCTGTCATGGCATGTTACAGCCACAGCAGCCCAGTTTGGTCGTGCCCAGGAAGCATCCCTCTTGCATGCCTGGCCAAGAGGGCTTCAGTTCTGACTTCAAGAGAATTTGAGGCTGAGGGTGGCAGCAAGGACAACAGAGCCTGGGCTTCTGTTACGGCAGCTGTAAAATAGGGAGATGTCCACCTCCTGCCACTGGTGCTTCCCAACACGGGTTGTCTCTGGCGACTGCTCTCTGGGAACCTGGCTGAGAGCAGAGGTGGTGCCATGGAGTCCACTCTGCAAAAGGCAGAATGGGCCAGGCTGTGTCATGCTGGATTTCTGCTACAATAGCAGCTGTTTCAACACAAAACTCTACTAATGCTTTTAGCTTTCCTTACAGGTTTACGATACTAAATATTACAATGCTGTTGAGGAGACGAAAAAGTCAGTTTGCTTTGGCCTCCTGTTTGACAAAGCTCTACAATTTAATTTGATTTCTTCTTAGTTCAACAGCTATGAGCTCCAAGATGTTTTCACATGCCTTCCCAATCCATAGCACTACAAATGTTGCATTGATCTAGAAATCAGCAGCAGGCACAGGAATATGGCAGTGACAACAGCCGTCTCCCCGTGCTGATCTGGAGGAGCCTGAGGCTTCAAGAGTGTGTGCTAACATGCCAGGTATGGCACCTTGTCCCTTATTACTCATCACTTCCACACAGATACAAACTGAAGATCCCAGGCTGGCGTGCAACCTTGCCCGAAATGGCAGAATTTGTACAACTGCCCCCAAATCACACAATTTTTATTTATTTGTTTATTCTGTGAACGGCCTGACACGAAGTCAGTATTCTTACAGGCAACACTTCAGAGGGGCGACGGTGCCTCAGGGCTTCTGAGGGCGCAGAGGTTGGCAGGGAGGAGCGGTGGCTTTGGAAACGGTTCCCGATGATGCCCGAGAGGCACATGAAGAGGCAGGTGCTGCAGCACCAAACATCCATACGAGGACAACGCCGTCACCGGTCTAAGGCTGGCCTGGGAGGCCGCCCCGAGCCGCCGAGCCCGGACTCGAACGGCGGCTTTGCCGCTCCGGCCTAACCCCGCGGTGGCCAGGCCCAGGTACGAGGAGAAAGGCCCGGACCGGACCCAACCGCTACCAGAGGGCCGGTGGCCGGTACTGCACCTCCCGGGCGTTGCCGCTAGGGGTCCCCGCGGGGCGGGCCGGGCCGGGCCGCACCGCCCGCTCGGGGGCGGGCCGGGCCATCAGCTGACCGGCCCCGCCGCGGCGCTCGGTGGTGCCGCTGCAGCTCAGTTGCTCTCCCCGGCAGCGACGCGGCTCCGCGGATTTACGGACGGACCCTGCCGCGTCTCGCCGGCTTCCCTCCTTCCCCCCCCTTCCCGGCCGCCGCGATGCTGCCCCACTTAGCCCTCCTCCTGCTGGCCTCCGGCGCGGCTTGGGCTCTCGAGGTAAGCGGGACAGGAGGCGGCCAGGCGGGGGCTTCCCCGCTGTCCTCCTCCGCTTCCCCGAGGCTTTGTCTGCCCGCAGCCGCCCCTGCAGCGTGGGCTCGGGCGGGGCTGCCGGGGGTCGCCGGCGCCCGTCACGCAGCTTGGCGGCGGGAGGCTCCTTCCCCGGCTACCGTCTCCCTCCGGCCGCCGAACAATAGGGCCGCTCCCGAGCGGGGCGGTGAGCCGGGGGGGTGCCGGCGGCGGCGAGGAGAAGGCGGAGTGGGAGCCCTTTGGGCTGGTGCTCGCCGCCCCCGCCACGCGTGTTCGCGGCGGTCGCTTGGGGCTGTCGCTCCCCCTGGGGCCGACTTGCTTCGTTGACCCGGCTGCCGCTGTCGGGGCGCTTCCCCAGTAACTTCAGCCGTCGCCCGTGGAGCCGTCTGGCGCGGCGGGCGGGGGTCCGTGGGGAGGGGCGGCGGCGCCGCTGCCAGCCGGCGGGCAGCGCAGGGCAGGGAACGGCCGAGCGCCTCCCGCGGGGGGCTGCTCCGCCAGGAGCTGGGAATGGGAAACTTTCCCTGCGTGTGGGAGTTCTGCGGGAGGGGGAGCAAGAGGCCCAGCGGCATCTCCCCGGCTCGGGGTGCGGAGCCGGGCTGCAGGCACCACCGCCCCCGGCTAGGGTGCTGCCGGAGGAGGGGAGGGGAGGGCAGGGCAGGGCCGGGCCGGGCCGGGCAGCACCTCCCCCGTCGCGCAGCCACACGCAGGTGTGCGGGGCGGCGGTGGGGAGCTCCCCGTGGGCTGGCGCAGCAGCTCTGCGGGGGCGGGAAAGTGCCGCCCGCGGTGGTGCGTGGGGAGGGGGCGGTGGCCGTGGCCGTGGCCGGGCCGTGCCCCCCGCGGGCGGTCCAGTGCCGAGCGCCGCGGAGGCAGGAGAAGATGGCGCCTCTGCAGTGCAGCAGCGGCGCCGCCGTGCGCGCTGCGGCCGCCGGCAGCCCGCGCCCCTCCGCGGCCGCCCCTGCCTTCCCCGCGGCGGATCCGCCCGTCCTCGGGGCACCCTCCTCTGAGCCCTCCTCTGGGTGGGGCTCGGGGTGGGAGGGGTCCCCGGCGCCCCCCCTCCCTTCCCCCTTTGCTTTGGGGCGGGGGGGATGAGCGTGCTGGGGTAGGGGGAGCCGGGAGGACCCTGGAGGGGCTGCGCAAGCCCGGACCTCAAAGGAGGAGCCGACATGGCTTGATGTCGATTTCCACCCACCTGCTCCCCAGTGGAAAAAAAAAAGAAAAAAAAAAAAAAAAAGAAAAGAAAAAGGACAAAAAAGAAAAGAAAAGAAAAAAAAGGTGTAGGAAGGGAGAGTGAGTTCCTTCTTCGGTCTCCTGTTGCCAGACCTCGGCCTTCAAGGCTACTGTCCTCCTCTAGTATTTATTTACCTCCCCTCCTGCTAAGGGGGCTCAGGTGGGTGTGAGGTGAATGCTAACATTCAGTCTGGAAGCTGAGCCTGAAGGTTGCGCTCCCCTTTGGGCAGGCAGATGCAGGCCTGCTGCTCCGGTGTCCTTCCCAGGAGGGATCCTGGTACCCGGTGGAGGAGAGGAGCGAGCTCTCCATCCTGGCTCTTCCACTGCCAAAGCTGGTAGCCACATAACTCTTGCTTTGAGGCACGATCTTGCCAGCTCTGAGTCGGGTATTTCAAGCTGAGCAGTTGTAAAGATATTCAGAGCTTTAGAGCTTCCAGTTACGAAACTCGTTCGGGTTTTATCAGCTTGGTGCAACCATTTTTTGGCTCAGTGCAATAGAATGAAACCTCTGCTGTGGGTGCACAGATGAAGCAAAAAATGAGGTTTTGTGATTGAGACCTTGCTATAGGATAGATCACAGAGGGATAGGCATTTCTATTGGGTCCCCATAGCCCTGGCCTTATATATAGGTATGGTAGTTATTGCCACTGTAAAGGAGCTTGGATTTTGCACCAGAACTGCTCGGGAGAGAGTCTGTGTTCAGAAACCTCTGCAATGGTGTCTGCCTCAGTGATATCCAGAATTTTCAGAGACATCCTTTGACTTGAAGCATCTGCTTAAAACGGACACTCATGCCTTCAGTCTTGTGCTGTCATTCCATATGAACATTTGAGGTTTTGCATTTATCTTTTTTTTTTTTAATGTTTTATAGCGGGGTAGGTTTTAACATCAGTACATCTTGTCATCAGGCATTTGTCAATCTTGATACTCTAAGGTTGATGTTTTGAGCAATGCTAAAATATGTGATATGAAAATATTTTATAATAGGGATTACATATCTGCATTTATCTCACTTGAACTGTCTTCATATGCTAAAGTGTGGAATTTCATGTTTGAATTAGGTTCTCTTTAGATCTCTCTTCTGAAATGAAATGTTTTTTCCTGCCATTTTAACAAATGCTTTCTGGAAAGCAGCAAAGAATGCCATAAGGAAGAGGAAACACATAAGGAAGAGGAACAAAACATTCTTTCTATATTACACATAAGGAATTCCTTTCTAAATTAACAGGTAGATTACTGTTTATTTATGGAGCTGAGGTCAGGAAATCCATTGGCTAAGAGCTCTAATAATTTGCAAAACTGCCATATTTTTCTGTTGCTATCCTGAGAAATTTTGATTTATAAACTGGGATCATTCATGCAAATTCATAAGGATAGTTACTGCCTGATGCATTTAACTACTGAAATCAGACAATCAGTTTATAAATCAAAAATTCTTCTAGTTAGCACACTGAGGATATGCAGATTTCTGCTATACCTTTTCTGCTTTCTGCTCTAGCTCTGTTTGTGAAACCCTTCTACCAGCTGACTGAAATCAAGTTGTTAAGGCATTGGTATCATACAAGCTGGCCCTGAGAAGGTTAGTTGGCAAAAATTATGCAGCCTGACAGCTTTTTTTTTTTTTTTTTTTAAACAAACAAAACAACAAGAGGGAAAAAAATCGATAATGTAGTGCTTTATGGGTTCTCTTTGTAGGATCTTATTTTTATTTAATTTTTTTAATTTAAGGTGGAAGGCTCCAGATACTTGTTTGTTCAGTTTTCAAGCATACCTTTAGAAATGACTTGTCAGTCTGGGAAGAGGAACACTTCAATTACAGACTTCTGGTTCCTCTTCCTGTGGGTCATGTTCCTGAATTCCCCTGGCAAAGGCTTTGCATTTTTGAAGAGTACTTTTTGCACCTCCTGTGTAAGATGCTATATTGGGGTGGGCAGCTGCATGGGTGAGCGGGGCAGGGCACTCTGATGTGCTGCCAAGGTCTTTGCCAGGCAGATGTACAAATCAGACATCATTTGTCTTTTGAGCAACAGACAATTTTCAGACTTAAATTCTCTTCAAATGCCTTTTCTGGGGGAAAATAAGTGGCTGTTCTGCTTCTTCACAAAATAAGTATGGAATCATAAGGGAGCTGACAATAATTTGATGTTTTTAATTTTTTTCTCATGAGCTGTTTGAATTGTGTGGCAAGCCCAGAAGAAGTATAGATCATCTTTGATGGCTTTTCTTGGCTTTCTATTTGCATGTATTTTATAAAATGTGAAGGATAATAAACAGTTTGGTTTATAAAACGTATGGAGAAAAGGTATGGCAACTGCTTTTAATTGGCAATTCTTTTCCAATACAAAGCTTAGCAAAATAGCTTAAGAGCATACTAACCTCATGCAGCTGCTGTTCTTCTGACCAGAATAATTTTTTTATAATGATTCAGTGAAATAATTTACACAAGCTGTTGGGTGTGGAGGCTTGGTCAAGAAATTAGTGGATGGAATCACAGGATCCCTCAGAAGGTCTCTGGTCCATCTTGGGGATCAGACCAGGCTGCTAAGGGCTTTCTGCAGTTGGGTCTTGAAAATGGAGCTCCAAGGGCAGAGCCTCTGCAATGTTGCTGGGCAGTGTGCTCTGTCCAGGGTTTGGTTGGTTCATCTCTGCATTGAAACACATGTCCAAGATGTTGTTTGTTTATTTTTAAGGCAGTGTCTCTAGGCATAATTTACATCCTTAATTCTCAGTGCTCTGAATGTGTGTCATTTTGACATCTACCAGATCTTCCAAAAAATGTATGTAATAACTAGGAGTTGAAAAAACTGAGTATTTTTAAATTAAACTAAGTTAACGAGTATGTATACACGTGTCCATATGCATAATGCATTAAAATAATCTGTCAATATAGTATATGCAAATAGATTGAAATCACCCATATATTTGCATATTTAATGTATGACAAAAATCACCATATATGTACCTCCATGTATAGACATTATATTAGTGTATAGTCTGTATTAAACCAATAATCACTTATCTCCTTAGATCCAGGCAAGGAAGAGACAAAAGTTCTAGACTGCTCCTGATCAAAACATAATTGGGTTCATAGCAGTTGTTAGGTGAACTGTCTGGTGTGGTTTTAACACTTAAATCTTGTGCTGTGTTATTAGATTTAAATTCTGGGGATTTTGAAAAAAATCCCATGGTGTAAGAAGATTAGAAGTAGAGCAAATTGAAAAAATACCCAATGACTTTCTGTAAGTTGGTTAACTGTTAGAGAATGCTCTTGACATGAGAGTCTACACCGGTTGCTCTCAAGCTAAGGATTGCCAAGAGTAATGCTGATAATGAGCTTGAGCCTGGAATAATTCAGGGACTCCTCTTAAGAGAAGTAAAACTTTAACTCTGACTGGTTTTGAGGTTGGTTATCTGAGCTTGGCTATCTGTAGTCAGTCTGATGACACACACCCCTCACCCTCCCTTTTCGTAACTTGGTCTGGAATCTGCCCTTCTTCCTTGACTCTGCTTCAGAAATACCTGCAGTTGAGGTTTTGAAAACGTATTTTCCGTTCCTTTTGGTGATGCCAAACCAGCTGAGAATATCAACCATTAATGTCTGGTGTGTGGTTTTGAGTCTCCAGCCCTAAAAGTGGTTTTGAGTCACTTTTCTGCCCTTGATTTAATGTAACATTGATTCTGAAACCTGGGTATTTGTTGTCCTTTTTAAAATTATTATTAATTTTACTTAAAAAATCTTCTTGAGGGCTACATGATTATTAAATCTTGTTGTAGATTATTTAATCTACTGTGAATTCCAAAAGCTCTGGAGATGCCTTGAGTTACCAAAAATACCTACCTTTCCATGTGACAGTTTAGCCATATAACAAAATGGAAACAAAATAAATGGGGATAATGGCCCCTCTTCAAGGGAATTGGTTTGAATGACAGACACTGAATATGTTTGTATATATACAAGTGTTTATGAAAAAGAGCATCACACCTCAAGCTCCTTGCTCTTTGGAGGATTTCAATACTGTACTTTGTAGTAGAAGTACTTGACAGCAATTCAAGTAATTACAAAACAAAATATCATGTGATGGAAATACAGGTAAGGAGCAATTCACTCCACAGTGTGTAATTTTGCAGTGTCTCATGAAATATGCTTTCTGGATGACAAGCACATACATCTTGGTATATGAATGTAAAGTTTTTTAAATAAGTGAAGCTTTTTAGAAGGTTGGAAAACCTTAAACCAGCTACTAATGGTAAAGGCACAGCTAAACCACAATTGTATGTTGCAGGTTTCTTGTCTCCTGCATTGATTATTAGAAACAGGACAATGTGATAGGTACTGGGATTACTGGTTTCTTTGTCTCACTATAACAACTACTGAGACCAATACTCTAGGTGTAACAACACTGTGTAGCTATCAGTGTAACAACTTTGTAAGTCTTCTGACTTCTTCAGCAGGACTTGAGGCTCACTATGTTTTCTTTATGTTGCTCCCCAGCAAGTTCAGGAGAACTTGATCTTCTCTTGAGGACTTCAGTATTAAAGGGTAAGGGGTAGACAGCAGTTACTTACAAGGCTTTCCAAAAGAATCAAACCCTCTGGTCAAGTGATGGCATTCCGTGGACTGTGGAATGCCAGACTTTAAACAGAGGAGTGTATGAGCCAGTGTGCTTTGTGGTTTTGTAATCCTGCTGCTGTTTTCAGGTGGTATTTAAACACTTCTGTTTGGTTGGCAACTTGACCTAGCTCACATTGTAGTTGCTTAGAGCTGCTCTTCCTGTGTAGTCAGGTAGGGCCTAGCAACATCCTGCTTCCACCAGTGGCCACCCTCTGTAAGCTCAGCCTTTTCAGTGCTCTTTCACCCGTCTCTAGGTGGGCTTTATGATCCTGTGGCATGGTAAAGGAAACCTTTTTGGTAGGTGTCATCTTCTGGCAGATGCTTCAGAGGCTTGAGTCAGAAAATGACCACAAGCAGCCAAACTCGCCCAGCTACAAGAGCAGGCAGCCCAACTGGCAGCCTCTGAAACCACATTTGCTCAACTTTGGGAAGCAGCATTTACTTAAGGTGTTAGTTCCAGTTTTTCCACACCTGACCCCTCCTTGGTTTGTTGTTTTTAGGTATTTAAAAGTTAGTGTCAAGTCACTGCAAACAAAAATCCCCACGGAACTGTGTTCAGGGATGGATAACTCCATCCAGTTCCCCCTGACCCATTTTGAGCTAATCCAGACAGGAATTCCCTGTTCATCCTTTCTATCTTCCCCTTGGGCAGAGCTTATCTATTCAACCACAGCAGATAACTGTATGACAGGAATGGGGCAAAACTGGTTATACTTGTTGGTAAAAGCATTTAAAAATTGCTTCTTTTCAGAGCCAGGCTACCATTGTGATCCTTTATGTGAGTTTGTATGGTTGACATAACTTCTGTTTGGAATTCCAATTAGTAAAATAAAGTGTATGTCTAATAGAAGTTCAAGATGAGGACACTGGGGAGAGTGAGCAATGTCTTGTATTGTTTGGGAACTGTATTAATTTTGGACCTTGAGGTTTTGAGACTATGAAATGGAAGCTCACACATAAGTAGCTCAAAGTTAGGGGACAACAATTATTTGGTCTAAAAGATTTGAAATATCCCATTAACTTTTTTCTTGTGGTGAAGGTAGAAATGACTGCCACAACCACCTCCAAAATTTAGAAGAAATACCCAATAGACACATAGAAAAAAAGAGTTTGGGTAGAATTTTGGAGTTACTTATTTCATATCATCTCTGTGCTTGCAATAAGCCTTCTCTTCCTTATCAGCACACTTTTAAATTAGAGATTGCTCATTCTGAAGCACTGATCCTACAAAATTAATTTTTCTTTAAATTATGAGCTCTGCAAAGTACTGATATTGGCCCACCCCCCTCTCTCCTTGTCAGATACCATTATACAGTTTTGAGACAAACAGCTAATTTGTTTTTTCCGTGCTTAGTTATATGAATTTATTTGTAGCTGAAGTTTTGGATCTGGAATATGGAGTGTTGAGCTAATACAGTAGCTTTATTACATTTTGCTTTCTTGTCACTTGAAAAACTGCTGTTGTTCCCTATGTCTCACCTGAAAAGATGGGGAGTGTCGGATTTTTTTTGATTTATTATTGTTTTATTCTGTTGTAGTTAATTTTCAAAGCTCCTCATAGGTTAAGTCATGGCTTCTAGGTTGTTTGGGTTTTTTGCTTGAAAAAAAGCTCATTTTAAAATACATCCCATATAATGCATCTATGTTTATGTAAACAGTGAAAAAATACAGTATTATCTAGGGGATGGTAAGTTGGGTAAGAGAAGAAACCAGTAATGCAACAAAAGGGAAGATTTTTTTTTCTTCATAGGTGTTGCATATTTAAATTTACTAAATGTTACTTGATCACTGTTTAATTGTTGAGTATCTGCAGTATGGAGATGAGGGAGTTTTGTGCATTAATAGCATTGGTAAGCATCTAGACCTGTAACTGTTGGGCTGTTTGAAAGCTTGTTTGATGTTCTTCTGCAGCTCTGATTCCTGTGCTTCATCTGTCCTCTGCCCAATTCTCTTTAACTAGGAAGTGGCATAAAATTGTTTGTGATGGACACATCTTTCAGCATCCTAATTTTGTCCCTGTTTCCTTTTCCCAGCTCTGTCTTCTGTTCCACTGATAGCGTTGATCTCAAGCTGCTTAACAACAAAAAAAATAATTTTGGAACTCATAACTTGTCCTTCATTTTGCTGAGTTCCTAGAACTTCATTGCAAGTAATTTGCAGATGAGAATTTGCCTGTAGTCCCGGATTCTCAAAGAATATTGTTTATCAAGAGAATGTCAGCTTTGCATCATTAAAAAAGAGGCAAAACAAAGAGCCCCCTCAAACTTAGAATTTATTGTTTATACACATTTTATGCTGGCAAGTTGAAAAGCCTAAAAACTCAGACCAAATAAGGGGCCCAGAATGTATGTGAATGTTTGAGGGAATTTTGAAGATTTCTGAAGGTCCCCAAGGGGATCCGGATACAGCCAGTCTCTCACTTTTGTTTAGATTCATTTCACTTTGACATTGTATTCTTTCATTTCTCACAGTATTAATATAAGTTGCAGGGATTTTATTTCTTTTTCCTGCTGGCCTTAAACCTGAGAAGCCATTTTCTCATTTTACATGTGCAGAGTGGTCTTCATGATGGAAATCACATCTCTGAGCTGTTGTGGTGAAGTGTTTTGCCTTACGCTGCTGAATCCAGGCTGAGGCATCTGTGATAAAAATCAGCACTCGCTGATGATTGGGTCACCAAATGTTTTATTTTGGCAGGAGAGAGGGGTGGATGCCTGTGATGGGCAGGTCCTGCTGTGCAGTGGGGAAGGGAGGATTGTGGTACTGATTTGTGCTGGCACCATGTGCTGAGCTGCTGGCTGGGCCATGGTTGACAGGCGTTGTTGTTCCTGCTCTGATTATGGGGGGCTTTGCTTTGAGCAGAGTAGCTAAGGCCTTTCTGAAGGTGTTTGCAAGAAAATATTGTGAACAGTGGAGCTTGGAGAGAAAATATTCTCTCTGATAAAGAGCAGGGCAAAATGAAATCAAGGCATTTTGATTGAAATCAGTCTAAACTGTTTCCGAAAATGCATTTAAATGAGACAGGATTTGTCAAGCAACTTTAGATTAATTTACAGCTACAGTACAAATTCTAAAATACTAAGTTCCTGTTTAAATAATAAAGCTTCTGTGGGCAGTGGGCAAAGATACAGGATCCAGGCTTTGAAAATTGAGGCTGACATATGCTGCTTGGCTCATTTGAATGTTCTCTTTCATTTGAGTGGGGCAGCGCACACTCGAATATAAATGCCTGCATGAACGTTTTTAATGTGTTTTAAGGAAATTGTATCTTTTAACTGATAAGAGGAAGAAAGCTTTAATTAATCTGTCACTTAAAAGAAAAATTCTGAGTAACAAAAGGCTGTTATGTACTCCTTTTATAAGCAGAAAGATGAAACGTGACTTATGCGGTGCTGTTGACTTGTGAGACTCGGCAGCAGCAGGTAGGAGCCCAAGTTTTCTGTTGTTGCTGTAAAATTTGGTGTTTGACATTAAAACTGATAATTAAGTGGCCTCTTCATTTTGAAGAGGGATGTTGAGGCCTGAAACCCATATGGAAAATGGACCATGGGAAGTATCAGTGTTGGGCAAAACCAGGGACTCCCCAGGCTTGTCCTCTGCTCAGACCTCCTGCACCCTTTCTGAGGTTTTGCTGCTCAGTTAGTTTAGGTAAACTCAGCATGGTTTTGAGGTTTCCTTGTGATGTGCTAGATATGGCTTTGGGGAGTTGAGCCTACCCTCTCTTTTTCCTCGGGGAAAAGAGTACTGGGACAGGAATTAGTGGCTCTGTTGGGTAGAGGTAATGAAAAAAAAAAAAAAAAAAGTTCTAGCTCTGGATATAAAACCAGATGAGAAAAGCAATCTAAGTTAGCAGAAGGAGGACTGTGCCTCCACAAAGAGGAAACTCCAGGCAAGGAAAGGCATGCCAAGTACCACTGTCTGGAAGGTATTCCGGTATAGGAAACTTGGGAGAGTATGGGCTGAGAAGGGAATAAATGTTTTGCCTCCAGATGTGAAGACTGTACAGCTACTTTTCCAAAGAGGTAAATACAAGAGATTGGGCTTTGTCATGGTAAACAGGAGTAATGTAATAGCCTGTGATGTGCAGGAGGTCAGATGAGATGTTCTCTGTTGAAATAATGGGATTTAAATTCTCTACCCATGGGAAACTCCCAGTGCCTTTTAACACATACCCTGAGGAGAATATAGCAGTATCTGGTTGTGCAAGGTTTTGTAGACAGTAACACTGTTTGCAAATACAGCATAAGTTATTTTCTTGTTGATTTTAAGATACAAGTTTTTGTTTTATCATAATTAAGTTACGTAATTTATATGTAATATGATTAAGTTATGTGATTTACGTGTAACATAATTAAGCCTTAAACTTGATTTCAAACCTGTTGTGTGATAGCGTTTTCTGTGACAAACTGCTTAGTGTGGTTTGGATTTCACAGATAAAACCACATCAATATTTGCAGAACTATTGAAGGCAATGCTTTGAAGGTGTCTGCTTTTATTGTTAAATTGTGATTAAAAAGTGAGTGATAAAAATAAAGCCTTTTCAAAAATTTAGAAAACTTACTTTTTTAATCCTGCTGAAGCAAAGCCCCTGGAGCTGCAATTGAACGCATGCAGGCCGTGCTGGTTGGAATTTTCATTTCCCATACAGCTGGGTAGGACTGAACAAGTTTGGATTGTACCTGTTAGCAGTTGCTTTTGCTCCATGCTTTCACCCCAGCTTTGTGGATCTCCAAGACAGAAATTTTAAAGAAAGAAACAAACAGTTTTTAAGGACTTGGCTTGAGTTGTAAATGGCCTTTAGAGTTAAGGAGTACTTTAGCATTTTCAAGTGTTCTCATTTTTTAAATGACTGAGCCTGTGAAAGAAAAAAAAAAAAGAAACCTTGAGAGGATAATCGCTTAATAATGTATTTTGGGAGTGATAGCTCCCCAGTATTTCTGTAACAGTGGAGGCTGGTGTAAAAGGCCACCTGAGCCTTTGGGGAATTCCTGCATTTAAGCTGGAGTGCAGATTTTATGTCTATTACTTACAGCTTTTTAATTATAGGGAATAATTTGGGTAAGGAAAATATTTAAAATTTGAGGAATCAGGCATGTCAGGAATCTCCAAGTTAAATTTCAGAATGGTACCCTTGCCTTGGCTGCCAGCAGCTCCTGCTAGCTGTCCCATGGGTCTTGTCAGGCACTGTCCTTCCAGTGCCTGAGGGGCTTTTGGATGCCTTCCACACAGAGGAAAATTCCTGTTCTTATTTACTGTACAGTCAATAAAATCTCTTGCAATCCCTGTTAGGTCTGTGTTCAGGTCAGTGCTGTCTCTATCAAGTGTCTCTTGGTATTCAGCTGCTTTCATCCTGCTCTAACAATTTCAATTCTTGTTTCAGGAGAAACACTAAGGTATAAGGTTCATCTTGAAAAAAAAAACAAAGCAGCACAAAGCATCCCAAAGAAACACCACCTCTCACCCCCAGTTCTCACAGTAGTTATCTTACTTTGAGAAACATCTGTTATCACTGGCTTCCTAATTCAGAGGTTGCTTTTAATCATGTCAGCAGCCAAATTTCTAATTAAAATGTCTGTAGATTTTGGCTAATGCATATGTTGAAGATTTAACCTAATGGTTTGTTTGAACTAAAAGTATATGTCATCAGATACTAGGTCTTCTTGCTAGTTGGTACAGAAATCCAGAACTGATGTTTTTTTAGTAAAGATATTTAGAAAAGGAAGGAAGAGTATTTTTATTGAACTGTTCCCATTACTTCAGTTACTTGCCATAAAAAGCACATAAAATTTCTTAAGGAAGTGTCTCTGCATTTTAGGTCTTTTGTAGTCAAATCACTTAGGGCATCTAAATTGGTACAATGTCAAGAATGTAGAAGAAGGTTTTGAATTGTATGTGCCACATCCCTCTTGCCATACCACTTGTGCTTCACAGGAGAAAAGCATACCTGGGGTGAGAACAGCCTGGGAGCCTGTCTGTCCTTGGGAGGTAGCTCTTCAAGTCTATAAGAAATGCTTTGCTATGCGTGATTTTTACCTCTTCCTTTAGGAAAGCGGGGAGGGTGCAGCTTTCTGAAACACTTCCTTTAAAATAAGGTTTATAGTTTCTAGAAATCTTACTTTGGAGGCTTTGTTTTAATTGGAGGTGGGAAAAGGGTGGGTGTAATTCCAAATTGGATGTTCAGGCTGCACCCTAGCGTCTTTCAGAGGGGGTTTATCTCTGTAGTTGGAAAAGCTGAGTATCAAGAACAGGGGACACAGAGCGTAGAAGTGAATTACAGAGGTTGAGCATGGACACAGAGAAATTGAAACTTCATGTGTCCTTTAAAATGTATCTGTACAAATCTCTGCTAGTGGTTTGTTTTGTTTTTTTTTATAAGTCTGCTTAGAAACTTTTCCCTCTGTCTTTGCCTTTCAGACCTGAAATGATACTTTAAGAATCTTCATTAAAATGAAACCAACCAAACCATGCATTTTTTGTTTAATAGGATTCTTTTTTGGTGGTCTTTTAAACGATTTGTTTGACCTTTTTGTGTGATGTTGTGGTTAGTGGTTGTTTTGGTTGTTTATTGGTTGGGTTTTTTTTGTTTGGCTTTTCTGTAATTTGTTTTTTTTAACACAATCCCTGGTATTTGTCCTTCTGCCATAGTTTAAAAATTTGATTCTCCTGTCTTTGCCAGATCCGATGTATTCTATTAAAAAGCATTTCCTCCGCCCAGAATAATACATGCTGTTGGTCTTCTTGGGTTTTGTTTTAGCCAGGTTTACCTACAGTATGTGTTGTTAGTTATGTGCAGTGCCTAGATTTGATTTAAGCATGCAAATCAGATTCCCTTATAAATAAAAATAATGGGCAAGCAGCTTGTAAACCAAGTTGACAAGTTAATTGCGTGAGTTTCAATATACTTTAAAAAAACCCAAACCAAACAACAAACTAAGAAGTGGAAAGGATATAATAGCTTTGTTTTCAAAAGCAGCATTCTTGTTATGAATCTATATTTGCAGATCAGAGTAAATAGTGCAGTTCTGCAGCTTGTGTTGTTTTGATTAGGTGTTCAGAAATGCTTATCATAATTGCTGAATCTCTGGCATTTGCAACAGGCAGCTGGGACTTTTTTATGAAAGTGCTCACATCATAGCACCAGGAGTGTTGAAAAAATGAAATACTTTTTTTTAGACATAGCTAAAAATGCAGCGTTACTGAAGGAAAGCTTGTCTTCTGGAGTAAGAATGCTTTATCTCAGTGAGGCTTCCACTGTCTCCTCAGTCTTCACTAAATTTTTAGGTTTTTAGATGGTTTCCGTGATAATGTAAGGGATGTTAGAACTTGTGTGAAGAAATAGGCTGATTTATTTTTGTAGACCTAAGTATACATATTTCATTTTTTCTACACGTTTATTTCTTTTTATTAACAACATATGCTTTTATGTAACAGTGGTTGTTACTGTTAAGTTTTTCTTTGTTTTTTTGTTTTGTTTTGTTTTCCTTGGCGTGGGTTGTTAGATCCATGTACTTAAAAATACTTAATACCTCCCCCCCACTGGCATGTTCAGTAGATGGAGTTATCTGCTGAATTAATTCTGAGCTAGAGAATGAGTTTGATTACCTGAAACTGGAATAGGTAACCCAGATGTGCTTGAAGGTGTATACATACAACAAATATTTTGTTAATGCTGGGTTAGCAGACACACCTGTGTCTCAGGGTGGATTTCTCTCTCATGCCAGTTCTTAATGATGGGAGGAGGTGGGAAAGATGCGTTAGAATTACATGTTTTGCTTGCAATAATTATCAGTAGGAAAGGTGATGCTCAGTACATGCCTCTATTGGCTTTGATGCTGAAAAGTCTTACTAACCTATGTTCTGTCTGCTTGGCATGTCCTTTTGGTCTCCTGTCTTCAGACCTCATCCTTGGAGCTGTGACACAAGCCATGGTTTTCTGCTGTGTTCCATGACTGTCTCCCAGAAGTACCTCTCTGTAGCCCCCTGCAGGGATGGCATTTCTGCTGTTCTGCTTTAGTTTTTGGTTTGTAATAAGGTGTGGGTGTGCTTGACTTGGATTGTTGTTTTCCCTTCTCTGCCTGTGAGCACATACAATTCCCACAGACAATTTTTCTGAGATGTCAGAAGGAAATGCTTTTCTCTTAGTGAAGCTTAAGCTCTTAAGATTGTGTTCTTCTGAAGTGTAGGTGAGCATCTACAGCTTCCTTTCTCCTGGGGAAGTGATGCTGGACCAAAGAGTAGGCTCTGGCAAAGGACTAGAGTTCTCCCACTAGCCACACTGCTTTGTCAGCTTTGCCCCTAACTTTAGGATGGGAGGCACTCCTGATGCTTGTGAGAAGTTACCGTGGCTTTGAGGGAGATACTTCTTTTTTTCCCCAACAGATACTAGTTCAGTATAAGTTATACTATAAGGCAGTGCTTGTCAGTCTGCCAGCAGGTCTGATAGGTCTGTGGACTATTTTTAATAACTTTGAAGAAAATAAAAAAGAAAAAACAAACAAAAAAAAGATGAAAGATCAGCCTCCATAAGCTTCACTCTTTTGGACTAGGACATGCATTTCCTGCATCTATTTTTAGAGCCTCTTGGAAGGTGGAAGCAATTGTACTGAGGCTTGTCTGATGATGTGGCATATGCTGCTACCAGTTGATAAACCCCATTGATAAGGTGTGTTAAGCCTCAAAAAAGAAAATGTCATCACAGTGAATGTTAGAGGGTGGAGTAGATCTGTGTTGTGGTATGGAGTGTGTTGGTGCAGGACTTTCCAAGACACTCAATGAGTGTGATGGTCTTGGTATTCTCTTTTGACTGTTTTGGTAGATTTTACCTGTGTCAGCTTTTATGTTCAAATCACAAGTATACATGAGGAGAAGGTGTTGATGGGCTTGCAGGGCTGGGCCTTGGGATGCATGGACTGTCTTCTTTCACAGTGGCACCCAAATTATTTTCTCCAGGAACATAACTGAAACGTGCTGGCCTCTCAAGGATGCCCAGGCCGCATAATAGGCCTAGATATGATCGGAAGTGAAATGCACTAAGAGAACTGCAGGTTCTCTCTATCTAATGTAGTGGTAGCTGCAGAGGTCACAGGAGGGACGACATCTTCCAGCCATGACAGGTTGTTGCAGCACAGGGTTTGTCTAAGGTAGACAAGCTGAACGGTAGTCACTGAACCATAGTCAGAATTGTAGCAGTGTGGGCTGAAAAGGAAAATGTATTGACTTTAGAAATGTCCTTGTGTCTGGTTGGTGTAATGAAGGGAGTTGGTGCCTCTCCTGTCTTCCAGTGTTTCCTGTTTAATAAAGGCACCAGGCTGCTGTGTCCATGTCAGAAGCTGCAGTTACACAGCACTGTCTTTCTCTTAAGGGTTCAAATGGAGGAGTGGGGGTTATGGTTTTAAATAGTTGGCTAAAAGTTCAGCTTGAAAATAATGGTTTTCTGCACCTCTCCTCTTTTCATGGGGCAAAAAATGGTATGTGGCCATTTGAGAAATGGATTGCTTTAATCAGCCTATCTTTTACAAAGCACTTAGTGACTCCTTCGTGTAATCTACATGCACATTCTTCCCAGGGCATGGTCACATCCGCTGTTGCAAATGGATCAGCACTGAGGAAATGTGCTGAGCAGGCATGTGGCTGGGACCCAGGCTCCCCAAGCATCTCTTCCTAAGCCCCAAGGGGTTTGTTGTTTTGTTCATCGTTTAAAGGAGCAGAGCACGAAATAGTTTCTTGCCTCTTGAGGTAGCAGCTCCTTTCTCTTTGGCTGTGAAGTAGATGTTTTAAGAATTTTTTGATATGTATTTTATGTTACATTTGGATGTAGGCAAAACCTGGCTATGCTTATTGCCTAACCTGCACACCAGGTTGTTTGTTTTTTCAAAGTGTAGCCTATTTGGAATCTTTAATGAAATTCTAAGAAATTATTGCTACCTTACAATATAAAAGCTGGCCTAAGTTTTCTTACTGTTGTTGGGCTTTTTTTGGTTGGTTGGTTTGGTTTTTTGTTGGGTTCTTTTGGGGGCTTTTTGGGGGTTGGTTGGTTTTCTTTTGGGTTTTTATTTTCTTTTTAAACCCCTTGCCAAGACAGTTCCTATGTTTTTGCATATTTGGTGAAGATGTTAAAAGCTTCATAGATATGAAAGTAAGAAGACCCTTGCTAAAAGGGGTAATGACCGTAGTGTGGAAATATAAAGCCTATTGTAGGTTAAACGCAAACAGTCTGAAATGGCACTGCAGGCTGTTGTTGACATGTATGCATACTAAAGATAACTAATGCTAATTGTGGATAAATGAAGAGAGTCAGATGAACAGGACTCATTAAACTCATTAGTATCTCTGAATTTGTATAGGCTTGTTTGAGCGGAAAACATAAGCTTGGGGTTATCTTACCCATCCCTTCCTCTCCACTCTTTAGTAAATAGTACATAAAATTCAACCTGCTAATATTATCCTGAGGTTCACCTCTGGAGTAATAAAATCAAAGGTGGAGTTCAGTAGTTTAATATGACTGAGATGAGACTTCTTTTTCCTCTGATAATTTGTGTCTCCACAAGGAAATGTCAGCTCCATGGCATCAGGCAATCATAGAAGTGAGTTCACATGTGTAGAATTCAGTGCTCCAAGTCTCAGTGGGAAACCCAAAAAAAAAAAAGCATCTCTAGAAAATGAAAATATTACTCAGTTGGCCAGTATAAATAAAACTCACCATGCCCTTTTTAAATTAGATCTGTAAATGCTTTTTTCTATATTTTCATTCTCTTTTGCTGAAAAGAGTGATGCTGATAAATTACTTAACTGTCTAATACTATGCCGCTGCATCTTCTTCACTGAGCACCTGAATTATTTTTCAGCTTTTGTCTTTTAATTCTTCCTGAGAACAACATGATTAGATTTAGCAGCACAGCTCAGATGTTATATTTTAGCTGAAGTAGTTCTTAATTATCTTTTATTAAAATTGCCCCTTCATAATTAAATTACTTTATGGTCAGATACTCAAGTGGCTTGCTGACAAGTTGATGGTAATGCTCTACTATCATGTATTTTTCAGAATTTTTAGCAAACTAATTAGAATGCTACTTATCTGTTATTGTGTTTTTCTTAAGCTAACAAAACATTAAGAGTTTGCAGCTGTCTTTTTATTTAAGATTTGCTTAATACATAAAAATAAGAAGGAATATTGCTATCATAGTTTCTGCAATTTCCAAAACTTTTGATGAGTAACTTGCAGCTTGCTCATGCCCCTTTGTGGAAGTGTTTTGTAGTGTTGTGTGAAGATTTACAATCAAAGGTCTTGAAAGGAGAGGTTTGGACAGAATTGGGTTTTTCCTCAGCAACTGCTGTAGGTATTTTCCAGCATGATGGTTAGAAGTGCAAAAATGATCAAGGTACCCAGTGCAAGAAGAGTAAGCCATCATCAATTATGGTCATCTAGATGATAGTCCAAGTTGATGTTTCAGTGGTAAATAAATTAATTTTCTCTTAATCACCTAAAGAGCTTTCCTTTTTAGTATGCTGGGAATAAGGTACAAATGTGAATTATATGAGATCTCTCTCTCCATACCGCTTTTCTGCTAATTATGTATCAGGTGTACCAGTGTTAGATACTTGAAACAGTGAAATTAAGTGAGTGCCAGTCACAAATCTGGTCTTGCAGATGGAATAAATGGCTGAGTGTAAATGAAGGATACACTGTGTTGACTGTGCATTTTCCCTATCTTGAAACTGAATGTGCTTAAAGAAACTGAATGTGTATAGCATGAACATGCCTCTAGCCACTGTAGCACTGATTTCCATCATGTCTTGCTCAGTCATTGTTACTGCTGGGAGAAATGTTCTGTCTTACCTGTAATTGCAAATAAATCAGTCTGACAGAGATGCTGCTAGGCTGGACTGCTGCATGTCAGGGCCCTAGAAATGAAAAAAGATTGGAGCTGTGTGAGTATGAAGAGGAACAGCTGTACATGGCAGTTTGCATCTGAGTGGCAGGCATCTTTCTTGCAGAAAGGAAGCAACGTGTTCAGAAGTGTAATAAACCTTAATGGATGCAGTGATATTCTTACCAAAGCATTACTTTTACTCATGGTTTTCAGATGTTTGCTTGCAACTTGCTGTTCCAGTGTGTTAGGTTGGCAGCAGAGGGGAAATGCATGGAGGTGGCTAACAAAAGGTAAATGTTGAGTTCACATTCTTGAATGAGGATGAGATGAAAAGTCAAATGTTCGGCCTGTGTTGGAGATGTGTAACTCTCAACACTAAAAGCTTGACTGCTGGTTTGGGGCTGAAGTTGTTTCTCTTGAGGGTGATCTTTGGTTTCTAAATTCATGAGAATTTAGAGAGCAGGAATTTTGCAAACTTGGGTTCATGTAGTCACTGTTGTATGAATAGTGTGAAGTTATTGAAGTTGAATATTGATAGGTGCTAATGTATTATTGCAGGGATGAAGAGATTGTGCTGTAGTCATGGTTGGTTTATATGTAAGTTTGTGCTACTGTCCATCTGCTCCAATTAGATCTGAATAGCCTGATGACACCTATACTGAGGTTGTTTGTGATTCAGGATGCAGAAAAAAATCTGAAATTTGATGTCATAGAGGAAATGTTTGACTTGATAGCTGTACTCCTAAATCTAAATACACTGGAATCTTGGCACACACTCTGACATCAAAAAACTTCTATTTATAGTTCATTTTAGGTCTTAATGTGTCACATGAGAGTCTGTGCTTGCAGTTTTGGAGCTTGTGGTTTGTTGAGGGTATTGCTCTGTGTTTTATGATGATGACATCAGTTGAGTCAAATAGTATCAGTCACATGTTCTGATGGAAGGAGGCCTGGTGGCAGAGCAGAGTGGATGGGTCTGGGGTAATTCCAGCCTGTCTGGTGTGCAGTTGATGTTTCAGAGATCTCTGCCTTTGAAAGAGAGAAAAGCATCAGATGGAAGCACTGCAGCATGGTAGACACCACAGCTGGCTAGTTTTGGGGGTGTGGAATAAGCATGTCAGCTTTGAAAGCAAGGGAGGGTCTTGCCAGCCTGGGAGTTTTTTCTGCATTTCTACTGTGTCATGTTCATCCTGCAATGGGAGAAAACTGCCCTGAAAATGAACATAACGTTGTTGCATATCAGGTTATATGCTGTGCATAAACTTGAGAGTTTTGGGGTTCTGTGGAGTGCAGTAGATGCACAACAGGAAGAACTCAAGATGGTTTAAGTCTTGCAGTTTGAGTAGTCAACACTTGTAGAGAAGGCATTGCAAGTAATTTTATTCTTCTGCCAGATCAGAAATTAAAATTACTGTAAATGAGAAGTGCTAGCAGTGGTTCAAAGCTTTCTGTGTGAAACACTCAAAATTATTCTGTTCCTAGAGATGGGTGGTGTTTTATATGGCTGCCTGGTGTTTATGGACCATCCGTCTTGGAAGAACATCTGCTATAGTTCCTGTATCCTTACAATTTCTGTACTGTTGGGTTAAAAGTAAAATGCTGGAATTACAGACTCATGTTTATAGAAGTCAGGAGTAGTAATAAAAAAAGCATCCAAAATCAGAATTTCTTTTGTCACTGACTTTGCTTCCAATGTCATAGTTAGAGAAAAAACTGATGTAGCTGTTTCTAGTTAATCATTTTTAGGGCAGTAGTCAGTGTTGCATTTGGACAAGAGGGCAAAGAGGTTTCTTGTTTCCTGTTCTGTGAATTTTTGTACATGCCTACTAATAGTTCCCACAGAAATGCCCGAGAACATTAGCATTACGCATCTTCACTCCCCTGCACTTGGGTAATGAAGACTGGGAAAATGTTCAGGTGAGATGTTAACCTAAAGTAAATGTGAGGGACTGGGTGGTTTTAAATCTCTGTTTCCTTGCTGTAAGAGGATAATTTTTTGTAAGTGATTGCCTCAGTTGCCAAGGACAGCAGCTCCCAGACAATAGTGACAAGTTCCTGCTGGGCATAGTGGACAGGGAAGAGCCACCAGATCAGTACTGGGTTCTGATCCTGGTGTCACCAGCAGAATTTTGTTGGTTGTTGGTTCTTTTTTTTTTTTTTTTTTTTTTTTTGGGTTTTTGTGTTTTTGATCATGGGTTGGTTTGCACGGCACCAGGCCTGCTGACAACATGTGGAATACACCTGTGTTAAAAGAGGAAAAGGATCTTTGCACAGGAATTAGCAGGGCACATTGAAAGAGCTTTAAACTAGATTTGAGGGAGGAAAGGGCTAAAACCAGGCTTACTAGAGATAATCCTGTGGGTGGCACGCCAGTGTTTGAAGGATGGTGTGCTAGCAAGGTCCTTTTGTCTGGCATCTCAGTGGAGATGGGGAATGGAGAGCCATGTGACAGCACAGACACAAGGGTTATTGATGGGTTAGAAACCCCAAAAACTACTGAGAATGGTTATGTGGGAATTAGAACTTCAGCCCTCAAAAAGCTGGAACCAGGAGGAGTTGGAAGCCATTGTGCAGCTGGAAAGCTACAGTATAGTTACCATCATAGCAACATGGTGGGATGACTCACACAGCTGGAGTGCTACAATCAGTGACTCAGAGAAAAAAGGAGATTCTATGGCCTTTGAAAGAAAGGGCAGGCAGCTCAAGACTATGGGGATCTTGTGAGTTTATGCAGGGAGAAAATTAGAAGGGCCAAAGGGCAACTGAATTTTAATTTGGCTGTTGTGGTAAAAGAAAATTACGTTTCTACTAATGTATTAGCAACAAAAGGAGAGCTAAAGGCATTCTCCATCCATTACTGGATGCAGGGGAAACACTAGTGACAAAGGATGAAGGCTGGGGTGCTTGAGGCCTTCTTTGCCTCTGTCCTCAGCAGTAAGACCAGTTGGTCTCTGGGTATAAGCCTGTTGAGCTTGAAGACGGGCAGGGATCAGAATAAAGACCCCACAATCCAAGGGGCAATGGTTGGTGACCAGCAGGTCACCACTCAGACATACATATGTCAATGGGGCTGGATAGGACCCACCCAGGGTTACTGGGGGAGCTGGTGGAAGTTCTCATCCAGCCACTTTCTATCATCTTTCAGCAGTCCTGGCTAACCAGGGTGGTCCCATTGACTGGAGGTTAACCACTGTGGTGCCCAGAAGGGTCAGATGGAGGATCCAGGGATTACAGACCTGTTAGTCTGACCTTGGTGATGAAGGTTATGGAGGAGATCATCTTGAATGCTATCACATGGCACATGCAGGGCAAAAATGCAATTGGGTCCAGTATGAAAGCCTGATGGGTTTATGACTAACCTGATCTCCTTCTGTTACAAGGTCATCCACTTAGTGGGTGAGGAAAAAGCTCTGGATTTTGTCTACTTAGTCTTGAGTAAAGCCTTTGACACAATTTCCCACATGCATTCTCCTGGAGAAAGTGGCTGCTCATGACAGGGATGGGTGTACTCTTTGCAGGGTAAAAAAACTATCTGGATTTCTGGGCCCAGAAAGTTGTGGTGAGTGGAGTTAAATACCAGCTGGTGGCATCACAGGTGATATTCCCCAGGGTTTAGTGTTAGGGCCAGTTCTTTAATATGCTTGTCAATGATCTATATGAGGGAATCGAGTGCCCCCTCCGTGAGTTCTCATATGACACCAAATCAGGTGGGAGTGTTGATCTGCTTGAGAGATCTGAACAGGCTGTATCAGTGGGATGAGGTCAGGTGTATGAAGTTCAACAAGGCCAAGTGCTGGGTCCTGTACTTGGGTCACAACAAATTCATGCGATACCACAGGCTGGGGAAGAGTGGATGGAAAGCTTCCTGGCAGAAAAGGCTGGTTGACATCTGTCTGAACATGAGCCGACAGTGTACAGGTGGCCAAGAAAGCCAACTTGTATCACGAATGATGTATCATTACTGAGGCCTCAAATCCTGTGTCAAGTTTTGGGCCCCTCACTAAAAGAAGGACATTGAGTTGATGGAGCATGTTGAGAGAAGGGCGGTGAAGCTCATGAAGGGTCTGGAATATAAGTTTTACAAGGAGTGGCAGAGGGATTTGGGATTGTTTGGAAAAAAGGAGGTTGGGGTAAGGAGTTGTCATTTCCTACAACTACCTGAACGAGCGTGTAGTGAGGTGGAGTCACCATCCCTGGAGGTATTTAAAAGATATGGAGATGTGGTGCTTAGAGACATCGTTTACTGGTGGAGTCGGCAGTGCTACATTAGTAGTTGGACTTGATCATCTTTTCCAGCCTGCAGAATTCTGTTATTCTGCGACTATGAGCACTTAAAATTTATACCAGTGTGTTAAAAGATGATGCTGCAGCCAGTTAGGTTTATTATCACTGTCCTGAAGCCTGTCCTTAGATTAATTTGGTTGATATAATTGATGCCCACATATCCTCTCTTCCATAGCAGTAAACCTAGAGTCCACATATTAATCAGCGCTGCATAAAATGTTCCAATGTTCTGAACACCTTGTGTGTTTTCTGAAACACAATTGAACCTCAGGTGGTAACCCACAGCATTGTTGCCAAAAAAATTTCTGGTGCAAATAGAAATTTCCAGATGGGAAACTTCATTATGATGGCTCCTGGGACATAGACCCAGGGTTCATTTGATCTGGTTGCTGCTGGCCAGGTAAGCCCGAGTTGGATGCCAGGGTGCCACCTGTACCTTTTTAGTTAATGCCACCTGGAGTTCACACAGCACCACACTGCATTGCAGCAGCCCTGGGGAGAGCCCCTGGCTGGATCCTGGAAGGGGGACAGGCAGAGTGGTGTGGTTGTTGTAAAGGAGCACAGGTATTCATCTGCTTTGTTGCTTTAGGTTTGGCTTTAGTTTTCAAATTCCTAATGATTTCAAGGTTATGTTTTCAAGGTGTGAAGCACACTTGCTTTTTTCTTCTGCATATATTCCTCGCTGCAAGATGGTGTTAATTAGGCCACTGCTGTATCTTGTTTTTGCTGACAGAGGGGTTTTGCACATACTCTGGAAGTGCTGCTGTGCAGTGGCTGCTCTCTTCTCTCCTGTACTGCCAGCCTGGGGGCTTGCAGATGCCTCTTAATCGATTTTGCCTCGGTGCCACCAGCTCAGATGATACTCTGCATGATCTTGTTACATTTGCATCCTGTAGCTTACGCTGAGTGTTTTGATGCCTGCCTGACCGCAGACAAGTTTATTTTCTGCTTTTGGTAATTTGTTTGTGATAAACTGAATGGAGAATTACTGAAAGGCTACCCCACTTCCTAAAAAAAAAAATAAAAAAATATCTGTGTGACCCATATGTACATGTACTTCAGTTAGGTTTGTGTGGTAGCTCAAAATTGGTTGTCAGACCTTCACCTTGCTGGTTGGAATGAGAGCAGGCTCCTTGGCTGGGTTGGTGTCCCAGTTCTTCACTGTTCTGAATTTAAGAAACAAGATGTTCCCAGGATTCTATAGTCAACGTCATTCTTTAAAACAAGAAGTCAACAGAAAATCTTGGGGGTGGTCTGTCTTGGGAGGAGCATTTTGGCTGTTTCTGTAGCTTCAGTGGCAGCTGCTTTCATGGGGAAGCATCATTCCAGTCTAGGCGAGCAAGGGATGCTCCAGACCACTGTGGTACAGTTGGGCAAGGAAGGTTTCACATTTCACTTGTGGGTTACTTCAGAGATTACTGTTTGTTTTGTTTGTGAGAAAACAATTCCACCTTTTACTTTTTTAACTCCTGTCCTTGGCAAACTGGCTGGAGGACTGTATTCCCCAGTGGATTTAGCTGATGTATGAAATAGAAAAAAGACAACCTTTTATTTTTCCTGCACAGACAAAACTGCTGTAACATACACACTGGTATAGCAATGACAACTCTTTGTTTTTGTCTACTTTCTTTCTCCCCTCTTCCCTGCCCAGAGCTCATAGATGGGTATTCTAGACAGCCTATATGCTGATATTTATAAGGACTAACATTGCCTTTGTTTCTTCAAGCTCATTGAAAGTAACTTTTTTAGAGATCATTTAAGGAAGATGTACTGGGAGACTGCAGATCCAGGAAAAGAAGTTAATAGTTTGAATAAAATCTTTCCTGCGGGAGTTTTTCTAGAGCTGTTGTGTGATGGGCTTTTTCTTAAAGCTTTAAAGGAAGTATTTAATTACTGGCAATTTTAAACTAGGTTTGATTTCATGGCTTCATGAGTTTGAGAAAATTATATGCTTTGGGAAGGAAATGACTTGGGTTAATTTTATTAAGGTCAGCTCTGACAGTCAAATTAATGTAGGAAGCTGTTAGTATTGATGAAAATGTTGTGTTTCTTTCTGGTATCTTGATTTTGAAGTTTGATTTGAAAAAAAAAAACAACTTAATGCAACATAAATGAACCATTTTTACTGTGGAGTCCAATTATACCTCCTGAAGCTGGCTTTTGACAGCCCGTTTCACTCTAGGTCTTTCATTTGTTTTTGTATTTCTTGAAGCTTGGAAGACCTTTAAACTGATACTGTCTTTGTGCTTGCTCTGCTTCAATGTGTTTGTCCTTAATAAATGTTTTCCAATACTGAAGGCAGTGTTTCCAATTAACGAGTAGCAAATGCTTTCTGTGATGCTTTGATCTTAGTTTCCAGCTTTCAAGAGTCAACAGAACTGCCTTGGTAAGGGGGAAAAAGCGGGAAAATCAGGAGTCCTTTCCACTCCTCTTCTCTTGCCCTTCTCTGTGTTCCCCTCAGTCTTGTCCTCATCTTACTGCATTTGCTCTCTGAGAGGAGCCTGAATTGGTTTGTTCTGGTGGGACCTGTTGATATAAGGAGTATTCTTGTAACAGCAGGTCCCATTTTACTAATGTCAAGAGAAGTCATCCTGTTCTGTTCTATTCTGTTCTGTCTTGTCTTCTGTTGTGGCAGAGGGCCATGCTTTCCGTCCATTGTAAATTGTCCTATGAGAAGAGGGAGGAAGACCTTCTTACCTGTCCTTTGAAGAATTACAGAATGGTTTGGGTTGGAAGGTACCTTAAAGATCATATAATTCCAATCCCCCTGCCATGGACAGGAACACCTCCCACTAGACCAGGTTGCTTCAAGCCCCATCCCACCTGGCCTTGAACACTGCCAGGGATACAGAATCCACAGCTTCCCTGGGCAACCTGTTCCTGTGTCTCTTCACTCTCATACTAATGGATTTCTTCCTTATATATAGTCTAAATATGCCCTCTTTTTAAAGCAATTGTCCCTTGGCCTGTTGCTACAATCCCTGGAAGCCCCCTTTGTATACTGAAAGGCTGCTTTAAGGTCTACCTAGAACCTGTATGCATATATATGTTTTTTATATGATAATGCAGTAAACAAATGACACGTGCAGGTTCAGAATGAAAAAAACCAGCTGTGTGACACTGATCACTTCCAGAAGTGAATGCTTGGGTTATTTTATATTATGTTGGAGACCTGGGATTTGTGAAAGACTTAAGTGGCAGCAGGGACCGTGCAGATTTAGTAGCAATTTACTGATTTACTGGTTTCTATAGAATAAAGACTGTGGGAAAGAGTTCTTGAATGGTGGTCTGAAGGAGCTATCTGGTAAACAAAATTGATTGGAGGGTTTGCTTTTCTAATAATGTGCTGTTAACTCTCAAGTGTGAGAGTTAAAATTTTAGCAATAGTAAATTGCATTATAACCTTTTTTTCTGACAGACTTTATAAACTGTTTAATATACAGATAACACAGTAAAAATAGTTCCCTATCCCCACATTTAGATTTACAGCAATAGTTTTTTTAAAGATTTTTCAACCCCTCCGGTTAAAGTTTCTGCCTTTCTCAGTGGTGTGTTTTGGGTGAAGACATGTCAACGTGGGCACTGATTATTTTTAACAAACTTGTTGCCTTAATTGTAGAAAGCTGAGTAATATACTTACTGTATTGTGAAATAACATCTGAGACTTAATGTAATCTGTCTGCCTAGCTGCTATCTCAACTTTTAAAAAATACTACTTCATTTTTCTAGTAAAATACAATGTTGTGGAGTAGGAAAGGTATCCTTTTGGGAAATGTTACCATAAGAACATTTCTAGGTCTGTCCACCTGTTACAGCTCTGATCCGGATTTTCAGCATACTTTTGCAACACACAGTCACAGAAGGTAAAGTCTAAACTCCTGCAGGTCTTTAAATCAGTCTCCTCTTCAATGGCAGTGGTAACTTTTCAGTGGTTTTGGAGGTTGTTTGGACATCTTATTAAAGCTGCTTCTGTTTCCCTTGATGGAGAAGCACTTTGCTAGTACTGGATCTGGAAGGGCCTGAACCTAGAAAAGAGACTATGTGGTGATTTTATCCCTCCCTCATAACTTCCTCTGAAAACATCTTCATATTGCTGCTCTTACCTTGTTATTTCATGCAAGCCCTAGTGCAGGGTATCAAACAGCTTTTTAGCTCTTCAAATGCTGCTGTATGTTTACAGATGCATCTGTTGAGGGATTGTGAAAGTGGATTTATAGTGTCTTATTTATTCAGGTTAATTGCTTTTACCAGGTTTTAATAAAAAGTTTTTAATCTGGAATTGATAGATGCATGTTTGAGCAGCTTGTATCTTCGAATATAAGAATGTTGCCTGAGCTGGAGACAGAATGTAGTATCCATGTGCATAAGAGAGTTAGTCAAGTCCTGTGAAAACAAACCAAAAAGGTTTGATGACATGACCACCCTGAAACCTTGCAAACATAAGAAACCCCCTGACTTGTTTGAAAACGCTGAGAACTGATGGCTAGACATTTAAAAAAAAAATCTGCATTTAATTTATTCTGCTATATAGTGTGGGAAGAAGGGCACATTGTAATCATTAAACTTGTCAGGTGAACATCCTCTGAAGACTGAGATGGTGAAAGACTGGATATGGAATCCAATTCATTTTGAATGTGTAAGGACACACCTGATGAAACCCATGTCTTTTTTTTTCCTATTAAAAGCTGAGGAATTGTTGTAAAGGAACTAAAATTCTCACAATAGCTCACATTTGGAATCAAGAAGGTGATCAGATGTTTGTCAAGGTCAAGAGATGACGGTAGGAGGAAAAATCCTTATGTGATAATTTACCAATACTTAATTATCTTAGGAGCCTGTGATTCACCCATTGCTGTACTTGACTTCTGAAATGGAGGAAGTATTTTTAATGTGATTTGACACCACTCTTGAAAAACTTAATGTGGTTGTGATTTAAAGCACTTGCATGATGTCTCTGTCATGTGGTCAGTTACTTTCTCTGCTTTTCACTTCTGAAAATAATAGGATTTTTATGTAAAAATGCATATATATTTTTAAGGGGGGTAAATAATGCTTTGCAGATACCCCCAGTAGGTACTGAGCCCTCCCTTAGACAGTGGGTCTCTTTAGAAGTAAGTAGAGAGACCAAGAGACCATCTACTTGAGGTAGATGCTAAAGGCTGTGTGATCTGCATGTAGAGCAAATGAAGTGCATCGTGTGATTATTCTTACAGTTTGTCTGAAATATTAGTAGTCCATGACTGCTAAGTTTATTTTCTGCCTTTATGTAATAAAAGAAAATAAAAGTAGATCTGAAAGTGTGCATTCTTCCGGACGAAACTCTTTGTTGCCTTACATCAACTCCAGCCCTCCTCATGGTTGTAACAATGCTTGTGTTAATGGATGGTATTCCCTGTTATGTTAGCAGAGAAAAAACTTCAGAGGAGAGGCCATGTAGCAGCTTGGGGCAACTGTTTTGTCAGTGTAGGTCATAAGCAATTTTTAACGTCTGCAAATCAATCTGTGAGGAGAATCCAATGAGAAATAATATGCTATGCATTGCCACTATTTAGCATTTGTATCATGAATAGCTTGTGTAGAGCTTGTCATCTACAGTTCTGTGGTCAAATTCCTGATGAGGGGTCAACATTTCTGCTCAGAGTCCTTAGCCATTGCATCAAGTGAAATAAAATAAATATTATTTACATGCTTTCACTGCATGTTTTGACTTAAATAGTCTTAAATAAGGGTTGACAGCCATCATGCTTGTTTCTTTGTTAGTAAGTTAGAAATAAGGTTTCCTATCCTTAGAGGGCATCATTAGTGTTCAGTGAGACTTCCTCCAGTAGAGTACCAGGCTCAGTAACCAAATACACATTTTTCTTCTCCTGTGTGCCTGGAGAGTGTGACATGTTTCACAGTATAAGTCATAGAATCATAGAATTGGCTGGGTTGGAAGGGACCTCAGAGATCATCAAGTCCAACCCTTGATCCACTACTGCTGCAGTTACCAGACCATGGCACTGAGTGCCACATCCAGGCTCTTTTTAAGTATCTCCAGGGACGGAGAATCCACCACTTCCCGGGGCAGCCCATTCCAATGCTTGATCACCCTCCTTATAAAGAAATTCTTTCTAATATCTAACCTAAACCTCCCCTGGCACAACTTAAGACTGTGTCCTCTTTTCTTGTTGAAAGTCGTCTGGGAAAAGAGACCAACCCCCCCCTGGCTACACCCTCCTTTCAGGGAGTTGTAGAGAGTGATGAGGTCTCCCCTGAGCCTCCTCTTCTCCAGGCTGAACAGCCCCAGCTCCCTCAGCCTCTCCTCATAGGGTCTGTGCTCGAGTCCCTTCACCAGCCTGGTTGCCCTCCTTTGGACCTGCTCCAGGACCTCAATATCCTTCCTGAACTGAGGGGCCCAGAACTGGACACAGGACTCGAGGTGTGGCCTCACCAGCGCTGAGTACAGGGGCAGAATCACTTCCTTGGACCTGCTGGCCACGCTGTTCCTGATACAGGCCAGGATGCCATTGGCCTTCTTGGCCACCTGGGCACACTGCTGGCTCATGTTCAGCTTCTTGTCAATCCAGACTCCCAGGTCCCTCTCTGTCTGGCTGCTCTCGGCCACTCTGTGCCCAGCCTGGAGCTCCCCATGGGGTTGTTGTGGCCAAAGTGCAGGACCCGGCACTTGGCCTTGTTGAACCTCATCCCGTTGGAATCAGCCCAACTCTCCAGTCTGTCCAGGTCCCTCTGCAGAGCCCTCCTGCCTTCCAGCTGATCGACACTTCCCCCCAGCTTAGTGTCGTCTGCCAATTTGCTGATGATGGACTCAATCCCCTCATCTAAATCATCAATAGAGATATTAAATAGAACTGGGCCCAACACTGATCCCTGGGGGACACCACTGGTGAGCGGCTGCCAACTGGATGCAGCACCGTTCAGCACCACTCTCTTGCCCCAGCCCTCCAGCCAGTTCCTAACCCAGCGCAGAGTGCCCCTGTCCAAGCTGTGGGCTGACAGCTTTTTCAGGAGAATGCTGTGGGAGATGGTGTCAAAGGCTTTGCTGAAGTCCAGGTAGACCACATCCACAGCCTTCCCCTCATCCACCAGGCGGGTCACCCGATCATAAAAGGAGATCAGGTTGGTCAGACAGGACCTGCCCTTCCTAAACCCGTGCTGGCTGGGTCTGATCCCTTGCCCATCCTGCAGGTGCTGTGTGATTACACTGAGGATGATTTGTTCCATAACCCTGCCAGGCACTGAGGTCAGGCTGATGGGCCTGGAGTTTTCCAGGTTCTCTTTCCGGCCCTTTTTGTAGATTGGTGTGACATTCGCCAACTTCCAATCATCTGGGATGTCCCCAGTGAGCCAGGACTGTTGGTAGATGATAGAGAGAGGCTTGGCGAGCTCTTCTGCCAGCTCCCTCATCACCCTTGGGTGGATCCCATCTGGTCCCATAGACAAGCAGTTCAATAGGTCACTGTTTCCTTCTGGATTACAGGGGGGCTGTTTAGATTCTTTTCACCTTCTATAAGCTCCAGAAGCCATCTGTCCTTAGGATAACCTGTCTTACTGTTGAAAACTAAGGTAAAGAAGATGCTAAATACCTCAGCCTTTTCTTCATCTTTGACAACTATATTCCCGCCCTTGTCCAGTAAAGAATGGATGTTTTCCTTGCCTCTCCTTTTGCCCTTGATGTATCTGTAGAAGGACTTTTTGTTATCCTTCACAGAGGTGGCGAGATTCAGTTCAAGTTGTGCCTTTGTCTCTCTAATTTTCTTTCTACACGACCTAACTATATTCCTAAATTCCTCCTGAGTAGTTAGCCCTTTTTTCCATAACTTGTAGGTCCTCTTCTTAACCCTAATTTCTTTCAAAGTCTCCCTGTTCAGCCAGACCAGTCGTCTTCCCCACTGGCTTGCCTTTTGGCACACTGGGACAGCCTGCTCCTGTGCTTTCAAAACTTGCTCCTTATTACATCTCAGTAAAACAAAAAATGGGAGGTGGGAAAACTTACTATTGCTTTCTTATTAGTAATGATTATCCAGATGTTACAGCTGATGAGTTTTAAAAAGCAATCTGATGTATTAATCTTCCAGATTATGAATTTAAATGACAAATAAAACATCCCCACAAGTAAGACACTGAAGGATTTATGTATTTAAAACAGCAATAATACAATGGAAGTACTGAAAACAAGCATTTTTATTCTTGAACTATGTGGTTCCAACATTATTAGAGAAACTAGAGATCTATTTTGCTTTAACCCTTAGGGAAGGGCTAATGCTTTGGGTTTTTTTATACTTATCTCTGGTGATTTTTAGTCTACTTACTGGTATGGAAACAGCATTAAATCTTCATCTTTGCATCAGTTATCTTGTTTGATGACAATAGTTAACAGTAATGTCATTTATATGCATCATTCAAGGATCTGAAAATGCCTCAAAGTTAATGTTAAACCTCTTTCATAAGTCTTAAATTCAATTAGTATGAATTTGAAATATTCTCTTTAAGGATGCTCCTTTTGAATGCCATGAACATTCAAATCAGATGCATGTGAGCATCTCTCTTCTGTTTTCACTGTTGTCAATACTGGGAGGAGCTGCATGAGATACAGAATTGAGTTTCCCACACCAGACCTAAGCAGCAGTCCTGGAAAAGACTTTTTTTTTCCAGAAAGCAGAGAGAAGGAGAAATGGTTTTATCTTGGAGACCATGAGAGCTGGGCACAGGATCAGAGATTGAAGGCCAGACTTTTTCTAAAGTGTGACATGATAATTATGAAAAAATCATAATACTTAACATTTTTATTAAACCCAACCCCCCATGCACTGCACATAGAGTAGCTGTTCAAAAAGCGCAGACACAGGATAGACACAGATTGTGTCTGGTAGGACAGTAAGGTTTGAGGGTTTTTTTACTTACTATTTTTAGAAACAGGTTCCTCAAGTGCCTTATAAACAGGATCTGTTTCAATATGGAATGTCTAGTAGTGCTTTATTAATTCCCTGGTCAGAATATTCTCTTTGGGAGTGGTAAAATTTCATACATTTTTATTGAGGATGATCTGGACCTTCAACTTAAAATTAATAAAAATCTGTCAATCATTACTTGACTTTGTCATGTGACAGCTAGTATCAGGCTTCTGTGTATGCCTTGAAAGTCATCTGGGTAATTCACTATGTTGTTTTATCCAGGTGTTGACAGATTAGTTCCTTCTGGCTTGCTCCTGTTGGTGTTTATTTGTGAAATAAAAAAAGGTTTGTTTAATTAGAGACATGTTGGCATCTTAGGTAGAATAGTTAATATCTCAGGAAGGATCTCAGGGACATGCTTTTCCTTGTAGCAGGCAGTGAGCCCACACCTTGCCCAGAAGCCAATGGTTAAAGTCAGTGAATGCCAGAAATACCTTGTTAAGTCATCTTCACGTTGTTTGTGGAATGAAATCAGGAAATTGATGTTTTTAATAATAATAATAATAATAATTTTAGTGAGCCAGCCAGTTGGGCAAGGTGCAGAGAAGTCTGTGAGTCACAGGCTTGCTGCCTGGCCAGAGAATAGTTACATTAAATGAGGATGAGGGAGACTTTTCACATGTGTATGGCGTGCCGTAACAGTGCAAAATAGCTTCCTGTTAAAACTAGTGAGTTACATCAGGCTGCTCACATGGCTCTCTTCAGATGTTTGAGGTTCAGCCAAATGGCAGCAGAGCATGATACTGTTCTGCATCATTTGAAGAACAGCATAAGCAACATGGTCCATGAAGCAGTTACTTCAGCAGTGTAGGTTGTGCCTCTCTTGAGGGCAGACAGTGGACTGTATTTAAAATAAATAATAATGGGAATAAATTATCAGCCTCAGAACCTCTTGAAGTTCAGTTGAGGCGGAGTGGAAGCTCTGTTTTACAATCAAAATTGCAGCTCTTCTGGCTGTGGCAAATTTCTGTTCAGATATGTAAAGGTTTATTTGGTCAGGCTGCAACACAGGTTGCAGCTTCTGTTCCTTCTTGAAGGAGCTTGCAAAGGGTACTGCTTATTTCCTCCACTGCCATAATAATTCTGTAGGTTTTGAGAACTTCATGCCATAGTTCAATGTTGCCTTTTGGTGATAAGAAAGCTATATTAAGTCTACAGCATTTTCCAATTTTTCTTTTTTTTTCAGGGAAGTTTGTTTCAGGAAAACTCAGAAGCCTTGAATACTTTGTTCAGCCTGGAGAAATGGAGGCTCTGAGATGACCTTATAGCAGCCTTCCAATATCTGAAGGGGTCTACGAGAAGGCTGGGATAGGGCTTTTTACACAGGTGTGCAATGAGAGGACAAGGGGAAATGGCTTAAAAGGAGGGGGGATTAAAAGAGGGGACATTTAGGCTAGATATTAAGAAGAAATTCTTTAATTTGAGGGTAGTGAGAGAAGACACTGGAACAGATTGCCCAAGGAAGTTGTGGCTGCTCCCTCCCTGGAAGTCTTCAAGGCCAGGTTGGATGGGGCCTTGAGCAACCTGATCTAGTGGAAGGTGTCCTTGCCCATGATGGGGGATTGGAACTACATGAGCTTTAATGCCCATTCCAACTCTAGCCGTTCTATGATTTGTCCATCTGAACATCCCATATATTATCAAAAAAGAATTTAAATGATGCCTGATAGGTAATTTAAATAAACTGTTTCCTTCCTGCCTTCCTTCCTGCCTTCCTTCCTGCCTTCCTTCCTGCCTTCCTTCCTGCCTTCCTTCCTGCCTTCCTTCCTGCCTTCCTTCCTGCCTTCCTGCCTGCCTTCCTGCCTGCCTTCCTGCCTGCCTTCCTGCCTGCCTTCCTGCCTGCCTTCCTGCCTGCCTTCCTGCCTGCCTGCCTTCCTGCCTTCCTGCCTTCCTGCCTTCCTGCCTTCCTGCCTTCCTGCCTTCCTTCCTGCCTTCCTTCCTGCCTTCCTTCCTGCCTTCCTGCCTTCCTGCCTGCCTTCCTGCCTTCCTGCCTTCCTGCCTTCCTGCCTTCCTGCCTTCCTGCCTTCCTGCCTTCCTGCCTTCCTGCCTTCCTGCCTTCCTGCCTTCCTGCCTTCCTTCCTGCCTTCCTGCCTTCCTTCCTGCCTTCCTTCCTGCCTTCCTTCCTGCCTTCCTTCCTGCCTTCCTTCCTGCCTTCCTGCCTTCCTGCCTTCCTGCCTGCCTGCCTGCCTGCCTGCCTGCCTGCCTTCCTGCCTTCCTGCCTGCCTGCCTGCCTGCCTCCCTCCCTCCCTCCCTTCCCTAATAAATTTTATGGAAAAGAGGGAAGATCTAAGCATCCCTCAAATGGAATAGCATGCTCTCACAAAGTATACTTTTTGTAGCCCAGTTTTAGAAAAAAATAAGAAAGGAGCAAAGATACTATCCAGAATTCTCTCACAAGATGCTAGAAATGCGATGAATGAGATGTGACACTATTTTAAAGTCACCAGCTACTTCAAATGAATTCCTGAAGACTGCTATTCTGTTTAAAAAGAAGTCAATAAATTACAGAGCACTGATGTTTCAGCTATATAGTTCATTTAAGAAACCGATATTGCTCAAATGTTAACTTGTTTGTCAAATTTGTTGAACTGGGATTGTACCTCAATTCTTGACCTGACAGATACGATTTAAATTTGTTTCATGGTGTGGAGTCTGGCTCCGCTTGTAGTAATTTTCCTTTTCACATCATTTCCATGTGTGCATCTATTGAAATAGGTTTAAAATAGAATTTACGCCATTATAAAATACCCTTTTCCAAGAAAAAGGGGACTTAATATAAATGAAAAGTAGATCTTATTTTTGTACAGTTGCTCTCACCTTGTAATTTCAGTTTTGCAGGAGTCAGCTTCATGGAACAACGAGCACCCAGAAGTTATTATGGTGCCTGTAATAGTTCTGTAGTTCAATGTCTTGCCTTGAAATGTGCCTTTTTTTTTTTTTAAGTTTCATGTATCTATTTAAGATTAAATAAGTGATGGTGCCTCTTATCATCCAAATAGAAAAATGTTGGAAATAGGTGGTTTACAATGAATGTATTTCAGGGCAAAACTGTAATCCAGTTCTGTAAAACAGAAAATCATGTTTCCTTTGAGGTAATGACAGGCCCTTGGGTAATGAGTTTTAGATGCTGTATCATAGCATTTCTACCCAACTAGATATACCAAAAGAAATCGTAACACTTGTTAAATTTAGTGGTATCATTAAACACTTCTGTCCTCAAATTTGTCTGTCTGCTGGATTGTGGTGTGGATGGTTGTGTTCTTTCTCCTGCCCACTTCTTTCTTTCTAGATGAGATAGAGTAAATTTAATTCTGAAAGGAATGGGTAGGTTTTTTTTTTGTTTTTTTTTTTCTTGTTTACCCCACTGCGGTTAGTCAGTGCATAGTGTAGCCATAGAAATGACCAAAGACTATTTCAAATTCTAAATGAGCAGCTTGGAAGTCTGATTGCCTTTTTTAATTTTTTCTTCCAACATACTAATGCGCTTTTTATTCAGCTTCTAAAATCTGGATTTTTTCCCCTTTTAAGTTTTTAATTAGTGATGCACTTGATTTTATGCTTCATGAAAGTCTTTCCAGTCCTGGATAATTTAGGTCAGCCCAGTTGTCACTATGTCTTTTCCTGGCAAACCAGAAGTTTTTATAATAAAATGTGACTAAACCAACAGCGGTACCTCTGGGCTGGGAAGACCTTGTGTACATGAGGGTTTTCAGTTGCTGTTAAAATACTTGCTAACTGCAAAATCTATAAATTCGATGGCGTACTCTTAAGAGTCCATAAGAGACCTGGTCAGGTCTGCATCCTCCTGCAGGACCTCAGGTGTATCAAGTCGCTTTCACTGCTGGTTTGGCTGTGACCAAAAGTTAGTAGAGGTTAAGGTAGTGTGGGGTTTATTTTTTTTATTGAAAGTAGCAGTGTTGCTGCTGAGGGGGTTCATGGTGAGGTGGGTGAGAAATCCTTGACACTGTACTTAACACTGTACGTATGCAAAAGGTTTCCCTCATCTTCATTATCTTTTTTTCCATCATCTTCAAATCTTTTTTTCTATACTCCTGTAGCTTACCAAAAAATCTACTTTATCTTACTTGCTGGGAATTATTTTAATTTCAGAGTAGACAGATGCCTTGGCCTGATTTCAGATAGCACCCTACTGGTACTTGGAATGTGACCGGAGGGAAGTGTTAAAGCTAACACATATGGAATAAATACAATATATGCCTCAGGATTTGTGAAGGGTGTGGGTGAGGAGAGTGGTTGGCTGCCAAAAGATAGCTTTGAGAAAACTATTGCTTCCTCTGCAGCCTTAGAGACAGACTTGGTTTTAATATATTTGTGGAGGAGCAGATCCTCAAAGTGCTGCGGAGAAGTGGGCAGTGCACTGTTGTGATGCTTTTTTGGCATCACTATTTCTGAACCAGGCCAGAGGGACTGCAAATAAATATTTACACTTGGATTAAATAGGTTATAGGCAGGGCAAATAAACATAGCTCATTTTCCAGGAGCTTTTTGGTGGAATCTGTTTCTCAAGCAAATTTCCAGTGCCTCTTACTTCACCGTGTGCTGGAGCTTCTCAAAAGCTGGTGGCTTTTTGTGAAGGAGATGTGGGTCTTCCCAGAGCTTTCTGTAGTTTAGGGAAGTGACTCTTTTTGGTACTGTTTGCCAGAAACCTTTGTCTTTCAGGAGGGAGCAACTTTATTGAGCAGTTTTACTGAGCTATCTCAGTAAAATGTTTTTTGACCTATTTCTGTAGGAAGATGATAACAGTAATTGCTGCTACTCTTTTTGCATTAACGTTATACAATAAAACAGTGTTTCTAAATTATTCGTGTTAATTTTGACAACCTCTCATGACACTGTCTTTCTCTATGGAGAAGTTGGGAGAAGTTGTCCTTGGTTTTGACAGTCATCTTAAAGTTGCAGAGAGACAGTAATTCAGGTACTTTAAAAATTTTTTCTCCTGATTATATTTATAAGAAAGGAAGAGATTTTTTTCATTACTTACTTACATGAGCAGGTTTTTAAATGCAAAAAAGCCTTTAAAGAAGTTGTGCTCTGCATAGATACCTAAAAAACTTGAAGGAGAACTGTGGCTTTTTATGGCCTCAGTAGAAGTCTGGCAGTCTGCATTCTGTAACACTGTGCTGTAAAGTTGATGGTTGACCAACAGACAAGAAGTCACAGATTTGTGTCAGGTGGCAGAAGCCTACATTAGCATGGCATTTGCCCAGTTTGATTTTGTAGACATTTGGAACTGAGCAGTGATCCTCAGTTGCAGAGTGCAGCAGGCCAGACATAGTTCAGTGACAACTGACAAGAAGGCTTTCTCATGTTTTGCTCACCAAATATGTAATGCCAAGCAGGGAGTCCTTTTACACTAATTATTTTTACTCCTGTTCCTTAAAGGAAAAGAAAAAAAAAAGCTATGAGCAGCCCCACTTCAAAGAGAATTGCTCTTATTAATAGTCATAGAGGAAGCAAATTGTTTTGCATACATATTGGTTCCACTTTAGTTAGGGAGAAACCTCAAACTTCAACCTCAGTGGGTATAAAAGTTTAGAGGAAGCACAGGCATGGGTTGGAAGGGTAGGTAGTGTCTTAATTGAGTTCACTTGATTCTTCACAATATTTGGACGCCCTTTCAGTTTTTGTAGTCAGCTGAACTTGTTAAACCTTAAAACTGTAGTCATTGACTTATTGGTTGAAGGGCTGGAAGTGGTGTTAGGATTAAAAACGGAAAGCAGGGAGAGGTTATTTAAGTCTTCTCCTAAAATAAGGAGAACATTTGTTGTTCTTGAATAAGCTGTAGATATGGAGGTTGTTATTGAATGTCTTCTCCTTGAAAGTAATTGCAAATGAGGCAATTAATACAAATTAAATACACTTTGAAGGATTATGAAAGTGGCTTCAGGTTAGTGTTTGCTAAATAAAACAACCTAAATCATAGAAGACATCTTAGGGACCTCTAGGGAATGTTTTCTGATGTTTAATACGACCACATAAAAAGTATGATGCTTATTTTCATATTATGTTGTAGTTTTTAATTATAAGTTAATAGCAGAGCTATCTGGAGTGAAGTTGTGTTACTTGGGTCTCTTGATGGAATGCCTCTTGAGAATAAAACCTTGCAGCCTGTTTTCTTAGTACAACCTTAGCCAAACAAAGCCAACACTTGTTGTTGAAACAGGTATTGTGAAGAACTGTTAACAAATACACTAATTAATTTTGTTACTGCAGAAAGAAATGGCAGAGAAAGTGGATGAGGAAAAGGCTGTCTTTCTATCTTAAATAATAGTGTTTGGTCAACAAAGGCCTTTTGGTGTTAAGGTGATAGGGTAATGAGCTAAAAAACTCCAAGCATTTTTTCTTTTTTTAATTTTTTTTATTTTTTGCATTAAGGTAAAGAATTCCTTTTTTCATTTTTTAAAATTAAATAAGCTTGTTTCAGTCCTCTGTATTCTGCTACCAAAATCTTTATTGTACAAATGGCATCCAGTGTGCTGTGTGGATGAGGAGTGCGCAGAGGTCTGGAGATCCTGTGCACCTCTCCTCAAATAGATGTGTTAAAAGTACCAGGGCTGGAAAAGGGGAAAGTAAAGGCATCTCTGTACTATGTCTCAACATGGGAAGGAAATAGTGTCCCTTTGTCTTAGTCTTTTAATGCTTATGTGAGGTCTTTTTTTGTATTTTTTGTATTGACATCAAATAAATACGCCAAATGACTGTTTTCCTCTCAAAACAAACAAAAATACCATGAAACACCTATTTTCAAAGACAAGCTCCACTCATTACATGTCATTCATGTGGCTTGCTGGTAATTACCTTGTTTTATACTAATTTGATTGGGTCTGTAAATACTCCTTTTACACAATCTGATGGGAAAACAGCTGGATTATGTCCCTCTTCTTTCTTTATCCAAATTAGTAATGATTTTTAAGCAGTTATATACCCAATGGGCTTCCTCTTACAGAGTTGTCTTCTGATCCCAGTCTTCAGTGTTGATGGGATTTTCTTCCTTTTTTTCCTTTTTTTTCCTTTTCCTTTTTTCTTTTTTTTTTCTTATAAATATTCTTACTCAAAGAAAGGAATTCTTACTGTGCTTTCTCATTGAGACTAGACACTATACTGAAAAATTAATACTTGAAAGTTTAAATTTCTTTTCTGTCAAGTAATATTTTAAGCACCTCAGGATTTAGCTGCTCCCAAAAAGGAAGCATAGGAGGGGGGAGCATTCAGGAAGACGCATACAAGTGGAGTTGAAATGAGTCACTGGAAGACAGGCCTCTGAAAAGCTGAAACTCTTTCAGGGATAACCTGATGTCATTACCTCTGTCATGCATCCTTTCTTTCAGAACTGTACCCTTTCTACACTTTTGAAAGTTAGTTATTAAAAATGTATAATAGCTTAATGATTTTTGTTTGCTATATCTAAAATATTAGGCTGGTTATTGAACATCTTGTGATAGATGAATGTATTTACAAAGAGGTCTGAATAGCGTAATATTTTTCACGTTCCTGTATTTGCCATTTTAAAAATTAGGTGGTTCCCATTCTAGAAAGTGTTCTCTGATCCTGCTGATGTGATGAGTGGTGTTCTATTAGGTCTTTGAAAACTGGATATACTGTGAAAACCTAGGCAGAACTTTTCCACTTAGCTTAAGATGGCATGCTAATTGGTCTAACAGTTATTTAATGATTTGCCAAGAGGCAGGGTAAAAAGCACATGCTATTTCTTCGAGGTTATATGCAAAGTAGACAAAGTAATACCTGATTACAGTTTCATTAATATGCTTGGAGTTTTTACTCTTCCAGAATACTAATAAAGTAAATAGTTGCTGTTAATGTAATTTGTGTTGCATGAGTTATTCTCTGGGAGACTAATCTTCCCAAGAGCTTTAGGATTAGTGAAGGAGAGATTTGCCACTACAGGCATTACTGTAGCAAACTGGACTGTGGCTTTGTTATTCAGCATTACTGTACAGAAGCTGCTTATCTATGCAGATCAGTGCTCTGGATTATTAACTGCATTATAATGCAGATCATTTTTCCTGGCGGAGAATGAATGCAAATTAATTAAACCATTGGCTGTGAAGAAAGCTTGAATTACAGGTAAAATTCTTCACCAAGTCACTCATTCTATCTGGATATACCTTTGACGTGATCACTAATTCATGAATTCATGTGTTTAAAATGTTATGACATCGTGGCACTGGCACAAATTACTGAACACTGCATCTAGTTCTACTGTCATTTCACTCTCCTGCCTTTTTCTTGGAGTTGCTTTTCATCAAGATGTGTTTTAAAAGTGCCACTTTTGCCCCACTTGAAATACTGCAGTTCTGTCCCCTTTGTGCTGCTGTTGATTTCTCTCTTAAAGTCAGTAACAGTTCATTACATGTTATGTAGAGACCTCTCTTGAAATTAGTAATTCTCTTAGCTAAGTTTAATCTTAGAGTTTTTGCTTTGGTAGTGAATCATCATCATGATGCAGCTCCCTGGAAAGAAACCAAAACTGTATTTTCTCGCAAAGTCTGTTGATGCTTGAGGTCTTCAAGACAAACCTAGTGAGAAGGGAGAGATCTGTAGAGAAAGTTGTTTCTTTATCTTGGTGCAATCTGTAATACCTAAGAGACATTTTTAGTCTCTTACCTGTATATCTCAAGATATACTCACCAGCATACAGCATATAACACTCACCAGCAGTTTCTGGCACACCTTTCATTCCCTGGAAAGCTTTTCTAGCACTGTTCCAGTGAAAATATAGTTGTGGTATTGGGTAAAGCTTAGTCATTAAATGGCAGCATAGCCTAGGGATACTGATCAGCTGAAAAAGTTGTCAATATTTACTCTTCTGAACTGTTAACTTTGGGAGGGGCAAAAGTCTGTGCATGGCACTGGCTGCCAGAAGAGCTGAAGGTGGAAGATTTGTGTAAACCCATGAAACAGGCACGTGAGTGTATTGAAGGTGAATGCTTCTGGATGTTTGCACAAGAGATTAAATGATATGCAGTAATTTTGTGAGGATCCCCCTTGCTTGCTGATTTTTGTACTTTTTCTTTCCAGTAGATGCCCTGCTGAACACATGAGGTATGCACACAGAATTACAATGGAATGTTGGAAATTGGCATGCAGTCCTTACCGTCAGGTTTATGTGTCATAATGAAGTATTAAACATATGGAGCTGTTGAAGTTTTTATAAAACTGGGATTTGTGTAGGTGGAAGAGACCCCAGGTTAGAGAGAGAGGGGTGGTGCAGACAGTGGGTGTCGGAGACCTTCATCAGTTCAGAAGTTCAGAAGAAAGGAGCCTGAGAGACTTCTTGTGTCCATGTTTTTCTCCTCTCATATCCATCAGCCTTATAAAACTAAATGGCAACAACTTTCTTGAAACAATTCCTTGAATTTACTATTTTTAATTTAGGAATGTGCCCTGGGTTAAAATAGATTTCCAGAAAATCAAGGTTTTTGAAAACTGGTCTCTTCCAGGCACCATTTTCAGTGGGTGCCTTGGGAATGCTCTTGTATTGAGTAGTGGGGCACTGGCAAGACAAGCAGTATAAAGCATCTGGCTACCAAGTTTTTATTTCCTACTTCACTCCGTTTGGTAAAATTAACATAAGACTCCACGTTATATAGGCTTACCATGGAGGGCTGTGCAGGAAAATGGGGAAGAAACCAGAAAATGTGGCATCAGAATTGTTCTTATTAGTGCTTTGTTACTTAGCATAATGTGTTATTTTGGATCCATAGTGGATTTTTAACTTAATGAATTTCAGTTTTTTATTGTGAATTTTGTAGTAGTCCATGTGATTGCAGTTAAACAATATGTAAAAGAGTACAGTGCAATATATAGTTTAATTCAGTAGCTTCAGGTTTAAGGCAAATGGTCTGAAAAGTTACAGGTATTTCTTTTTTTAACGTTAGAAGAGCTGTCAGTCACTGTGTGACGTTCACTCTTTGGAAAATGGAAGTAACATTGGTGTGAAACATATGCTTGCAAAATGGAGTGAAGAGAAATATTTTAGTCATGCACTCTTTAATAGAAGTATCTTGCTAAGGTGTTGTCAGAAGACCCAGCAGAAGCTTTAAATCTAGGATAGGTAAGGCCAAGGTCAGATCTGACAACAACTCCTCCTTTGCTCTCACATCAAAAAATGCTCCTAGACTTGTGAATCCATCAGCGTTGGCTGTTCCTGCGGACTTTGCAGCAACAGGGATTTCTTGACAAGCACAGAGCTGCCAATTTTCAATGAGAAAAAGTGTTACAGCAGATCAGCTTCTTATTTTCTTCAGAAATGAAATATTGGATGGCAAAAATCTCGGATTAGAGGCACATTTTATAGAAAGAGCAGGGAGACAGCAGAAAGGCTGTGTCAACAATGAGTCAGTTCTCCTGTGAAATCTTTGCAGCATCACTGCAAGTTTCACAGCTACCATGCTGAAAATGCAAGGTATAAAAATTGCTACTTATTACTATAGGCAAGAAGCTTTCTCTTTCTGTTTAAACACCAGGGCTACGCAGTGGTAAGAGGCACTCGCTTTCTGATATTAAAAATTGTGCCCTTCCTCCCTCCCACCACAATCTAAGATGTTTTAATGGGTGTTATTTCTACTCTTGATTGTTTACAAAAAGTTAATTTGGAAGCTCAGTGTTGCATCTCTACCCAGAAATGTAACAGACAAATCCATTAACCTACTATCCTTGCTTTAAGGACACTCTAACAGGGCTCAGCTTGGGAAGCTGGGTGTTTGAATTATTCATGCTCATGTTGCTTTAGTTCTATTTACATTGTATGTTCCTATCTCTGATATTTCTTTCTGATGAGAAACATTTACCTATTCTAATCAACTGCTGTGCTGAGCAGTTTGTTGGTATGGTCCTGTCAGCTCAAAATATAGAGAGCTAAATGTGGACATGAATCGCTCTGGTAATTTCCATAAGCTGGGAGATGTCATGTTGTTTATGAAGGGAGTGAGATTTTTAAGTAGAAAGTCATAGGTTGTTATGTTGTTACAAGTTAAATTGGTAGGACTCCAAATAAAGGGACACATTTCTTTTTCCCCAGCTTTAGCTGCCTTCCTAACTAAGAAAAATTATACCAGAAAACTCCCTATTATAAAGCCACAAAGCACAGTCTTCACAAATTTGCTACTTACAATTTTGAGTGGAAAAAAAAACCCAAAAAACCCAACAAACCCAAAGTGCCACAATGTGACTGCTGTGTGCTTTATTAATTTAATAGAGATCCCAGCTGGAGAAGTTGACTGCGAATAGAGTTCATGTGTCACCTGTGGAATGGCTTTCTTCTATTTTTATTGGAATTTTGATAGGGTTATGTTGCATCTATGAAGAAAAGAAAAATCATTAATTCAGAGAATTTTTTGCAAATATTAGTTATAAATGTGTCACATCTGAGATGCTCTCTGGAGCTTCTGAAGATGTTAGAACGAGTAAGCTTGTGATTGTTTCACTGATCAAGGTGTAAGCCAGACAAGGTGTCATCCCAGGTATTGGAAATTTCTCTAATTACCCAGTCAAAGGACAGTGATGGTTGCCTGTTATATCATACAGAGTTTACTCATTCCACAGCAGAAGATAAAATGAAATAGTAAAAGGAATCTAAAGGAATCTCTGGTGATAGAAGGGTTTGCTTTTATTTTTTTATTTTTTTTTTTAGCTACATTGTTGTAATGTGTTTCCACCTTAAAGAAGGCAGGAAAATAAGGTTTCTGTCCTCTACTTAAAAAAATATAAATAAATTAACTACTTGTATTTGTGGCTTTTTAACTTACAGTGCTAAATCTCATGTGTTAAAGTAGTTAGACATTGACTCCTGCAGCAATTCTTGGTGCAAATATACGTATAAAATCCATCGAATCCAATGGTTAACCCAGCCCTACCAAGTCCACGACTGCCCTGGGCAGCCTGTTCCAGTGCCCAGCAATCCTTTCAGGGAACAAAATTGGTCCTAAAATCTAATCTAAGGATATTCTCATCAAGTCTAAAGATACTTCTACCCCAGCATGTGCTAACAGCAGCTCTGCATGCAGAGGTGGCAGCCTGGTGAATGTTGCCATTAAACAGGGCAATGAAGCCCTTTCAGGTATTTGAGAAGGCTGTCCTGAATCATTGAGAAGTCGAAGATGTGTCACTAGGCTTGCCATTTCCCAACTCCTTAGCTATTTTGGCATTTAAATGGCTAAAGAGCCACCTGAACCATCAATTCAGCACCTCTGGAATTAATGAAGATTTTTTGCATTTGTTCAAACAAAGTGTTGCAGAAGTAAGGTACATACCTCCTGTAAGACAGTAATTCAGCTTCAGTTTTTTGTGAATTCTTAAAATGTTTTTAATTTCCTTCCTGAGAAGCCTTCTAGCTAAAATATTGTACATTTAAAATAGATACTAAATTTATTTACGTAGTCTGCTGTACCTTGACTGTGACAGTGTGCCTTTGGAGCATGGGAGGCAGTGGTTAGAGCCTTTGGCATCTCTATTGAGGAACCCAACCCAAAGAGGAACCCAACCCAAAGGATCTTTCGTTACATCATTTCTCAGATGACAAAACTGAAGCCAGTACTTGCAGCTTATACCTTCTGAGGCTGGCTACACCAGAGGGCTTAAAGAAAGAGCTCTTGATTTCCTTAATGCCATGGTCCCACAGGAGGGATTTAAACCAGTGTTGAGGCTTGTAGGATGAAGTTGGTTTCTAAGTGCAGGTAGGAGACTCACAGATGTTCCAGAATTGCAATTAATTGGAAAACTGTTGAGGGCAGCTCTGGTGTTTGGCTCTATATCCCAGAAGCTCCTGGGAGGAAGAGGTTTTGAGGAGGGAGGTTGGGGCGTCGTGGGCAGGTTGGCTGCAGGAGGTGGGGGCGAGTGCTTTGGGGGGCCTGTCTCAGGCTGGGTATTCTAGTGCTTGTTTGGGTAGGTGGTATTTGGTTATACTTTGCTGTAGGAACTTAAGCAGTCCTGTTTGGACACCATGCCAGCCTACTGCATTTTAAGGTTCAGTTGAAACAAAGTTGAGGTGGAAGCCACTGCTTTTAACCCACTGTCTTTAAAAGGCATGTTAAAGTATAGCCTGTATGCTCAACTTCTAAATTAACTACTCCTGGAAAAAGATATATTGTGGGATTATTATTTTTTTTTTAGGAAACTCTTGGGGAAAACTCGGGGCTTTTTTTTTGTTAATAGTTATGTTAGTAAACTCCCTCCCCATACACAAAGTATGTTTGGAAAAATAAATTTCTGTATTGGTGCTCCAACTAGTCTCATTTATTGTGTATTTAGTTCAAGTTGCTAAGAAGGACCACAAAGCAGTTTGGTTACAGCTTTAAACTCTGTGTTACACCATTGTGTTCTGGATTTCCATGAAGATTGTGTTTACATTTTTCAAGTCTGCTTGAATGAAATTATGTAAGCCTCTGCTGCCATGGGTGGGAAAGCCTTAGATGTTCAGACTTTCTTGAGCTGTTTTTGCTTTGGATGGACTGAAATGTCAGATGTGAAATTAAAACTTTTTTTTTTTTTATTTTTTTTTTTAGGTGCCTGCTGATGGAAATGCTGGGTTGCTGGCAGAGCCTCAAATTGCCATGTTCTGTGGGAAACTCAACATGCACATGAATGTGCAGAATGGGAAGTGGGAATCGGACCCCTCTGGCTCCAAGACTTGCATCGGGACAAAGGAAGGGATTCTCCAGTACTGCCAGGAAGTAAGTCTTGTACTTGGGGAACCACTGTGGTGGTTGCTCTTCTTCTGAACTGAGGTGTAGGCACATGCTGGAGAGTTGTGTCAGTAGGGACCTTCCTTTTCTGTTTTTCCTATTTTGCCCCATTGCCTTTTTTTCCCCCTTATTAAAGAGGTTCTCTCCAAGCTTGTTAAAACAACTTCAAAAATTAGTTGCTGGGAGGGTCACTGGGGCTGCTGTTGGACCATTTTGTCCATCTGTCATGGAGGATAATTTTTGTGTAATACATGCACGAAGAGTTTCTTACTTATAAAGTATTTTTAATAAAGCTGAGATGACATTATTTAAAATGTCCTTGTTCTTTCTGGACTGATATAGAAAGCATCAGCTGTCACGTGTCTTTTGTCCTCCTGCAATGATACTGAAATACACTGGGGCAGTCCAGCATTGTTCATCTCTGCTGCACACTGATCCATTCAGATTTTTTAAAAAGAAAAAGCTTGTCCTGCAGATGAAATCACAATGTCTGGTTTCATATTTGAATGTAAAAAACTTATTACCCCCTCACTTATATCTTAAGAACAGCTTGTGGATCTAATTTTGTTTTGTCTCCATGCTGTGCCAGCGTGATAACCTTGTACCAGTGTGTGACAATTCGAAAAGAAAATGCTGATTTCATGCCATGAAACAAAAGGGCATGGCTTGAGTTGCTTTAGTCCTTATGCCTTTCTGTACTATCTCTGTTTGGGTTTTTTTGTTTGTTTTGTTTTGTTTTTTTAAGCAGGGACTATTGCTTATTGCCATAGCAGTAGCTGTCTTGCTTCCTAAATGTCAAACCAGTTGCTGTGAAAATGCCTCTTTAGAAAACTAAATAATTCAGTCCTCAGATCTCTGCTCTCTTAGCATATTCGTTCCTGTCCTTTCATCCACTGATTGTTCCTTCTGTTTCTTAGAGTGTTTGGTTTTTTTCTCTGAATTTTGACTTTATGGTCTACAATATTTGTTTTAAGGCTTTAAGGCATTATTTGTTTTAATTTGCCTGTAGTGGCTACTGAATTTGATTCTTCACCAACAGCTTTGTCTTTTTACTAAGAGCATTACTTTGTGAAATTCATAGTTTTTTGGGGTTTTTTTCAGTAACCAATATACCAAGCCTAACTTACCAGTAAGGTTTTAGAGGTTTCTTCTGGTTTTCTTCTGTCTCTGCTGAGTTATCTAAATATAGCTGATTTGTATATAGTGAAATCATTGAGAGTGAGGAAAGGAATAAGAAGATGGAAGAGAGGATGAAAGTCCACAAGGTAGTAAGTCTTTATCTAAAGTTGTAGAAAGAAATACATGAATTTACATAAGTATGAGAAAATTGTTTGGGGGGAGTTAAAGTATGACTAGCTCAGGAGGTTGAAAATCCAGTTACAAATAATGCAGGTAAGGGTGGATTCCAGAACAGGGACTCAGCTGTATTGGTATTTAGGAAAAAAATCAACAACTGACAAAGAAGAGGTAAGCAAAAGCAGTTAAAAGCTAGTAGACATACACTGTTAAATGACAAAGAAAATAAGGAGAATTGGGCAGAAAATCAGTAAGCAGCTACAAGTGAAGATCTTGCTCTGTGGCTCCTTGGATCTAAAATAATATATGTTAGTGACTTCTATCAGGAAGCTCCTGTTAGTCCAAAATGATACTTTGTGTAGTTTCTAGCTTTCTTTTCTGTGGAAGGTATCTTTCAGAAAATAAAAAAATTCATTTTCAGCGAAACTTCCAAATAGATGCATTCCTCTGCCTCCTTATAAGCTGTTTTCAAAGAGCTCAGTGGGCTTAGAAGATGCATGAAGTACAAAGGGACTTGTATTTCTCCTGTAGAGAAGATGTACTGGGAGCCTGGTATAATTTCCTTGGGGTTGTCCCTCATTGCCTCTCCTCATCCACTGCCATCGTGGGTGGATTTTGAAGCCTTCATGCAGGAAGCAGCAGAGGAGCATTGCAGGGGCAGAAAGGGAGGCGAGTAAGCAGAACTGCCTACATGTTTTAAAGATGTATGTCACTTGTTGTTGCTTTGCTTCTTTTGAGTGGGAGCTCAGTGCAGCACAGGAGCTGTCTGGATTTATATTTGGACAACTCATCACCCAGTTTACAGATGACAAAGCTGTACATTACATATTTGAAAGGAAATGGAAGATAACTTAAGTGGGATCTTCTGACTTATTTGATTTCAGTTAAATGATGCTACTAAAGTCAGAAAAACAGGTTCTGGAAGCAGAGTACATCCATCTTCTCTACCTTCAAATCTGCACGTTGTTCCATATTCAGCCTAAGCTGGTGTGTTTTTTTTTAATATAGCAAAATCAAGCTTTCTTGGGTGGAATCAGATGCTGGTTAGAGAAGTACAGCTTACTAATGGTATCTTTTAATCAAGCTAGCTAGCATGCTGCTTTCTGAATCTGCAAGCAGCTGTCAAATGCAAGTGCTGCAGGTGCTAGAGCAACGTTGCATTAATGCAAATGGAGTGGTTACACCTGTGTATGTGCCAAAATCAATAATGTGTTGTGAGTGTACAAGCTGACTTTTCAAATCAAGCCATCAGTCAGACTAGTCCTGCTGCTGATACTGCAGTACCAGCTGTTCTGGAGGGGTGCTGGAAAAACTCTACCATATGCAATTACCGGATAACTAGTCCCTTGGGGAAAGTTTCTTCCTAACAACCCTTGACAGGAGGTTAGCTGATTTTCTAAAACAGGTGCAGCCACTGCTCTTGGATTCTGCTTTTGGTTGTTTTGTGGAAGAAACCAGGAACCCCCACCCACATGAATTCAAGCACTGGTGTGGCACCTTCCTGTTGAAGGAAGGTGTATTTCAGAGCAGGTTGTGATTGGGCTGGAGGCCAGTCACCTCCTTGTCTTGCTAAACAAGTTTTAATAGAACCGATCTGAAGCCTGCCCTTTGGCACAGTACATGGTTTTTGGACCTACATGAGTATGTGGAGTAGGAAGTTAATATAGGTGTGCTGGATTTCCTCTTTATAAAGAATGAATGCTCAGATGGAGATATTGGCATATGTTTTATTATATTAGAAATTTTGAGCAGCTAATGTGTGCTGAATTTTATGTCTAGAAATTAGGATACATCATGTGAGTTCCTTGAAGGACTGAAATCATTTTGCCATCTGCACTGAAGTCAGTGTCCAAAAAGAATTGTAAAATCAACACTCACAGCTGGCAAAAAGTGACTTTTGTCTAACACATGCTTTTTCCCCCACTTAGTTTACTTTGGAGGTGCTGATTTCCATTTTAAGAATACATGGAGTTCAGTAGAATGGAAAGAAATTATTCTAAAGATTGGGGCTTTTTTCCAAGACCAAACCAAAACTATAGTTTATGTCTGGATATTGTGTGCATGGTTGAG